>NC_090739.1:55511814-55558989 GCF_036898095.1 Palaemon carinicauda
AAATGGCCGCCAACCACACTGACTCAGACTCCCTAATCTGCCACTTGAAATGTAGGAAGGGTATGTCAATTTCAAGGTGTTATTTACTAATCTAATTATTATTGGATATGCATAAAAATTGTATGGTGGGTTGCTGGATAATTGTCGATTATTTTACGACTATAAAATTAAAATTCTGACCCAAAAAAATTTTTTTGAAGGGAAATAAAATCGAAAAAAAAAAAATGTAAAACAATATAATATTTTAGCTAAAAAAATTTGATGATATTCAATCAAAAAAAAAGTAAACAAAATTTTCCGACAAATAAACATCTAGAGGAATCATTACTCTGTGATAGTTCCTTAGTACGTAGTAATTTTGAAAGAATTGGGAAAAAACAAAAAAATGGCAATCACCGGAAAATCGAACACATACCTATATATACGCCATATCTGGCTAAAAAAAATATAGGCATGGGTAGCCAGATCATCTAGAAACACTTTCCAACACTATAAAAGTATAAGTTTTGCGACACTACTTGCCAATTCCTTACGGTAACATGACTAAGCAAAAAAATGCAAAACAAATAAAAAGGGGCACTCGCGGAAAAATGGCTAACATTCTAATATACGGCATTTCAGAAAAAAAAAATTCAGCCACGTGCTAGGCAAACCATCAAGGCACATTTTCCGACAAATAATCATCCAAATGAATAATTACTCTGTGATAGTTCCTTAGTACGTAGTAATTTTGAAAGAAATGGGAAAAAACGAAAAAATGGCAATCACAGGAAAATCGAACACATACCTATATATACGCCATATCTGGCTAAAAAAAGAAGATAGGCATGGGTAGCCAGATTATCTAGAAACACTTTCCAACACTATAAAATTATAAGTTTTGCGACACTACTTGCCAATTCCTTACGGTAACATGACTAAGCAAAAAAATGCAAAACAAATAAAAAGGGGCAATCGTGGAAAAATGGCCATTCTAATATACGGCATTTCAGAAAAAAAAAAATTTCAGCCACGTGCTAGGCAAACCATCAAGGCACATTTTCCGACAAATAAACATATAAATGAAATATTACTCTGTGATAGTTCCTTAGTACGTAGTAATTTTGAAAGAAATGGGAAAAAACGAAAAAATGGCAATCACAGGAAAATCGAACACATACTTATATATACGCCATATCTGGCTAAAAAAAAAAATAGGCATGGGTAGCCAGATCATCTAGAAACACTTTCCAACACTAAAAATATAAGTTTTGCGACACTACTTGCCAATTCCTTACGGTAACATGACTAAGCAAAAAAATGCAAAACAAATAAAAAGGGGCACTCGCGGAAAAATGCCCAACATTCTAATATACGGCATCTCAGATAAAAAAAAAAGACATGCACGTGTTAGCCCAACCATCAAGGCACACTTTCTAACACAAACATGAAAAAAAAATCAATAATATACGGCAATTCCTTACTACGTAGTAAATTTTTACAAATATTGAAAAAAAACAGAAATTGGCAACCGCAGTTAAATACCCAATATACCAATAACTATGTCGTATCTGACAAAAACAAAATCACGCATGGGTAGCCAGATCATCTAGACACACTTTCCAACACTAAAAAAGCAAAAGTTTTACGATACTATTTCGCAATATCTTACGGAAAAATGACTTGGCAAAAAAATGAAAAAAAATGAAAAAGGGACACTCGCGGTAAAATGCCCGACATTCTAATATACGGCATCTCAGATAAAAAAAAAGACATGCACGTGTTAGCCCAACCATCAAGGCACACTTTCTAACACATAAACATAAAAAAAAAATGAATAATATACGGCAATTCCTTACTACGTAGTAATTTTTACAAATATTGAAAAAAAACAGAAATTGGTAACCGCAGTTAAATACCCAATATACCAATAACTACGTCGTATCTGACAAAAACAAAGTCATGCATGGGTAGCCACATCATCTAGACACACTTTCCAACACTAAACAAGCAAAAGTTTTACGACCCTATTTGGCAATATCTTACGGAAAAATGACTTGGCAAAAAAATGAAAAAAAATGAAAAAGGGGCACTCGCGGTAAAATGGTCCTCGTGGTGATGAACGACATTTTAACTAAAAAAAAATCATGCACATGGTAGCCAAACAATCCACCAAGACTTTCCACAACTGATAACCTATACAAGTTGCACCATTCTACGACAATTTCATAATACGTAATAACTTTGATAATTATGCAAACTACCTTAGAAGGGTAAACTCGGTCGCGAACGACCCCGACGCGTCTCAGAAATCGGGGAAGGAGTACAGCTACAGCAATGCACATCTGGACACTACTAGAGCGTGTAGGGGAGACACCTCCTGCAGGTCGATCACCCACAAATTCAGTCACGGGGGTGAGTCACGTGAGAAAAACCTGTTTTTTTTTGACGCTCGGGGTCGCAAACGACCCATCGTACCTATCCAGGGTTAAAGAAAATTTAGTGCATAGCATCACACTGCATTGCATAATTCACCAAGAGGCTTTATGAAGCAGAATGTTGCAGATGAGTGATGTCATGACAACTGATATCAGTATTGTGAACATAATCAGAGGCAGAAATAGTTCCTTAGGCCTACAAAATTTATATCATTTCTGGAAAAACTAAACACAGAGTACAGTGATCTGCCACTATGTTTAAGTGTTAGCGGGCTGAGTGCTGAAAATACACTGTTTATTTTCCTTAAGGAAAGATATTCTACCATTTCTACAAAATCAGCATATTGGTAATTCAGAATAGTGCCAAATTCAGCTACACAATAAAGAGTTTCTTTGCCCTCAATCCATTCTTACAGAAGTGACAGCCCACCTGAACGTACTAAACATGGACCTACAAGGGAAATTACAAATTGTTTCCCAGCTAGAAGGACATGTTAATTCCCTCTGTAGAAAACTGCAACATTTCAGTTAGTGCTTCAACAGACTTTCCTGCTTATCATGAATTATAAAAAATAATGGAACCGACTTCTCATCTTTTTTTTTGGGGGGGGGGGAAACTTGAAGGAATATACTGTCAGTTTGAAACAAGATTTAGATACTTTGAGAAATTGAGGTCCAGACACTTTGTGTCCAACAATCCCCTGGTAGCCTGTGTGGAAACACAACTATTTCAACTTTAGCTCTTTTACATGTTCATTTGACAATGAATAATGTCTTTTATTAAAAGGTATAACTGAATTGAAATAACTCAAGTGTTATATATATATATATATATATATATATATATATATATATATATATATATATATACACAGTGGTACCTCTACATACGAATTTAATCCGTTCCACAACCGACTTCGGATGTAGAAAATGTTCGGATGTAGAAACGAATTTTCCCATAAGAATACATTGAAATAGGATTAATCCATGGTTGAGGTAAAAAACCTATGATAACTCCTTAATAAATTACTACACATTATTACACATGACAATATGCACTCTAAATTAGATAATAGACATGTAAAAAAGAATAATTATCAAGAAATAATAAACATGAAACGGGTTTTTAGCGTCACTTTACCTTAGAAAGTCCAGCGCAGAGAGGAGACGGACGGGCGGGCGGCGAGGAGGTAGAGAGGGTGACTACGATAAACGTACACTCCATCCATATACCAAGGCACTTCCCCCAATTTTGGGGGGTAGCCGACACCAACAATGAAACAAAACAAAAAGGGGACCTCTACTCTCTATGTTCCTTCAGCCTAATCAGGGGCTCAACCGAGTTCAGCTGGTACTGCTAGGGTGCCACAGCCCAACCTCCCACATTTCCACCACAGATGAAGCTTCATAATGCTGACTCCCCTACTGCTGCTACCTCCGCGGTCATCCAAGGCACCGGAGGAAGCACCAGGGCCTACTGGAACTGCGTCACAATCGCTCGCCATTCATTCCTATTTCTAGCACGCTCTCTTGCCTCTCTCACATCTATCCTCCTATCACCCAGAGCTTTCTTCACACCATCCATCCACCCAAACCTTGGCCTTCCTCTTATACTTCTCCCATCAACTCTTGCATTCATCACCTTCTTTAGCAGACAACCATTTTCCATTCTCTCAACATGGCCAAACCACCTCAACACATTCATATCCACTCTAGCCGCTAACTCATTTCTTACACCCGTTCTCTCCCTCACCACTTCGTTCCTAACCCTATCTACTCGAGATACACCAGCCATACTCCTTAGACACTTCATCTCAAACACATTCAATTTCTGTCTCTCCATCACTTTCATTCCCCACAACTCCGATCCATACATCACAGTTGGTACAATCACTTTCTCATATAGAACTCTCTTTACATTCATGCCCAACCCTCTATTTTTTACTACTCCCTTAACTGCCCCCAACACTTTGCAACCTTCATTCACTCTCTGACGTACATCTGCTTCCTTTTCCACCATTTGCTGCAACAATAGACCCCAAGTACTTAAACTGATCCACCTCCTCAAGTAACTCTCCATTCAACATGACATTCAACCTTGCACCACCTTCCCTTCTCGTACATCTCATAACCTTACTCTTACCCACATTAACTCTCAACTTCCTTCTCTCACACACCTTTCCAAATTCTGTCACTAGTCGGTCAAGCTTCTCTTCTGTGTCTGCTACCAGTACAGTATTATCCGCAAACAACAACTGATTTACCTCCCATTCATGGTCATTCTCGCCTACCAGTTTTAATCCTCGTCCAAGCACTCGAGCATTCACCTCTCTCACCACTCCATCAACATACAAGTTAAACAACCACGGCGACATCACACATCCCTGTCTCAGCCCCACTCTCACCGGAAACCAATCACTCACTTCATTTCCTATTCTAACACATGCTTTACTACCTTTGTAGAAACTTTTCACTGCTTGCAACAACCTTCCACCAACTCCATATAACCTCATCACATTCCACATTGCTTCCCTATCAACTCTATCATATGCTTTCTCCAGATCCATAAACGCAACATACACCTCCTTACCTTTTGCTAAATATTTCTCGCATATCTGCCTAACTGTAAAAATCTGATTCATACAACCCCTACCTCTTCTAAAACCACCCTGTACTTCCAAGATTGCATTCTCTGTTTTATCCTTAATCCTATTAATCAATACTCTACCATACACTTTTCCAACTACACTCAACAAACTAATACCTCTTGAATTACTACCGTAACTTATTCTAACTTACACTAAGTGAACTTCAACCTAACTTAGCTTATTTATTTTTTTTTATTTTTATATTTTATATTTTTTTACATTTTCTTTTTTTCTTTTTGATAATTAATTTTAATCACTTTCGCTCTCTCCACTTAAAATTGATTAAATTTTTTTCTCTTCACTCTTTGCTGTTTTCTTTGAACCACTTCCTTCCTCTTCATCACGAGTTCGCTTCGTAGTTTTTTTAAAGAAGCTATCGATAGAAAGTTGCTTGGTACAGCTTTTCAGAATGTTTCGAAAATAAGTTAGGGAAACATCATCGAACTGTGCAACTACACGACAAACCTGCAATTCTTTTAGATGGTATTTGTCGATGAAGTCAACCACGTCTTGATATTTTCCTAACACCTCTTTTATTTGCGCCGAACCTAACACATGTTCTACCTCCTCGATCCCTTTCTCATCATCACTCATGTGCTCAGACATAGCATGGAGTTCCTTGAGCTCCTCTGTAGTAAGTTCGTCGTGATGTTCTTTTGCAAGTTCACTCATGCGGACACCACGCTCATGCTTTTTGATAATTCCTTGCTTTACTTCTAAAGAAAGCATTTCCTTATTCCTTTTCTCACCACTACCACTACCACTTGTGAAACTAAGCCTTTTAGGACCCATGATTTCCGTAAAATACCGTAAAAGGATGAACGTAAAAAATCACGATTAAAACACAGTTAATAGCAGAACACACAGGGCACAACCACACGAAGCCGACGAGAACAGAGGAATGTCCCTAGCCACGCTAATTGAGGGTCCCTCCGAGGTAGAAATGCTGCCTTCTATCGGCGGAAATAAAAAATACATCCGGCGCTATGAGTACCATCTACGTGTACGGGTATTGTTTACTTCGGGTGTCGAAAAAAAAATTCAGGTGTAGAGTAGGAACATGTTCAAATTGTACTTCGCGTGTCGAAAAATTCGGATACAACCGGTACGACGAAAATTGCTTACTTAGTGTCTCGAAATAAAATTCGGGTGTAGAGTCGAAAAATTGCTCGAATTTTACTTCGGATGTTCGGATGTAGATACGTTCGTATGTAGAGGTTCCACTTTATATATATATATATATATATATATATATATATATATATATATATATATATATATATATATACATATAATGTGTATTTATCTTTAGGCTTGCTTTGATTGTATAGTGTTTTGGAGTTAAACAGGTTCTATTTTCTTTTTCTTTACTTAAGATTTGAAAGTATTACTAAATACTAGTATCTGAGTTGATTATGTCCTTTTTTGTCTTTTTGTATATCATATGTACTTTGAGTGTTATTTGAAGGTTATTAAAAACTGAACTATATAAGAATCTATTTTCTATTTTTTATCTTATTATTTGTTGATTTTTTGTCTTCTTCCGCAACAAAAATATTCATATACAAGTAAGTATAGGTGAAACTCTTATGACACGGTGTGTAAACTGTTCAAGTGCATCTACATACTTTGTAAAAAAATCGCTTTGATATAAGGAAATTGATCCTCTCCCATTGGGGGAAGGAGCTCCCCTTCAGTTACTGCATCAGAAGTTATAATTCTAATATTAATTTTCTTTTGTGGCCCATGCCATCAAACATTTCATGTAATGTGGCCCTTGGCATGGAATAGGTTGGACCACCCTGCCTTATACAATACATGTTCTTTGTTTTTATTACCTGTTTAAATATACTGTATAGTTTTGTTATTTTCTGGGATAATATGTATTTGGGAGTAATCATCAATACTCATTTCCATTTTGTAAAATAACCATTGGTAAAATTAGTGATACATAAAAGAAATACAAATTGATCAAAATGTGAAATCAGTGCTAACCAATCAGCTTCAAGAGATGGTTGTGACATAGACATGGTAGATGATTTTGACTATAGTGTAGGTTTAAGTGGAATAAACATTTTTAGTGAATATTGGTGTGGTCACTCACTATTGTAAATTTAAGTGAAATAATTGTTTTTTTTTATATACCCCAAGAATGAATAGTGGTATAGTCACTCACTAGTGTAGGTTTACGTCATATAATGTTTTTTTTTTTTTTTTTTTTTTTTTTGAATAGTAGTGTTAAGTATAATTTTTGTCATTTATTATTGGATGAGAAAAAAAAAAATTGGATGAACAATTTAGAATTCAATTTCATAGCATCTACACTTGTGATGTGCTGTCAAGAGCTTAAATCAGTATGATGTCAAGTGTTGAACATTTCACTCAGGTACAATATTACTAAACTATGGGTTTTTTTTTTTTAGGGATTTGTCATGGCATTGCAGGCAGTGGATATGTCTTCTTAACCCTTTATCGACTCACGGGTGACAAAATCCATCTTCACCGAGCACTGCAATTCTCGGATTTCCTTTATTCTAAGGAATTTGTGAAAGCTCGAACGCCTGATAGCCCCTACAGTTTATATGAAGGCTTATCTGGCACTGTATGTTTTATTGCAGATCTTGTGGATCCACAATATTCTTCATTCCCTCTTTTCAATATTTTCTGAAAACATCATCTGATTGTTTATTTGAATCTTAAATTTGGTGTTATCAATGCATGTTTATGTACCATGAAACAACTCAAGCAGTTATTTATTATATACAGTAAGTTACCTAATTTATATTGTAATATTTCTTCATGTAAAAATACTTGAATAACATTTCATCATGTAAAATTACTTGAATAAAGTTCTAAATTACAAATAAAGTTTTAAATTTGTTTCTTAAATCCTTCAGTACTTCAGGCTATGATTGCACAAAACCTAGCGCAAGGAAATGTAGTAAAATAAATTCTGTTCCTACAAGAATAAAAACCTCTACTATAGGAGAATAGATAACAACAAAAATGGAATTCAGTACAGTAGTTAAAACTTATAAACCTGTCGATAGCAGGGAGTCAACTTCCTACGGGCCGACCAAGGGAAAGGCCCGTGCCAACAAGAGAGTTGGCTGTAATACACTACGAACGAACGAGTCAACTGCCCCTCCTGTCAGTTCACTGTCAACTCACTTGGATTTCAGCTGTTGGAGAAGACACATGTCTCTCTCTCTCACGGGATTACTCAGCAGAATTTTCTAATTCTTTTTCTTATGTCTTTCCAGCGTGCTGTGTTGTGTGACTACTTCTTCATCATACCCCTGACTGTGCAGACATATCCTGGAGTATCGCTGAAGACCTGCGGTAGTTTTATGGGTTTAGCCAGTCCTGCAAAGGCATGTGTCTACCCAGGCCTCCCTTTGTTACCAGTGTTGTTAGTGGCCATCCTCCCAGTGGGAGAAGTTCGACAGGAGGAAAAAGAAGCCTAAGAGGGGTTCTTTGCCGTCAGGGGCATTCTCAAAGTTTAAGAAGTTCCTGGCTGCTTTTTCTACCCGCGGGACTCTTTCACTGAACTCCTCTCTAGTGCCCTCCTCCAGGGGTCACTTGAGTAAGATTGGTGGTGCATTAAATCTTGGGCAAGCCCAGTTCCCCTAGTGAAAGGGTGGTGCCTTCTTCTCAGATGGCGGACACCTTATGTGTGCTGTGGCATTCACGGATCCCCTTTTCAGGCCAAGCTGCAGCAGTTCGCAGTGTAGAAACACCCTTCGCAGGTAATAGCCCTGTAGGTATCTTCTCAGGAGCAGCTCATAATCGTCCCCACGTCAGCGGAGGACGTTGCAGTAGAGGTGCCTGAAATCCATCGTCCCTCTTCCCAGAGGTCTTTGCCAAGGGTAGCAGTTCCTTCTGTCCCTCCTTTTAAAAGCACCTTTGCTCTTCGGAGCTACACAGCTCTTGAGTGCTCTTCAAAGAGGGTTGTAAGTTGACCCTCTTCATTTTCGGGTTCACTCCGCATTCGGTTGTTCGCCATACAGAAAACCGTATAACATATTAAATAAAAATCACATACGGTTTCGCGACGTTTTCAAACTAGTCGCCCAAAGCAGAACTGTACAGCTAACAGATGTGAACTATTCAGTGATAAAACGGATTTTGAGCGAAGCGAAAAATCTATTTTTGGGTAAGATGGCCATGTCGTCCTGATGGAAGTTCCTTAAAGGCAGCTTCCTAGGGTATATTACAACTACGGCGATATTCCCAGAGAATTTACCTTAAGGTACCCAGAATTCTAACTCCTGGAGCGAGTATCCCTAAAAAAGACCTTAGGGATATCGTAAATATCAGTGGACGTATTCTTGACACGCCTCATAGCAATCTATACCCCGAATAGAGTTAACACTTCGTAGGGGTCAAATGGCAAGAAAACGAAAACGAGAAAGAAAAGGGGAGAGCCGCTCGTAAGGCCCTCTCTTCTCCCGTTTCGTAAGCGTGCCCTGCGCCGATTCTGGCGCCATCTGCATTCCTTGTAGCGAAACACGAGGTGCTACAGATACTGTATGTAGGGAGGGGTCCTACGGCCCTTTCATTGAAAGGGAAGGGCGGGTCCATCAGGACGACATGGCCATCTTACCCAAAAATAGATTTTTCGCTTCGCTCAAAATCCGTTTTTTGGGCTCAAGCCATGTCGTCCTGATGGAAGTATACCAGAGCATTACTGTATCTGTGGATTCTCAAAATGTGCTGTACTCCTCAGAAGTATTTCCCCCAGTCGACGCGACCTAGAGACCTAAGATGTTACCGTCATACATCTTTTCAACTAATCATAAACCATGATAGAGCTTCCTGCCCCCAACAGGGAAGAGTCTTACTAGACTCTGGGAAAGTCTCGAAGAGTACATATATCTAAGTATGAACCCCAGGCAAGCAAGTATAGTGGTCTCACCCCATACTGGGTAAAGCGAAGTTCGAAAAGAATCACTGTGTCAATATGAAATATCGACCAGTCCTCCGCTCAAAACACGTATTGGACAAAGGTTCATATCCGCTTAGGAGGAAACTCGTAAATCCGTCACCATCCCTTTATGGGATAGAGTCCTCCAGCTAAGGGGAAGCATAAACCAATGCAATATTAGCTTGCATAAGGGAACATTCTATTAGAATTATCCCCGGGTAAATATACATAGAATGAATGCTCACAGGTGAAGGAGACGCAAGGTTCTCAAGAACCAGTTTATTGACAGACAATAAACAAACAGGTTAACCACACTCATATATATATATATATATATATATATATATATATATATATATATATATATATATATATATATATAAGAGGAGGATAACTAAAACTTTAAGCATAAGTATGATAGTAAACAGAAACTTGTTTGTCTGAAAGAAAAAACATTGGAGCCACTTTTAAGATACCAAAGTATCAAAGTCAAAAGTCTGTTTTACTAATCAGTCACATTAGCGTTAGAAACGCTCGGCACGCATATTTGCACTTATGCTGGGTTCACCTTTGAAAGTGGAACAGTCGACGTGGGTCACCCAGTACCCTCACATAGTTTGTAGTACAACATGTGACTACATACTCACCCTGGAATTAATTGTCCCAATTAAGCTACTGTTCCTCGCAGAATTAAACAGCAGGGTTAACGACGCAACCCGCTGCCACCACAGAACCTCTTAGTTGCTGCACTTGCTTCGCATAGTGACGAAAGAACACTCTGGAAGACTTCCAGCCAGTGTACGAACGAAGATGTCCAAAATCCCTACAACTAAAGAAGTTTAAGGATGAAGCAACTTTCCTCGGATCGTGACCTGTGGGTGAACAGTCAGGATCCGCTCTGCGAATAAGATATGTGATTTTCGCCCTGAGTTATTTCAGAAATAAATTTTGAGCCTGACGTTTCTCCCCTGGCCAGATGGCCATCCTTGAAGTCTGAAGTTCTACGAAGATAGACCTTTAGGCATTCTACTGGACATAGAGATGCATCTTCTTTCAGAGGGCAGATTCTTCAGGGACCCCACCTGATGGTGGGTAACTCGGTCTTGGTGAGAAACGTAGGATCCGGAAATAGGTTCAGTTCACCCATCCAGGAACTGAACATGACCTTCCTCTCTCGAGAGGGGTATGATCTCACTAACCCTGGCCCCGGACGCGAGTGCAAAAAGGAGGATAACTTATGGGTCAAATCCTTTAACGCACACTCCTTATTGTTCAACAGCGAAGCAACATGAAGAACTTTTCTAAAGACCATGAATTGGGCTTTGGAGGTGCTAAAGGTCTGAGCCTAGCGCAGGCTTTCGGAACTTTTATAAAAGATCTCGTTAGCGAGGTCGACCTGGAAGGCATATAGAATGGGTCTTGTCAAAGCAGGCCTACATGATAAAATCGTGTTAGTTACCGATCCATAACCATGGAGATGGATAAAGAAAGACAAGCAGAAGTCCGTCGTGATCTCCTGCGGAATCTTCGTCTGACAAGGGCTACCCATTCTCTCCAAGATGACTCATATTGCCTTATAAAAGGTTTGCACTTATAATCCTCTAGGAAGTCCATGCTGGCTTTCGAAATCCCGAAACACTTTCTCACCTGTTAAGGAAAGAAATCATGAGCTGCTGGGTCCGGGTTTTCTGTGATGAAGCGCAGACAATTGACTTCTGGACTCACTGGGTCAGAACTGGATCTGGTAGCGGTCGAAACTCCAATCGTAGTTCCAATGTCAGAGGGAACCCCACACTGTTCGGCCACTTGTGGGCCACTACTGCCGCTACTCCCTTAAATGATCTCAGTTTGTTGAGGACCCTCAACAGAAGGTTGTAAGGAGGGAACAGATAAATCCTGAACCATCTGTTCCAGTCGAGGGACATCGCGTCCACTGCTTCCGCCAAGGGGTCCTCGTACGGGGACACATACAGGGGCAACTTCTTGTTGTCTTTCGTCGCAAAGAGGTGTAGCCGCAGTTCTGGGACTTGACTCAGAATGAAGGAGAATGGTCCTGCGTCTAGGAACCATTCCGACTCTATCGGTGTGAACCTGGATAGAGCGTCCGCTGTCACATTGCGGACTCCTTAAAGGTGAACTGCTGACAGGTACCATTTCTTCTTCCCCCAAATCGGAAGATGGCCAACATCACCTGGTTGAGAGGTGGCGACCTTGATCCTTGTCGATTCAAGCATCTCACAACTCCCCCGCTGTCCAGCACCAACCTAATGTGGATCGAGCGATGCGGGGAGACTTTCTTTAAGGAAAGAAGGACTGTCATAGTCTCTCGAAAATGACTGTGAGAGGTCTTGAATAGACTGGACCAAGACCCTTGGGCCTTTTTCTGATGAGAGTGAACTCCCCATCCCTCCTTCGAGGCGTCTGAGTGACTCGTCACCGACGGGGGAGGTGGATGAAGAAGAACCGACTTCCTAAGGAGTCTGGCTTGGGACCAAGGCCTGAGAAGAGTATTTCGACGAAGCGGAACTGGTCTTCTCAGATCTCTTCGCGTATCTGATGCATAACTACTCCAATCTCCGGTTGCATCCTTTAGCTGTGCTCTTAACACCGGGTCTGTCACCGAAGTAAACTGGAGAGACCCCAGTACACTCTCCAGTTCGCATCTGATATCCATACGGAATCTAGAAGTCTCTTGACAGAACCAGCTATCTCCTTTCTTTTCTCCGCCATGACGGAGAAAACGGTGTGACATTAGGTCCCAGTGGATTCACACCCACCGGAACTTAAGAATGGAGGAAGTTGAGACTTTTCCTGTTGATCTTGAAGCCTAGATAATCTAGGAAATGGATCACATACAGGGAAGCTTGCAAGCATTCTGTCCTGGGTGCTGCCCACACCAGCCAAAAATCCAGGTAGGCTACTACCTGAATTCCCTTTAGGCGTAATTGACTGAGAACTACGTTCGCAAGCATCGTGAAAATCCTTGGGGCTATTTTAAGCCCGAGAGGCATGGCTTTGAAGACGTATAGTCTTCGTTGTAGCCTTAACCTTAGGTAGGAGGGGAATCGACAATAGATTGGAACGTGCCGATAGGCGTCTGACAAAACTATGGAGGCGGTAAATGCCCTCTTGGGCAGTAAGGTCCTTATGTGTTGTATTGTTAGCATCTTGAACCTGTAGTTCGCTATGAACTTGTTAAGTGGCGACAAGTCCAGAATGACTCCGAGTTTTCCGAGTCTTTCTTGGGAACACAAAACAGCCTCCCTTGGAATTAGATGGACTTTACCCTTCGGATCACTTTTCCTCTAACAGTTCATGAATGAACTCCTCCAGAACGGGGATGGAGTATCGGTAAAACGCCGAGGGTATGGGGATGGAGTGCTGTACCAGCTCCAGCCCAGTCCCTTCTTGAGTAGGCTGTGGACCCAGGGATCGAAGGTCCACCGATCCCAAAAGCGTTGGAGACTCCCTTCTACCAATATCATCTCGCTCGGACTGTTGTCCTGAGGTCTTGCCTCTCTGACCGCGACCACCCATGAAACCCCTTCTCCTTGAGGGGCGCCTAGACGAAATTCTGGCTGCTCCTCTAGGCTTGTTCGACAGGCAGTTGACTGACCTTCGAACGATGGGTTGAATGCCGGAGACTGTGTCGACACGAATTGGGGAACCCACTGAAGTGTGGTCGGGGTTTTTGCCACCATCTGGGGCACTGAGGGCATCAGCAAATGCCGTTGCTGCTGATGTCTACTTGACTTAGCTGGCCGAGAAAGTATCCTAATCCTTTTAGTCTTCCTCCAAGGTTGGGGACCCCATCCGGGGAAGAATTTCTCTTGGTAGACAGGCCCCACTCCTGGAGAAGATTTCTATCGTCCGTGGCGGCCCTATCAACCTTTTTGACCGACTCACTAGGGAAAAGGTCTTTGTCCCAACTGTTGGAGGAGATTAGTTTCCTTGGCTCGTGCCTCATCGTAGCCCGGGCGAACACGAATTCCCTACAGGTTCTCTTCGCCCTAACGGAGCTGTAGAGATCCTTCGTCACAGTGGCCAGATGAGTCTTGATCACAACCATGAACGTTTCATGGACCTTGGGATCACTTGTCATCGTCTCAAACGTGGACTGAAGAGACAAAGAGGCAGCCAGTCTTTCTTTTGTCTAGAGTTCTCTCCGCAAAAGAAAGCCAGACAGCTTAGAGAGGATCTCGCCGAACCGGCGTCCGGCGAAATCCGCCTCCCACATCTGGACTGAGAAGGTAAGATGGACGTCCTTCCAGTCCTTGTTTTGCTTACTAAATCTTCCTTTCTAAAGGCCAGCAACAAGGGTTTACACTCCACCAGGGAGGGGAAAGGCTTGCCAGCCTCGACTGTTTTCAAAACCGCCGCAAACCCTTTCAGCGAAAAAGGGGGAAGGCTGTGGCAGGAGAGGACACAAAGGAAGGGAGCCTCTTACTCAAATACAGCTACCTTTGAGTTCATGAAGCCCCTCTCTTTCATCGAAGAAGAAAGCAAGGCATGAGCCTAGCATGGTCTATCACTACGACCTCCTTCGGCTCTGTCTCTTCCTTTGAAGCTGGTACCTCCTTCCACCGGACCTAGCAGTCCGGATGTGCCCCTGCAGTTACAATGCAGCTGCCTTCCCATTCTTCTCCCTCTGCCTTTGTTGGATCAAGCCAACAATGGAGGGAGGGCCTGCTCTACTGCGAGAGCAGATGATGTTGAGGGAGCAGGTTCAAGGACCTGAACCGGAGCAGCCGACCTCTCTCGGCCTCTTCCGCTACCTTGTCCGGAGCTCGAACTTCATCCTGGCCTTCTGCCAGGAGGTCTTCCTCCAGACGTTCGGACACGTCTGGCATCCTGTCGTCCAACTGGATGCTAAGCAAGGCAACCGTGACTTCAGCATCCGCGGGATCTGAATTAAGGGGACCTCCTCTTGAGGTTGGGGAATCACTGTAACAGTTGATGCCCTAGGAAAAGAAAGCCCTCATCTTCTCATTTGGAAGATAAGGTCCAGAGGTAATCTTCTGAAAGCCCCTCACCCAGGTACGAAGCTTCTCCCTAGCTATATCCCTTGAATCCACCGTTGTAGGGGAGACGAAAACGGATTTTGAGCGAAGCGAAAAGAAAAAGCCTCAATAGATAGGTTAGTGCATATGAAACATACCTGGGGAACCCAATACCGGAGAACATCCGTGGAGACAGTGCATGCCACACGCCTCCTTCAGAACCATGTCCGCAGAAGCCCTACTGCGGACGTTGCAGAAATACATCCGCACTACGGATGGTCCTCCTGTAAAGAGAAGAAATTTCCATGAGTATCAAGTGAACTACGTATCACTGGATGTGCACAGTAGCATAACAAAACGGAAAGGAAAGGAAAGACACATCCTTGTATTTCCCGCACACCCAATTGTTGTAGCCTTCCAAATCATAAAATCGTATAGTTAATCTATGCCAGATTAACCAATGGAAAATTTCCAAAGGAAGAAGGTGTAGCCCCCCCTAAGGAATGATTTTAAAATACCGGATAGTAGACAAGAAAGAACTCACTTTCTTATCTGTAAGGCCAACAACAATGGGTCGTGCAAGACCATAAAGAATAAGGAAAAGACACATACTTGTGAATCCCCCACAATCACCTGTGGAAGCCCACCAGCCATTAAAATCAAATGGTTAGTCTTTGCTAGAATAACCAAAGATCATATTTCCCGAGGGAAATTAGGTGTAGCTCACACCTAAGGTAAGATTTTACCATTCTGGCTAAAGATGAAAAGAGTTCTCTTTTCATCCCAGTAAGGCAACACCAAGTGATTGCACAAGGCAACACAAGTAAGTTAGAAAAGACAGTGTTGTAACCTACTATATCATGTTCTCCCCTGGTAGAAGACACTAAACAGGGAAGAACTGATACAGTACATGAGGGTGGTGTGCCGGCCGGCTCTTGCCGGTCAGCACCCCCACCCCCTTTCCCAAAGGTAGGTCTCAAGTATGCAACTTAGGATCACCCAGACGGGGGAGAACTCCAGTTCCTATGCCTGAACCGGTCGGTAGTGGTTGCCGGTCCATAGCTACCCGGTTGGCACCCAGCTGCCGGCCATCACTCTTAGTGGCCGGCCAACCGAGTGATGTAGCAGGCCGGCCCGGCAGCGGTGAGTAAACCCTGCCGGCTGGCATCCACTCCAGGTAGCGCCCGGCTGCCGGCCGCCCATCAAAGCGGCCGGCAGGTGAGCAAGGAGACCGGCCAGCAAAGGCATAAGACCACCGCCGACCGACAGCAAGAGAACTAGCGAACACCCCCCTACCGACGGCCGGCCACTAGGCCGGCAGACGGCAAGGACAACACAAGAGAAGACAACAGAATGGGTGCCGGGCTAAGAGGCTATGTACCTCCGCGCCCGACACCCGAAAGAGTGCCGAGAGGAAGGGGAGACACTAAGTCAAGTTTCCTAACCACTGCTTACTGAAACTACAGACGGTAGCGGTTGAGGGACCAAGGAAGGACCGGGCAGCACTCAAAGGATAGGGCCTCTGCCGGTCGGCACACTCTGCCGGCCGACAGGGGACCACGTCAGCTCCCCATCCCAACCTATGCTAGGTACGGATGTGAGACGACTGACACAAAGGAAACGGAAAAATAGAAGGGAAGGACAGAGGGTCCTGTCCAACCTTGCCTTGGTTAAGGATCATTCCAAACTAAGAAAGCTCATCTCAGCCAGAGAGATCCAGGGAGGGAGGCCGGCACTACTGGCTGCCTCCCTAAAACCAAGGCAAGGAAGGAATTGCTATTCCGGAAAGGGAACATATCCCGAACCCGGAACAGCAAAGAGGACAAGTCTGAGGGGTCACCGAGCGAAGGGATCATAATTACCGAAACCTTCCAAGGTGAATCAAGGAGGATAAACCTCCTATGCCCGTGTCAGGCAGCAAGGGAGACTCTGCCCCACGCTAGACCAACACGGACTCAGACTAATACACTGCTGTACTGTCCCCCTCTGAACCAATTCAGTTGGAGCAGGAAGGTACAGTACTACTCCAGCATAATTATATTTGAAAATTAATTCAAACAAACCACTAGAGTTAAGCCTAAGGCTTAAACAGAGGGAAAGGGTTTGCCCCTTCCCCGAAGAGAAGGGAGCAAACGGGGAAACAGATAATATTATAAAGACCTAAGACAACCTAGCCTAGGCACTAAGAGAATCGATTACCTAAATCACCGAAACTCACTCCAATACTATCTTGGAAATTACTCGAAAAGGGCTTGTATGTATAACGTTGCCTAACGCTTTAAGCAATATAAAATCACACTTGGAAGACTAATTATCATGCAGGAAGTACAAGGACCAACAACTAGGCTACGAAGACTAGTGTTGGTCAGCCTAGGCAAATCTTTCGCCAGGCGCACTACTAACGCATCATAACAGAATTCCTAATTAAGCTAAGCAGCTAATAATTAAAGCGCAGGGGCTGGGAACGTCGCTCTTGCTAACAAATAAATCCTATTCTAGCGAGCGACAGCGTCCATGACGCCTCCAGCAGGCAACAGCTCTTGTATCAACGATAACTCTTTTAATACTGTACTTTAATTTTAAACAAGAGCCTACATTTATACATAAAAGAAATAGTACTCAACTTATCCGAAGCAGAAGTAGTTGGAGAAAGCATAATATGAGAGTAAATCCAAGATTTTGGTAGAAACACAGGAAAAAACACCGAGTTGTAAAGCTACGCAAAAAGGAATGCAGATGGCGCCAGAATCGGCGCAGGGCACGCTTACGAAACGGGAGAAGAGAGGGCCTTACGAGCGGCTCTCCCCTTTTCTTTCTCGTTTTCGTTTTCTTGCCTTTTGACCCCTACGAAGTGTTAACTCTATTCGGGGTATAGATTGCTATGAGGCGTGTCAAGAATACGTCCACTGATATTTACGATATCCCTAAGGTCTTTTTTAGGGATACTCGCTCCAGGAGTTAGAATTCTGGGTACCTTAAGGTAAATTCTCTGGGAATATCGCCGTAGTTGTAATATACCCTAGGAAGCTGCCTTTAAGGAACTTCCATCAGGACGACATGGCTTGAGCCCAAAAACCCTTTGTATAGTATTTCTAAAACTAATAAAAATTATTAAATAAAGTTCATACATGCATTATGTTTGAGTAATATTTGATACATTGTAATGTATAATGCTGAAGAAAAATATAAATATGTATTACAGTCAAACAAAAGATTCCCTCACTATGAAAAAATGTAGCTCTCGTTATGAAGAAGTGTAAAGATTTTGAAATTGGATTATTTTTATTCAATTATTTAGTATGGGTGAATAATTTTCCATTTGAAGATTTGTAATTTCAATTAAAAGAATAAGGAAATTAGAAATTATCTAAAATTATCATTAACTTTTCTTTAAATAAATCTTTTTAAAATTACCATCACATGATATGAAATTTGTTGTGTCATAATTATCTCTTAAGTTTAAACACCAAACAGTACTGTACTTCATTTTTACATTATCCCGTTCCCCTATCTCATAAATCAATCACTCACAGCTGTCAACTCTTGTGAGCCATTTCCCCCTTCTGATGACGTTTGAATAATTAAAAAATTGGGGGACTGAAAATTATGGCAGGATATATTTCTTGTTCTTATGCTATGTTTAAAGAATTATTTAACCAAAAAATAAAAAATTTCAGTTAATAAATAAGAGATAGAGGAAAAACATTTCTGTATGTCCAAGCTTGAGCGTGTCTGTAGTATTACATGGAGAATTTTATTTCTACGTAGAATATGAATTCTATGTATAATTTAAACAGGCTTAAATTTGTTGTCTTTATCATTGTTTACTATTTAAAGTAAAATGTTTTATTGATTTATTATGCAGTGAGGAATCAAATATTATTAAAAGGAAATAAGCCGAAAATATTGTTGATAAAAACAATGAAAAGAGGTGTTAATTTACATACATATATCAAGAATTTTTATTGTGAGAGAGACAGACAGACGCACAAACACAGTCACAGATCACTCTGAGCTTTTCTACAAATGGGGACTGAGAGAGAAGGAGAGAGTTATTTACAATAAAACTTAGTAAACAGTTACTGATGTTTAAGTCAGTTTTTGTTATCTTATTTTTTTTCTTGTGGGATAAATATTCATATATTCATTAAAAACAACCACTGATAGTGTACATTATTTTACTGTAAATGAAACCTTAAAACAGCATTCAATTTCTTCAGCTCAGACCGACAAGTTAAGCAGACATTCTCCATTCTATGATATCATGGCTTTCAAAATGATAATTTTTGCCTTATTAAAGTATTTTCACTTTGGTTTTCAATTTCAAGCTCATTTCAACCATCAATTATTTGTGGGAAATAATTCTGGGAAAGGCCTCCCCGTTTCTGATTTCCGGACTCGAGCCTGAAGGATAGAGCGCCAGCACTCTCACACTTGACTAACTAGAGAACCGCAACGAAGACGGTTTGCTTTCACTACACACGTTTAAGTCCAAAGATTATTCTATACCAGGACTGTCGGCACCGATATCACCTTGATGTTCAGACGCTACTCCAGGGTGCAGAATAGTAAATCCCAATCAAGTGTGGTTGGACTGAATCAGTTACGTTAACGACAGTTTCACAAAGAGTTAGGGGGAGCCGTACTGTAAAAGTCAAAACGTCCTAAGGACCACCGGGAAGTAATACCGTAGAACATTACAATAAAGGATTGACACCGATAGCTTTAGATTGACGTAATTATAAACTTACCCTTAAGTCATATCTCACCTCATGTGATAACTCATTTAGTCATTTCAAAATGTAAAGGTCAAGTTAAAAACAGTTAATAATTTTAACATAAAAATGGCGTTTATTTCCATAAAGTACAGTGAACCCTCGCTACTTCGCGGTTCGACCATCGCGGATTCACCACTTCGCGGATTTTTTCCATAACCCATATATATACAGTAATATATATATATATGTATGCATGTATTTATGTATATATGTAGGTATGTATATGTGTATACATATAAATATATATATATATATATATACACACACACACATATATATATACATATATATATATATATATATATATATATATATATATATATATATATATATATATATATCTAAAGTAGGAAGATGTGATGTAGTTCTAAGGGAAAAGTATGGGAAATATGTCTGGGTAATAAGCAAAGCTCTACCTCCAGTTTGTTTCTACATTATGATCAGAGATAAATGTAAACAAAACATTGGTTGCCATTTTTTATCGTGCTTTTTAGCATGTTTAGGAAATGCATGATATAAAATCACCTTTAATATTTGTGCCTGTTTTAGTTTAGGGTACTGTAGTACATGCATTAAGTGTTCTGTACATTAAAGGGTAGTTTGTTAACAGTACTACGTACAAGGGAAGGTTTTAAAAGTCTGAATATACATGTTGAATAAATAGGTAAATATGGTGTCACTACTTCGCGGATTTTCACCTATCGCGGCCGCGACTGGAACCTATCTACCGCGATAAACGAGGGTTCACTGTACAACAGGAATTTTCACCTAACTGACACAGGAAAAAACAGCAAAACTACCTAATTGAAATTTGAATAAAGACCGCATGGCATATGAAAAATTAAAAAAATGCCAAGAAAATGATCAAATCAATTAAAACGTAAATCAATAATCAAATAACTAATCAACCAATTAAAGTAAAAATGGTGACTGAAATAATACCAAAAGTTCTACTCACTACTTTGAACACATTCCTCTCGGGCAAAAAAATATCAAACTTGATAGAGGGGAACGGGAACATAACTTATGTTAATGGACACGCCACGAATGATTAAACCAGACAGTTTGAACATGACTTCCTAGCTAAATAAAGGCGAGAAAAAAAAAGGGGGGACAGTTCCTTGGCCAAGGTTGAGCACCGTTAATTAGTACTCACGCTCTTGAGGGTTGATTGTAGACGTAGTGGAGGCATCTTGTAAACTGTTAAGAACACGGTGCATCTTCAGTTCTGCACTGACGTGTTTTGTCTTCGTGAGTTTATCTTCTAAATAATGGCACAAAGTACTGTAAGGCATACTGTTGGTTAGTAAATGGTTGACCAACAGGTAGTTGAACCAACGCCTATGTAAAAACGACGTCTCAGATGAAGAGGCTATGCCTACGTCCGCCTTCCACGCTTCCTGGTTTTTAAGTGGGCCGCTCACACGCTTCTGCCTCCTGCCGCTGAGCTGGTTCGAGCCGGTCGAGTCTTCTTCTTCAAATTTCCATGAGTACATGGTTTGCTGAAGGGTGCTTCTTCAAATTTCCATGAGTAAGTGGTTTTCTGAAGGGTGCTTTTTATAAATACAAGGATCATTCTTGAAACTCCAGGGGAAAGTAATTATAAAGAAATCCTACAGTCTGGTTTATAGAAATTAATATACATACAAAAAAATTAAGTGGCATTTAGTGATGTTCAATAACACAGGAAACAATCCTAGCTAAACAGACTCATAAATAGGTACTGAGATGTAAATAGCAATAAGCTAAGATCAATGAGTTACGTAAATTAAAGAGTTACTTAAATGCAACCCAATTGTGGTTAAACATCCAAAGCTTCAAGAGCATTTGAAACAGAACGCAACCAAGCGCTGTCTTTGAAAATTGTCGACGGTCGGTTGCATCGTCAGAGCAATGTACTGTGAGCTCACGAAATGAGAGAAAATCATCTACAGAGGAATGAGGTGATGAAAGGTAAAGCATTACAGGGGAATGATGTACATGTTAGCAGCAATGAATATGAAGGTTACAAAGGAAACAAAAGCAAAATGAGATGCGTAAAACCCAGAAAATAACAAACAAAAAATAAAAAATGGAATAACAGGGGCCACTAAAATAATGCGTGGAAAGAATTTCCACATAATGCCTAACTTTTTTTTAACTCTAAAAGTATCATCGAGTGTTGTTAGACACAAACAAGTGCTTTGTTGAAAATTATACAAAGCGTGGTGTGGCGGTGAATATCTTATGAATTGTAGTGATGATTTTCGTTTTATGAGTCGTCTTACCTTGTACTGAAGTTGTGTTGACAATGTATAATTACATTTATAATGTAGTAAGAACTAAAATACCATGATAAAAAACACACGAGTTACCTAATGTGTTAGTTAACTGCAGGTAGCTAGTAGTCAGTGAGTTAGTGGGTTATGAGTTGACTCACCCCAGGACAGTAAGTATTCGCAGATTCTCACTTTTTGCGCCTGTCTGTTACCTAACCCCCGCAAAAAGCAATGGCTGATTGTATCACGCACTCCTGCTGTGCGCTCTTCTTTGTTTTGTGTTAAATATGCAGTTTCCAGTGCTTCACCAGAACCAGTTATCTGCCATCGTAGTTCTAGGCAGTCTTTAGTCGACTTCGTGATCTCGCCTTGTAATGGTCACAAACGCTCCAGCCGTTCCTCTTGCAGATATTCTTGCATTCACTTTAGGAAGTGCTTCAGCTGTCTCTAGTCATGTTTTGTCATCACGCTCATCTTCTAGACGCTCTTCTAAGTACAGTTTATCCAAGCGCTCTCCTAGTTGCAAGCATGTTTCCTTTGTCGAGCTCCCCTGGATTTTGAGCTCTCACCTCAAGACCATCGCCGGTACATTTCTAGTGATCGTGCTGGGAGCTCTCCATCATTGTGTTCTGGTATCTCTAAGAGACAGACATCGGGATCATGATCAAGATAATTTTTCTGCAAAATACGCTGGCTCTCCTTACCTGATCCTCGGAGGTTCTCTTCATCTGCAAGAGGTGATTTTCCAGGAATTTTGGGGCGTCAGTCTTCTAGAGGTAAAATTCCTTCCAATTTAGCTTCACCATATGCAATTGCAGGGGTTCCTCCTGCAAGCATGAACCCTACACATGACAGAGTCAAGCCTTCAGTGTCAGAAGATGGGTCCAAGCACTTGCATTGCGTAAACACTTCTCACGGCCTTTCCCCCTTCAGAGGATAGAGCGAGTCAAAATTCTCCTTAAGTGAGGGCTAAGATCGTGAAGAAACACAACAGACAAAAGATCAAGGTTGCGCTACAAAGAGGAAAAGTTAGAGTTCTCACTTATAGGGGTTCTCTCTCCCATAGGGAAATCTCCTTCGTAGAAAGTTACGGGCTATTGCCAATGATTTTTGCAGAACATCAACCAACAACAAGGAATCAACAAGCGATTCCCTCATAGACCTCAGGACTTCGGCAGTGCATAACAACTGATGGAAAACAACCGTACCTCTCACTCTCCTTTCTTGGCAGATGCCAGAAAAATGGAGAGCAGGTTGCAGTAGCAGCTGCAAATAATTAGGATTCTGGAATGTGTGTGAAGCAACTCAAGACTAGCCTGCTTTCCACTTCATTACTGTATAGGTGAGAGTCCCAAAAACAACAAGCTTTCTCTTGCTTGAGGGTACACATGGGCACACTATTCTATCTTATTTTTCTTCCTATTGTTTTTTTTTAAGTTTGTATAGTTTATATTATGAAAGATTTATTTTGATGTTAGTGTTCTTAAAATATTTCATTTTAATTGTTCTTGACTTCTCTTGTAGTTCATTTACTTCCTTCCCTCACTGGGCTATTTTCCCTGTTGGAGCCCTTGGGCTTATAGCATCCTGCCCCTCGGGTGCTGAAGCCTTGCTGAGAATGGGGGGCTTAGGGATTAGCAGCTGGGCTCTAATGAACAGTGGGAACTACTTTCCCACTGGACCTCGGTGCCCAACTGTTGATCCAATTAAATCAGTCAGCACTTTCTCTTTTCCTTTTGGTTATTTCTTTTATTCTCCCATCTCTTCCTTTTAGGCTTGAACTTGTTGACGACTTTGGCTTGTTTGATTATACTTTGGCTGCTTCTTTGGATTTGGCACAGTGTAGGATAGACGGCATTCCATCTCAACCTGTGCCAATTTAGACGCCATCACCCTCTGGCAGACCCCATTGGGTGCAGACCAAGTGTGTTAAGAGTCCAGCTCCAGTGATCCAGTTGTAAGTCACCCATATTTGCGGGTAATGGGTGACGCCAGGCATTGGAGTCCCCGGTGGGAGGAGCTAACTACCCCCACTGACCAGTGTACGCCCACCTAAAGAGAGGCAGCCCCTCTCTAATAGAGGACTGGTCCTCGCTGAAGCCTCTTCTCGTGTTGGGCCACATGGGATAGGAGGACTGACATCCTCCAATAAGAGGTGGATAACCTGGCTTGCTCTTTCCAAAAAACCAACCCCTCTGTTGATGACCTGGAAAATACAAACATTGACCTCGGTACAGACAGCTCTAAATCGGGTTCTAATATTGTAACATTGAAACCTTATTCACGTTATGTAAAGAATGATAAGAAAACACTAGAGAAGAAGAGAGAGAGAGTGAGAAATGATGACAGTACAGAACGGATTTTGAGCGAAGCGAAAAATCTATTTTTGGGTGAGATGGCCATGACGTCCTGATGGAAGGTTCCTTTAGTATCTTCCCAAGGGTATATATGACTACAGTGATATTCCCAGGGAATCAAACCAAAGGTTTCACAGAATTCTAACTTCTGGCGCGAGTACCCTTAAGATTACTCTCAAGGGTATCGTATATAATCAGGGGACGTATTCTTGACACACCACATGGCAATCTGCACCCCGAATAGCCTTTATGCTTCGAGGGGGATATGTGGCAGAATTAGAAGGGTAGCCGCAATAGAGGTTACCCTGGTTCCCCTACTACAATCGTACCACAACCGCGCCAACTCCCTCTGGCGGTCATTCCTTGTAGCGTTGAGCATGGTGCTACAGATACAGTAGTTCAGGGAGGGAAACCGTGAAGATCTTTTCATAGAAAAGAAGGGTGGGTCCATCAGGACATCATGGCCATCTCGCCCAAAAATAGATTTTTCGCTTCGCTCAAAATCCGTTTTTTGGGCTCAAGCCATGACGTGCTGATGGAAGCATACCAGAGAATTAATGTATCTGTGGATTTTCATCAGTGCCTTAACCTTGGGACAATATTTCTATGGCCAAAAGGGCCAATTGAGACAAATGACATTACTGTTATCCGTCATTATCACTAATCATAACAATGTTAGTGCTTCCTGCCCCCTGCAGGGAAGAGTCATTTTTAGACGTTAGAAAAGGGGCCTCAAGGTAGCATATATTGTATGAACAAACATAAGTATACACTGAGAATACAAACGGTCTCAAGGATTGTATATATTGCGGAACCAATATCAGTCCTCATCCGTTGTTTGTAAGAATACAATGATATGAGAAATGCTTACATGAGTAAGTCAAGTAACTCTGGCTTCTTAAACATGCAATTGTTGGGCGAATTAGGACGTAACTGCATTTTAATAGACATTTATTCCTAATAAATGACTACATGCTAAATGAATGTAGCATGATAAGGAAATTATACAAGAGACATACACAGAAATTAATGTTCCCTTTTTTGAAAGGGGAAAATTGATGAGTGCCACTCTCAGACTGAAGAAAAGCTCTTTTAACAAGACTTTTCTTTATAATTTCTGTACATGAAATAGTCTAACAACACTGTGTACTATGTACACACGTCACTAGTGGTATCCGTATAATTTCACACCTGAGATTCTGAACAGATTTGGTGTTACCATGGCAACACTTATTCAAAGGGAGGTCAAACGAAAAATGCTGACCCCTTCTCCTTTTGATTGATAGTCCCAATCAATTTACTGTTCATTGCAGAGCTAGATGACAGGGTCAAAAATAGCACCTGCCGCCACCACATAATGCTTCAATCCATAGACTTGCTTAGCATAGTGTCCGTAAGACGCACCGGACAACCTCCGATCAGTAAATGAGCGAAGAGGCTGAAGTCCACACACTGAAAGGTTCAGTGATGAAGCAACTTTTCTCGGATCTTAATCTGCAGCAGGAGTGCTGTCAGGATCCGCTCCGCGAATAAGGTAGGTGAGCTTCGCCCTCAGTTATAGGGATAGTTTGATCCAAAGTTTTCTCCTGTAAAGAGCTGTTTCTCCTGAAGTCTGAAGATCTATGAAGATAAACCTTAGACACTCTAGCAGTCCTAGAGAGACATCTTCCTTCAGAGGGCAGATTCTCCAGGAACCCCACCTCTTAGTGGGTAGGTCATCCTTAGTGAGAAAGGTTGGATCAGGAAAGAGATGCAGTTCTCCCATTTAATATGGCCCTCATCCCAGATAGGGCCACTATTTCACTAACTCTAGCCCCAGAGGCTATAGCGAACCGAAAAATAACCTTTTAGGTTAGATCCTTGAGGGAACAATCCTCATTGTTCACAGGTGAGGCATAATGTAGGACCTTGTCCACAGACCATGAGATGGGCTTTAGTGGCGCTGCAGGCCTAAGCCTGCACATGTTTTTGGAATCTTATTAAAGATTTCATTCATCAGATCCATTTAAACGGCATATAGAAGAGGTCTTGTCGGGGTTGACATGCACATGGATATTGGTCCATGGATCCAAAGATCCAATCAAGTGACCTCTCTCGCAAAGTCAGCCCTACCCTTGGTGCTTACTCAAGGGTTTATATGGGGACAAGGCCGAAGAACTAGGCTTCTCATAGTATCCAAGGATACACTGCCTCCTTTCTCAAAGGCCATCGTGCTGTTGGCTGCCAGACCTTGAATATAGGGGTGGACAGAGAAGGAGAGGCAGATCATGAGATTGCTTTCGTTCCCTATTGCTTTACAAAGCAGCTTACTTTTCCCAAGAAGACTCGTATTGTCTTCTAGTTGACTAGACTTGTATTCTTCAAGGAATTCTATTTTGCCTTTTGAGATCGCAGTCTTTTTCCTAACCGTTAAGGGCAAGGAATTCATAAGATGAAGGGATCAGGTGTACTGTGATAAATCGAAGGCAGAAAACTTCTGAACCTCCTGGATAATCCTAGGTGCATAACTAGGACAGCCTCAGCCTCAGTTCCTTCATTACAGGGAACGGGGTGTTCTTGGGCTACCTGGGAGCCAACAGAGCCCCTCTTCCCTGGAAGGGTCTCAACATGTAGAGGGCCTTCCGGAGGAAATTTGATGGGCTGAACAGAAATTTTCAAGTCCATCACTTCTATTGTAGAGACATGATGTCTGTTACCTCCACTAGAGGATCCTCGTATGGGGCTATATATCGAGATAGTATCTTGATGACGCTCGTGATGAAGAGAACGATCTGCAGCTCGGGTACTTGTTCCCATCTGGGAGGGAATGGGTCTGCGTCCATGTACCATTCCAACTCTATTGGGTTGAACCCGAGAAGAGCATCCGCTGTCACCTTGCGGATCATTTATAAACGAGCTGCTGATAGGCGCCATTCCCTTAAGGAAGGGATGGCTAACATTCCCTAATGAAATGAAATGTCCCTTATCCTCGACAGTTTCGATGCCTCATTATCGCTTCGATGCCCCAGATCAGCCTGAGGAGGTCTGATCTATGTGGAGAGAGTTTCTCCAACCATTACAGGGCTAAAATGGACTATGGGCCCGGGGCCTTTGTTCATTGTAGGGTAAGCGAAGAGGGAATGACCATCATTGGTCCTATTAGATCTCTTCAAGCGTTTGATGCGTATCTTCTCCAGCCTCTTAACGCATCTTACAGCTGTGCACATATCACTGGGTCTGTCATTATCGTGAACTGGAGAGAGTTCAAAACTCCTTCCTGTTAGTGTCATGGAATCCTGACTGATTACAATAGTCTCTTGACAGACCTTACGATCTCCTTTTACATCCCCAAGGGAAAGGAGCGTTAGGGTGACTGCAGGTTTCAACGATTTTATAAAAACATTGAAGCCCCTGAGCTGGAGAGAATCGAGACTTCTTGTAGTTATTTTGCATCCCCGATGTTCCGGGGCCGGATCATCTCCATGGATGCTCATAGACAGTCGTTTCGGGTGCTGCCCACCCCAGCCTGTCGTCCAGGGCCATTGTTGCCTGAACTCTTTCTAGGCTTGGTTTCGCTTGACTGTGTCTGCTAATTCCGTGAAGATCCTAGGACTGAATCTAGTCCGACGAGAATCTTGTCTAGGATATATGTTATCTTCTGTAACTTGGATCCTAGGTGGGAGTGGAGGGGGTGACTGACTGGAAGTTGTCGATAGACATATTTCAGGTCTGGCCAGACTATCAACACCCCTTACTGAATAAGGTCCTTGTGTTCAGAAGGATTAATATTCTGAACTTGCTGTTTTATTGGAACTTGTTGAGTGGCGCCAAGTCCAGAATGACTCATAGTTTTCTTGAGTCTTTCATGTGAACACTAAACAGCCTTCCTTGGAAGGTATACCCTTCCAGGGGATTTCCAGGAATGTAGGAAGAGTTGAGGAAAGGATGGTGGAGGTATGTCCATTTCCATTCTAGTCTCATCTTGGTTAGGCCTTGGACCCAAGGATCGAAGGTCCAGCGATCCAGGAGGAACTTCCTTCCTGCCAGAAGCGTCTGTTTGCTTCGCATAATCAGAAGGTGTACATATCTGGCCGTCTGTGGAACAACGGTCATTGTAACTGTGGGATGCTGTTTAACATCCTAAGGAGAACTAAGAAACCTTCCCGTCCTCCTCTTAGGTCATACCTAACCATTTGTCTATATCAGCTTCTCAGTGTTTCACTGTAATAGAAGATTCCTTTCTATAGTATAAAGCTTAGGATAAGTACGCTGGAAAAGAATAGGAGAGACACATACGTGTGAATCCTTCCAGCCAACTGCTGCGGCCCTCCTAATTATTGATTCTAGGGCATCCCCTTTTAAAAGGAGCCCGATGGAAGATTCTAGCCCATAAGGATAGAGTAGCGTAAGCAGCGCCTACACCCAGGAATTAATAATGAGAATCAAAGAGGCTGATGAAGAGTCAGCGTAAGGAAAAAAAAGGGGGGGAGTGTATCCCCCAAATCAGGTAGGTCTCAGCAAGAGATTGTGCTCAGAAGCACATCGTACTGGAAAACCATTCTATTGTGTGGTTATGTACCAAAGATTTCTGTCTGTGATATGGGATATTGTATACACCTATACAACTGGCATATTACCGTCAAGGCTAGTACTTGGGGGTAAGTTAACTGGCACAGTACTTCAGTACCGATATGGCTAGC
Organism: Palaemon carinicauda; assembly: GCF_036898095.1. Taxonomy (NCBI): domain Eukaryota; kingdom Metazoa; phylum Arthropoda; class Malacostraca; order Decapoda; family Palaemonidae; genus Palaemon; species Palaemon carinicauda. Next base: position 55,540,879 of record NC_090739.1, read on the forward strand.
AGTTCTCCGGCATGTCAGTGACTTGTCGGCTGTCAGCGGGTCGCTGACAGAAGTCACACCATCCTAGCCAGTATTCAATGTGACTTGGTAGTGGTGAAAACTATACGCATAGTCAGCAGCCCTCTGAACCATTGGCGACCCCTCGGGCTGTCGGCAGTCCGCCGGTTATCGGCGGGCTGCCGATTGAAGGCATACCAACTCAGCTATTGACTGGGTGGTGACCAAGGGCACACACTGCCGGCTCTCGGCGGCAGAGTCAGATGTGACAGTGAATCAATGACGGCCGTCGTTGTTATCATTACAAGGTGTGGCCTGATTGTAATGTCTCTGCCTGGTGTTTGCCAGTCCGGGGTACAAGTCTTGCTCAGATTCATTAGTGCCGTTAGTATCTGCAACCTTACCATCCTTGTGAGGTAAGGTTAGGGGGTTTGGGGGAGCTTGAAGACCTAAAAACCTTTAAAAGAAACACTAAATTGCCAGTTATCACAATGAACAAGTGAAATCTTTGGTCCAATTCCCGTAGAGTTTTCTAACTTTTGCGAGTTCGCAACTGAACCGCATTTTTGTGATAACTTCTGAAACCATACCAACCGTAGTTCGACAGCTTGAGACTGCCATCGTGTATGCACTGGCAGCGAGAGGGGGGAGGGTACCCCCATCCTCACCTCCTCTCCTCGAACTGGAGTGGAGAAAGGAGGGATAGGGGACAGGATGTCCTTTAGGAAGCTGTAAAATAGGTAGGTATGGTTTCGGAGAGATTTTAGAAATCTCACACCCAAAGTGTAAATGTTAAGAGCTGTACCAGATTCTATTAACTTGGGTTTTTCGAGACCTTCGACATTAAGGTCTGGCCTACTTACAGGTCAGAGGGTCTCAGACGGGGTTGGGGATTTGGAAATAATATTCCTGGGGGCATGAACCTGCATGTATTATTCTGATTTCCTTGTACTTCCTTGTCGTCAATACGCTTAGTTCATTTTAACTATACATTCCGGGGCCGGTGGAATACTAGGTAATCTGGCTCCTGTTCCGCTCGTCCCAAGCCTTTCTTCATCAATACGTACATCCCACTCCGGTAGGGGTGCGGAAGGTTGAGAGAAGTTTCATAGTGGAATTTTTCTCTCCGGAGCCGGCGGACTGGTCCAAGGTTAATCCAGCCACCGTTTTTACCCGTTTCAAACCTTTTTAATGACAATACTTTGGATGACATGAGATGGCGGAGGAAGGAAAACAGAATATTAGGGTACTATTGTAAAACACTTATTGTATAGTTAGTAAGGAAGCATGCGACTCCGTTGAGCTAAGCACAGTGGATTTAACTTTATATATGTCACCGGATTTTCTGGTGAAATCAAATATGATACTCATGTATCAAATTAACTTACAGGTGGTACACTGTCATGAGACAGCATGCACTGCTGTGCTGCAGCAGTCGTGTGGGCATGAGGTCTGCCGATCTCATGCCAGGTGTGCAGTCCAGGTGGACGACCTGCTAGTGTGGCACCCGGAAGGATGTGACATCTGCTATGTGCTGGTCTCAGACCTAACAAGTGACTCGGTATGTACGACATCCCATCCTCTAGAAATAATTATTGAGCATATTGGAAATATAGAACTTGCAAATAATATTGATCATATTGGAAATATGGGACTTGAAAATAAAATCTCTTATTTACTTGAGAATAATATTGAACATATTGGAAATATTGGACTTAAAAATAAAATCCCTAATGGAAATATCTCCTTTCAGACTACCCAAGCCATCAAGAGCTCTTCCCTCAAGATCTGGGTCGGTGGCTTTGGCCGCAATGTGAAGGCCAAGAAGCCGTATATCCTGGCGGAGGATAGGTGCACTCTGCTTTACCCAAATGCCAAGATGTCGGCGGCAGTTGCGCCAGAAGTAGCGGCTCCAATCATCACCAGAATCAGAAAAGAGACACAAGTTCTTCCTGAAGATCTGGAAGGACTAGGGGAAGCCGTGTTGGAGGATGTAGCGGTGATTAACTTGGATGTCGAGCCGATGGTCGTCGACTCCGCCGGACAAGGTAGGGAGGTAAGTGAAGCAGGTGGCGCCCGGTCTAAGATTCCAACTCTTAGTCCAGCGCAGTCTAACTCTTCTATCACTTCTTTTCAAGGGTTCACTGGGAGGGTCATGACTGTGGACAAGTCATGCTCAGTGGCCTCTAAAGTTAAACATATGAAGAAGGCCCTACCCAAAGCAAGCAAACCTTCTAAGCTGCCCAAACCACTTCCAACAAGACCTTTATCAGCCTCTTGGCTACTGATGGACTCGGCAGTGGCTACTCCCCCTTATAAGGGGTCGAGAGCAAGGAGCTCAAAGGGAAAGACACCGGAACTGGCATTCGATCCGGTTGCCTTCTTGAGCCAACTTATGGAGAAGATGAGCAGCATAGTCCAGTCCCAGATTGGAACAATTGCTGATTGCCTGCAATCTATGGACACTTTGGCCCAGAGATTGCAAAATCAGGAAAACCTCATTGACAATCTCTTGTGATCCGGACTACCACAACAACAGCAGTTTGTGGTTCCGGATGCATCAAAGCTTCCGGCGTTCGTTAAGAACAACCCTTGGCGATTAGCTCTGCATGCACCATTTTCTGAGGGCATGTTAACAATCGAAGGATGTGGTACCCGTCCGGTAGAGGACTTCGAATTCTACCCGCCGGGATTACAATTTCCCTTCCCTGATTACGCGCACCTGACAGAGGAAGAGCTAGTAAGGGTAGATAAGGTTCCCAAGGAAACCGTTATCTACCCAAAAGAACAAGCTCAGTTCGCCTAGGTCCGGACTTTAAATGAGTGGGACTGTGTCAATACAAAATTGACGCCCCATAAAGGAACATATACTATGTTCGTGGTGGAAGGGCAAACCCCAACACAATGCACCACAAAGGTAGTAGACCTTACCTTACAGGCGGCTATGGAAGACAAGCACATGCCGCAACTGAAGGAAACAGACCTAACTTCACTATTGTTCCCTGGAGACCAAGAATGCTGGATTGACGCACCAGCTACTTTCACAGCTGGGAAGTTGAATCCGGACTGTGCCACCACACAATTCAGCGAACGACTCCCCAGACTTTCAGACTCTCTGATTAAGACTGAGTACGAGGCAAGAACTAGGCTGAGTAGAGCCATCAACTCAGCTACGATGGCGGAGATGACTTAATTAGTCTACGCCGAGGAGCCACTATTCAAGATTCTAACAAAGTCTTTGCTTCACACCCTCCAGTGTGATGCATATAACTTTGCAGTGGCCCGGCGCAATTGCCGAAAACATGTCTTAGCTGAGGCCTCCATTAGGCACGAGCCTAACAGATTAATTAAGGTCGCAATCTGGGGAGCGGACTTATTCCCAGAGAACGTGGTGAATAGCGTTCTCGGGGAAGCAGCTAAAGTCAACCAGAGCCTCAGAGTCCGGTGGGGTCTAATTCCTAAAAGAAAATTTGAGCCCACCGGAACACAATCAAGAGGCAGGATAAGACCAAGGAAGTTTCAGTCCTTCCAAGGGCCACAAGCTCAAGCTGTGGTACAGGCAATGCCAGTATCCCAGATGAGCCAGCCTTCCACCTCAAAAAGCCACCCACAACAACGAAATGTGTGGGTAAGCCAACCACCTCAACAACCGATAGCCACTACTCCGTTTACTGCGTCTCCGGCGTATAATCCTTCCTTAGAAACACGGAGTGTTTCACGGATCTAATAGGCATGCGAGAGGTAGTAGAGCTAGGGGAGCCTTCCGACATAGAGGCAGCGGAAGAGCTTCCAGGAAAGGAGCCGTGGAAGCAGACCTTCTGCAAACCAGTGAGGCTCCCCAGGTAGGAGGAAGGCTGTACCTCTTCCAGAGCTGTTGGACGTTCAGCAAATGGGCATACAGCATCATAACGAATGGTCTGGGGTGACATTAAGCATAATAAGCTGACACAAGTGCCAGGCATTCTTATATGCACAGTGTTCCTAGTAACAACAGAATGTATAGTGAAATTTCATATTTCCCTTAGAGTGGCTAATGTTTTCCTTTTCAGGTAAACCCTATTATTCCTGTTATTACTGTTTATGCTTTTATGCAGAATTATTCAGCATACATTGTAATTATTTACAATCATGATTTCTATTTTTGTAATAAACAATAGAACGAATATTTGCGTCTCTTTCCCCCCAAATATTTCATTGTATGTATAAGTCAGAGCATCCTTGACTCTTTTTTGATATTTAAGTAAATACCAGAACTAAGATTCATTAGATAAGATCTTGTTGTACTAGACTGTTCATTTTACTGTTTAAGGTTTCCTACACGTATATAAACCTGTCCGTCTCTTCATCGACAGACCCGGGAGGTACAGTAACCTGCCCAAACCAATACCATCCTAGTACAGACTATGCTTTACGTATATGTTGACACTAATATACAAACTGTTTGCTAGATTGTTCCTTGAACTCACAATCCTCGGGTTTTTTCCTCGAGTCTACCCAGACTCTTCCCTGTAGGTGGCAGGAAGCACTGACATATTTCATGATCAGCTGATTGATGTATAACGGTAACATCAAGTGTCTCTAGGTCTAAAGACCGAAGAGGAAAGATTTAGTTCGAGATGAACGGCACTATTGAAAATCCAGAGATACATTAATGCTCTGGTACACTTCCATCACAACGACATGGCCTAAGCCCAAAAAACGGATTTTGAGCAAAGCGAAAAATCTGTTTTTGGGTGAGGTAGCCATATCGTCCTGATGGACCCACCCTCTTTTGGGACAAAAGGATAATAAATCCCTCCCTATGGTACTGTATCTGCAACACCTACAAAGCTACAAAGAATGACGGTGGCGGATTGGCGCACTACTGTATTTGCAGAGTAGTAGGGAGCGTCGAGAGCGATGTCTCTGTAACGACTCTCCTTATTCTTGCCTCTCTTTCCCCTCGAAGTGAAAGCTCTTTTGTGGGCGTAGCTAGCCATGAGACGTGTCAAGAATACGTCCTCTGATATTACGCGATATCCCTGCGTAAAATTTTAAGGGATATTCGCTCCAGGAGTTGGAATTCTGGATACCTTTGGTAAATTCTCTGGGATATATCACTGTAGGTCAAATATACGTAGGAAGCTACCTTCGAAGGAACTTCCATCAGGATGACATGGCTACCTCACCCAAAAATAGATTTTTCGCGAAAAATCCGTTTATATATATATATATATATATATATATATATATATATATACCAAGGCACTTCCCCCAATTTTGGGGGGTAGCCGACATCAACAAATGAAACAAAAACAAAAAGGGGACCTCTACTCTCTACGTTCCTCCAGCCTAACAAGGGACTCAACCGAGTTCAGCTGGTACTGCTAGGGTGCCATAGCCCACCCTCCCACATTATCCACCACAGATGAAGCTTCATAATGCTGAATCCCCTACTGCTGCTACCTCCGCGGTCATCTAAGGCATCGGAGGCAGCAGCAGGGCCTGCCGGAACTGCGTCACAATCGCTCGCCATTCATTCCTATTTCTAGCACGCTCTCTTGCCTCTCTCACATCTCTCCTCCTATCACCCAGAGCTTCCTTCACTCCATCCATCCACCCAAACCTTGGCCTACCTCTTGTACTTCTCCCATCAACTCTTGCATTCATCACCTTCTTTAGCAGACAGCCATTTTCCATTCTCTCAACATGGCCAAACCACCTCAACACATTCATATCCACTATAGCTGCTAACTCATTTCTTACACCCGTTCTCACTCTCACCACTTCGTTCCTAACCCTATCTACTCGAGATACACCAGCCATACTCCTTAGACACTTCATCTCAAACACATTCAATTTCTGTCTCTCCATCACTTTCATTCCCCACAACTCCGATCCATACATCACAGTTGGTACAATCACTTTCTCATATAGAACTCTCTTTACATTCATGCCCAACCCTCTATTTTTTACTACTCCCTTAACTGCCCCCAACACTTAGCAACCTTCATTCACTCTCTGACGTACATCTGCTTCCACTCCACCATTTGCTGCAACAATAGACCCCAAGTACTTAAACTGATCCACCTCCTCAAGTAACTCTCCATTCAACATGACATTCAACCTTGCACCACCTTCCCTTCTCGTACATCTCATAACCTTACTCTTACCCACATTAACTCTCAACTTCCTTCTCTCACACACTCTTCCAAATTCTGTCACTAATCGGCCAAGCTTCTCTTCTGTGTCTGCAACCAGTACAGTATCGTCCGCAAACAACAACTGATTTACCTCCCATTCACGGTCATTCTTGTCTACCAGTTTTAATCCTCGTCCAAGCACTCGAGCATTAACCTCTCTCACCATTTCATCAAAATACAAGTTAAATAACCACGGTGACATCACACATCCTTGTCTCAGCCCCAGGGATGTCTCAAATTCACAATATAACTCTTCAAGTTTTCCAAAAGAGATAAGTAGTATATTCCATTATTTGTCAAATTCATGACAAGAAATGAAGTGTGTCAGATGTTTGTTGTTTAAGCACTCGTGGAAAAGTTGCAGCTATCTACAGAGAGAATCAACGTGTCCTACTAATTGGGAATCATTCAATAGTTTTCCTTGTTGTAGGTTCATGTTTAAAACATTCAAGTGGGCAGTCATTACTGTAAGAATTGCTTGGGAGCAAAGAGAGTCTTTATCGTGTAGCTGAATTTAGCACTGTTTTGAACGACTAATATGCTGGTTTTATAGAAATGGAAGTAAGTTTTCCAACACTTGGCCTCCTAACACATAATATAGTGGCAGGTCACTGTACTCCGTTTAGTTTCTCTAGGAATGATATAAATTTTCTATGCCTAAGGAAATATTTCCGCCTCTGATTAAGTTCACAATACTGACAGATTTGCCATGGCATCACTCATCTGCAATATTTTGCTTCATAAGACCTTTTGGTGAATAATGCAGTGCAGTATGATGCAATGCACTCCATTTTTCTTTAAAAGACCAAATAACCCCACATTACTGCCAACCATAGCTTCCGTACTATCACTTATAATGCAGGAACACATTTTAAACCCTCCATATTCATGGACCACAGATTGGAGATGAATGTTTATTTCAGAACCTCTGCTATAAACATTCAATAACTGCATCTTTTTAAGTTCTTCATGTACCACAAAATCTTTGTCAATGGTGCCAGCAAATATGAGTAACTGGCTTATATCACTTACATCAGTGCTGTCATCTAAATCCAGTAAAAAGTACTTGCAATATTTCATTATAAATTTAAGTTTCAGGGAAACATGCTGATCAAATTTATTCACTCTTCTTACAACTCTTTGGTAAGAGAATGGCACTCAAATTTCTTTACTACCAGATAATTTTTCTTCAGCAAACTATTGTGCTTTTTTTACTCCACCTCTAAATGAGATTCTATTTCTTATAAGCACCTAAGTAACTTTTTATAAAGCAGTAAGACTACCTGTTTGTGGTTTTCCAAAGTTATGGAGCCCATGCATTTGCTGTTGATGTTTGCCCATCAATATATTCAATATACCACTTACTGAGTTTCCCATAAATTGAGGATATTTTTCCTTGTGCAATGTCTCACAATGCCTTCGAAAATATTCCTTAAGAACAGAACCTTTTTGATGCCACACAATGTTGTTCTTCCCGCTTCATATAATATGCTCTGTTCATATCAGAGCACATTCATTTCTTATTTTGACTCAATATGGAAAGACATTAAGAACAATAGTGCTTTACTGCAAAACAGAGGCAAGTTGAAAACTATTTAAAACATCATTGGTTCCATCCCCATTCTATTCACAGGGTTTTCATTAATCTTGTCACATTTATATTGATTATTGTTATTATTACTGTCAAAAGTAAAGTAAACGAGGAAGGGGGGGGGGGGGGGAGGGAGGGAGGGAGGGAGGGAGGGAGGGAGGGAGGGAGGGAGGGAGAGGGAGAGAGAGAGAGAGAGAGAGAGAGAGAGAGAGAGAGAGAGAGAGAGAGAGAGAGAGAGAGAGAGAGAGAGAGAGAGAATTCTACTGAAATATGTAATTTAATCTTATTTCATTATTTATCATTTTTATTTTTTTTTAAGTATTCAGGAGGGATATTTTAGGGCCAGTAAGGTTTCGGCACATTAAATCACACTGCATAATTAGGTGAGTGTTGGAGGTATACAAAAAACCTCCCCTGGCCCGCAGGCCTGTAGTTGGACCATCCTGATTTAGAGTAACATCATTTATTGACAAAACCTATACTGTATATCTATATATCTATATCATAATACATCATATATATATTATATAACCTACCTACCTACCTACCTACCCCCCCCCCCTCTCTCTCTCTCTCTCTCTCTCTCATTTAGCTTAGTAAATAAGATTCAATTCACATTACTTGGTAATTATTTAACAATGATGGTTTTCAGACAAAAATACTTCCGACCAATCAGCTATTAGGAAACTTTCCGAGTTAAAAGGGGTACCTGCGAGCCGGTGCAAATCTGCCTCGCTAAAAAAAATAAACTATAGGGTTGTACCTTAGCTGGTAATAATAATAATAATGTCTTCAAGATAATGTGATCACCAAAAATCGTAACACTCAATAAGCCATTTTTTTTTTTTTGCAATTGAAGAAAAAAACATGTTACATTTCTCCAAAAATTATTTGCAATTAAATAAGAATCTTAAGTTGTATATTGTTAAAGAAATATTATTATGATTCAAGTAAAAGCCCAGCTAAGACCTTGGTTTACAGTATTACAAGCACTAGGGCTCCAAGGAAGGTATTACCACCCAGTGAGGAAATGAAATAAGGGAATACCTAATAAATTACTGTACTCATTTACACTTTTGTGTTTTGTAAAAAAATAAACAGGCGTAGGCTAGTCTATTTGTTTGAATTGTGGAACGCTTGTTTCCCCATGACATTAAGTCTCTGATACGTTTGTTTTGCCATGTCATTAAGTACTTTATTGTTGCACAACAAATGAGCCATTTTATCTATAGCAATGGTGAGGAGTCAAACTGCTTTGAAAGTAGGACACCACCCTCCTTTTACATGAAGCCTATTTCTTCCATGTTGAGTTCTAAAGTTCTTGTAGTTTCACTATTTGATTTAGCAAGTTTTCAGCCTTTTGTGGTTATGTAGATTAATATATTTTTTTTTCTTTTTTCAAGCTACATTTTGTTACTAAGGGTATTTTACTCATTCGCCAAAGAAAATCGTGAAAATTGGGCTTAGGTAATAACTTGAGTGATGTCAACCATAATTTATTCTTTTGAGAAGGGTTATTCATAATAATAGGCAATTTCCAAGCACAGGATATGAAACATTTTGTACATCATATTCCACCATATTAAGAGAGGATACATCTTTATAACTTATTCAATCTGCATGGTAATATAAGCTTCTGAAATGAAAAAAAATTGTAATTCAGCCTTCCTTTAAAGGTTTTATTCCTATTCTAATGGCACAGAACACCAATGATGGATTGTGGATTACGGATGATAAACGAAAAAGTGGAGATATATAGTGATCACTGTAATTCATTTTAAAATCTTGACACAAACACCTTAGTCCAGTCCCAATAACAGTCTGATTAAATTATATGTTAATAACTCAGCATAGAGGTCAGATTATTTTTTCACCAACATATTCTACATAAAGACACGAAAAATTGTTGTACAGAATTAACCTTAGACATGACTTTCACAGTTTCAGTTCACACACAACAGCTGTTTCAAGTGATTATACAAAATCACAGAAAATAAAAGACAAATAATTTGTGAAATTTTATTAGTTTCACATTTTGTAACCTTACACTACACTGAATTGCCCCTTACCTTTCCCAATTTTGAAGATCTTGTCCTGCGATAGCAGATCTTGTCAATGTAATGTTAAACAGCTTCAATGCCAGATAAGATAATTGAGAAGGGCACGGGTCACCACTTACACAACCATTCATAACACCCTTAAAAAATTCATGTTGATTGAATGACAGCACACATTCTTACAGCATTCACTCTAAATCCAGTTTAATAACGAATAGCAGTCATTAGCTATCACTATCAATTTACAATTACTAAATATTCTACAACACAACTGGCTATGCCAAGGAAATCAATTTTATTTCCATATAAAAAAATACATGTGACATCATAAACCAAACTGGCAAAACTAAAGCATAAGTAGTAAAGTCGAGCTCAGTAATAAAAATAAAAATGTAACTTTTGGGCCCTGGCATAGGAAATTATCACTTACAAAGGACAGCTATACAGCATGATGCACCTTGTAGCCTGGTTAAAAACTCCATTATCATCTCGAGTCTTCAAGCAAGGCTTCCTTTGTTCAGAGAAGATTCCATTGTCCTGGCTGTAAGAAAAAAATCAAATTTAATGAAAGTTAATTTCATATCACTAGGATAATGTTTACTTATTGCTGAAACAGAGCAGAGACTTCTTTAGTTATCACACTTAATGTCAAGACTAACACAACCATGGAAATAGTTAGGATTTTTTGTATTTGACTTTCTACCTTAAGAATGAAGCCTTCAACTAAATTTCTGGAATTTGTTTCCCTTGATCCAGTACCTTCTGCGTAAGGAAATGTTCTATCACTATCATTTAAACTTTGTTTTTCCTTAAAGAAACACACAAGTCCCAATAATCACCTGTAAAATCTTAACACATTACACAGGGGCCTCAAGAGTAACTGATATGTTGGGGGATTTACACCATCCAGAACAGTGTGAAGCCAACCTCGAGTATGAATGCAACCCTTTAAACTAAAGGAAATTTATCATTTACACATTTAGCATCCATTTGAGACCCAAAGCATGTCGTGTGCCTCATGTAATGGACTGTTGTCATTACATTTTTTTAGCCTCCTTTTTTACTGTCTCTCCTTTTACTTGTAACTTTGTGTTCTTAACCCCTTTTACTACCTAGTTTCTTTTGTGCAGCTAACACCCTAGCCTTCACAAGGCCCAGTTTAATAAATCAAATTGATAGGCAATTTAATTATGTATCCCTATGGATCAGGAGTTTTCCTCTGATTACTTAGTTGTGCATTGTGCATGTTTCCTTTATAGCAGATTAGACCTAGCAGAGTAATATTTAGCATAAAATTGGTTAATACCAGCTAGGGAGAATTCAAATTCAATTACCACTCATTTATTTACCTTTCGCAGCCAACTCTCACCCAACTCCTTTACTATTAAAACCTTGAACAGGTATTTGTACAGGAAAAAATTATGAAAAAGGGTCTAACAATTTATTTACCAACATAATTATAATAATTTAAAAGAATCTAATTCCACTTCCCATGAATGCTGACTGGTTAAGCAAATGTTAGCTGGTTTTAGCAGAAAAGGGTAAGGTGAACAATAGTGGTTATATTTTGATTGTTAATCATTACCTTTTAATTTTTGGCATTGATTTTAATGAGTATCTTAACATTCCTTTCCTCAAGAGATTTTTTTCAAGCCACATTTATCTTTTGGTCAGTTGACCCCCAACCATTACCCATATAAAAATATGCACAGGCATTTGTACAAAAAGTTTTTAATAAAAGTTACAGTATTGCAAATATATCCCGATTATAATAAAAACATCACAATTACACATGCAAATGATAATCACCGCTATCTTTTATATTACATAAAACAATGCTCACTACTTTTAGTAGGTACTTTTAATGCAAGTAATATGGGTATCCCATCCGTTTTTCTCTTCTCTTTTATTAAATGGTGTCTTGGACAAGCTTAATAGAAGGACCAAGGATGGCTGGTTACCTTTTTCCATATCTGTTCTTTGACCATCCTCATGATATTAACTTTCTAAAATATTGTTATTGTCCTTCCTTCAGTGGAAGTGACTATACTATCCTGGAAGGTTTCAAGCCTTGTATGGTGACTTGGCTCTAACATGTTATCTAGTTTCTTCTGACATTTAGATTTTATCTATTAATTCAATTTCTATTTTGTTTTTTGTTTTTAATTGTTATCTAGAAACAAAGAAAAAAAAAGTCCATCCCAGACATCATCAATGTCATCTAGCATACTGCAATACTCATGGATTACATGGAAATATTCAGACCTTGCAGTCGCCTGATAATAGTGTGATATTTCTCATATTCAGAAACTTTGGTTTCTCAAGAGGCACTTGTTGGAACTGCTTTTCTGGGTATTTAAGAAACCAAGTGCTTTGAAATTAGATGCCATTCTTAGAGGATTATTATTATTATCAAAAGGGAGATATACCCAGCCCAATGTGTTGATCTCAACTTGTACAACACGGACCCAATTAAATTTAGAGCAAGGTGTAATATAATTAAGTGGTGATCTACTCCAATAAGAGTCAATCTCAACTCTTACAGGGCTGGACCAAATGAATTAAAAGGACAAGTGCCCCACCTCTCATATGTCCTCCTATGAAAGTGATCGAGATGAGATTGAGGTCATAAATGTTTGTGGCAAACATAACGTTCATATTTTATTCTGGAAAATTGCTACTCTTTAAATACAGTAGAGTCCCGAATTATGCGAGAATTTGGTCGATCAATGACCTCTTATAAAATGGAAAATCGCATATTTCGAAACACACGACAGAAATAATTCTATTGGAGCCATGGGCAACAAGTTGCTGGTTGCCATGGCCCCAATAGAATCATTTCTGTAGTTGTGTGTTTCGAAATATGCGATTTTCCATTTATAGAGAGGTCATTGATCGACCACAAATTCTCGCATAATTCGGGACCTCTACTGTATTTAGAGTAGCAATTTTCCAGAATAAAATGATGAATCATCATCCAAATGGTTGTATTTCTGCGAGGTTAATACAGTTTAACCTTATAAAATTAATGTGGCATTTTTGTAGGGCTTGGAACGAATTAGGGCATTTACGTACATGTAAAATAGGACACGTATAAAAAATCATGATACAAAGGCACTCCTGAACAAATTAAATTTTGTATCTAGAGGTATTACTGTACAGCAGTTGTTACAAATAATGCTAAGTAAATTAATATCATCATCATTACCAGCTAAGCTACAACCATACTGTAGTTGGAAAAGCAAGATGCTATAAGTCCAAAGGATCCAACATGGAAAAATAGCACAGTGAGGAAAGGAAATAAACAATATAAGAAATAATGAACAATTAAAATAAAATGTTTTAAATACAGTCATAACTCTCTTCACGAAAGAATCTGCTCACAAAATTTTACGAAACGCGAAGATTTTTCTAACTCGCATTGCACGAGTGTAAGAAAAGATATTTGACAGTCAGGCCGAGAATAAAATACTCGATCATTCAAAAAGTTGAAGAAAATGGGTTTACATAATAGAAAATGTACTCTCTAGAGTAAGGGTAACTGTAATAGTACAGTACAGTACATATGATACTGTATATTTTGCATATGTACAGTATGTATTGTATTATTTTCATTTAATATTGCATTATGTTCTAATAACTACAGGCATTAACAGTTAGTTTAGGTATATTGAATAGTTCAAATGTATTTGGCTGTACATTATTTCATTGTGGTTATACTGTAGCTTTATTATAAAATTCAATGTGGTGTTTTTGTAGGGTTTGGAACGAATTAGGCGATTTACATGTAAAATGAGACTCATACCACGAAATTTTCACAAAACGAAAGCCACTCCAGAACAAATTAATTTCGTGTTGTGAGGCATTACTGTACAGTAACATCATCAAAACAGATGTTTATATTAAAAGATTTATGTCAGCCTGTTCAACATAAAAAACAAATGCTGCAAGTTTGAACTGTTGAAGTTCCACCTATTCAACTATCCGATTAGGAAGATCATTCCACAAATTGGTCACAGCTGGAATAAAACTTCTAGAACACTGTGTAGTATTGAGCCTCATGATGGAAAAGGCCTGACTATTAGAACTAATTGCATGCCTGGTTTTACGAACAAAATGGAACTGTCCAGGAACATCTGAAGGTGAAGGATGATCAGAATTATGAAAAATATTATGCAACATGCATAACGAATTAATTGAACGATGGTGCAAGAGATAAATATCTAGATCAGGAATAAGAAATTTAATAGACTGTAGGATCCTGTCCAACAAATTAGGATAAGAATCAGCAGCTGAAGACCAGACAGGAGAACAATACTTGAAACAAGGTAGACACAAGATTTTTTGTGATCAATCTATTCTGAAGTAGTATTTTTTTAAATCTTTAAGACTTTTTCAATAAGCCAATTTTTTTGTACAAATAAAGAAGACACAGACCTAATGTGTTTCTCAAAAGTACATTGGCTGTCGAGAATCACACCTCAAATTTAAAGACTCCAAGAGTTAAAGAAACATTATCAATGCCAAGATCCTGATGTTGAGGAGCCATTGTCCTTGACCTACTTAAAATCATACTTTACGTTTTGTTAGGATTCAACATCATGCCCCATAACTTGCACCATGCACTAATTTTAGTTAAGATGTCTATTAAGGGATCCAGCAAACCCCAGATCTACATTCAGGAGATGGAATTGATGCAAAGAGTGTAGCATCATGTGCACATGCAACAACCTTGTTTTCTAGGCCAAACCACATGATGTGTGTATATAGAATGAAAAGTAATGGGCCAAGAACACCAGATATCACATTCCTATACTCACTATGGTGCCCCCTCAACAACAACTCTTTGCACTTTATCACTTAAAAATTCAATTATGATGCTAAGAAGCAACCCACCCACTCCCAACTGTTGTTTAAAAACAGGGGCCCCATGATTAACATGGTCAAAGGCAGCACTAAAATCAAGGCCAATCATACGAACTTCCTGATCATAATCAAGGGATTTCTGTACAGTACTGGAGATTGTAAGAAGGGCATCACATCCTTCAAGGCCTTTAAGAAAACCAAATAGCAAACTAGGGAACAGATGATTACCTTCAGCAAACCTATACTAAGACGTTTGGCCAAAAGACATTAAAAAAACCTAGATGATATGGGAGTTATCGAAACTGGGCGGTAATCAGTTGGACTTGAGCTACCACTAACACGTTTACATAGTGAAGTAACATTACCAATTTTTCAACAGGTGCTAAAAGCTCTCCTCTTGGAAATGCGCAAAAATACAGAAAACTTTGGAGCTAAGAAATCTTCAGTTTTATAAAAATCTTTCTACGAAAATTGTATTTTACCTAACATACATACTACAAACCACTCTAATAGATAACCTGGAGCATCAGCTTTCCACTACCAGAATATTTTCCCCACCAATAGGCCTAAACTCCCTCACGGGGTGCGCTAACCCAACCTCATCTATTTAAATCACAATGCACTAAGGAGGCCTCAGGAGCAGCATGCTCAGGGCAAAGGTCACCATTCCAATCTGGTCGTGGCCATGTGAGGTCAACTCTTCAGTCTTCTCACGACCTTGTTGTTCTTTTTCTCTAGAGTTCAACTTCTTTTTTCCGGTGTTCCCTTACGCTCCCCTTGTATTCTCTTATTGTTAAATTGTATTCCTTTTCAATTGATATATTATTACATTATAACTTTTCTAGTTTATAAAAATATAAACCAAATTGCATAAACTACCCCCGACTTGGAAAAGAGTAATTAATTTATTAAGCTTCGTAATAAATTACAGGAAAACTAAAAACTATGAATGAAATAATGAATGATTTGAAGTTCTGTGGCATCCTAAAAACTAAAATTGTTGTGCATTGGCAACAGGGATGAAACGCCTCTTACCTTTGATATGCCATTAAATCAACAGTAAATCGCATATTTCGAAACACACAACAACAGAAATAATTCCATTAGGCCATGGAACTAGCAACTTGCCTATTCAAATGTGTTTACTACCCATTCCCAATACTTTCTATGTACTATACTGTATTTTCAGTAACATTAATTGGTTCTTGTATATACAGTGATCCCTCGCTACTTCGCGGTTCGACTATCGCGCATTCACCACTTCGCGGATTTTTTTCATAACGCATGTATATACATATATCGCAGATTTTCCGGAAATTTCGAAAATACCGCGATGTGGACCGATGGTGCGAGATTGGAGAAAGTAAGGAAAATTGAATCATGATTGATTTTCAATATAAATGAAACTTTGAGAAGCAACAAAGTTATCATTTGTGTGTGTGTGAGAGAGAGAGAGAGAGAGAGAGAGAGAGAGAGTGTGTGTGTTGTTTTAATGTAATAAACAAAAAAATTTGATAGGTTATAACACCATCGGTGCTTATGTAATATCAACTGTATAGACGGTTAGAATAAGTTAAGAAATGGTATAAACGATACTTTGATAGTGTATTCGTACGCTCTCAAGAGCGGCAGCTAGACGTCAGCTGATGTGATCACAGCCAAAAGTAAAACAAAAAGAAGTCAACAATACTCGATTTTTAAAAAACACCCGAAATTTAAAAACAAAAGTACACACTTTCTTAATGTGCAATTAACTATTTAAAGAGTAGCAATTTTCTAGAATAAAATTATTTTTCCCAAAAAATAGTGGTTTGCTGATGAAATCGGATGCCGTATTTTTAGCAACGATTGAAATGGATGTAAACTCGGCATAATTTTTCCGGTTCGTATTTAATTGAGACTAAGAAAAACTAATTTTAGTTTCTTCATCTATATGTAAGTATTGTATAACACGAAAAGAGAGAGAGAGAGAGAGAGAGAGAGAGAGAGAGAGAGAACTAATTTTAGTTTCTTCATCTACAGTATATGTAAGTATTGTATGAGAGAGAGAGAGAGAGAGAGAGAGAGAGAATGAATCAGCTGTTGTAATCGAACGCCGTGTTTTTGTTTCGTGAGAATTTCATCGCCACGACTAACAACAACATACTGTACTGAACTTTACAGTATTATACGGACTACTGTAATATGATAAAGTAAAATATTTGTAATAACCTATTTTATATGAAATAGGGATATTTTTTTTTTTAAATTTACATTTACGTACGTAAAACAACTCACTCTCTCTCGTGAATAATTTTCCTGCTTTGCTACGTATGTATGATTTTATATAGATACGGTAAATAATATTTGTAATAACATTTTCTATAAGCTTTTTCTGTAATATCATTATTTATCACTTTCATCATGCGTGTTAAATGCCTTCGTTTGTTTATTACGCCGTTTCAGGCGGCGTCATAAAGAAAAAAATTTCATTTGGAAGTCCTAAGAAAAATTAAGTAAAACATTGGTAATAACAAAATCAACATACTGTATAATCAATATAATCGATGCAAAAACTAACCTATACACAGATGTGTACACTAAATGCGTTTGTTTCGTCATTATGATCAGAGATAAACGTAAACAAAACATTGGTTGCCATTTTTTATCGTGCTTTTTGGCGTGTTTAGGAAATGCATGATATAAAATTGCCTTTAATATTTGTGCCTGTTTTAGTTTAGGGTACTGTAGTACATGCATTAAGTGTTCTGTACATTAAAGGGTAGTTTGTTAACAGTACTACGTACAAGGGAAGGTTTTAAAAGTCTGAATATACATGTTAAATAAATACGTAAATATGGTGTCACTACTTCGCGGATTTTCACCTATCGCGGTCGGGTCTGGAACCTATCTACCGTGATAAACGAGGGCTCACTGTAAATCAAACATTTAATATGCTTTAAAGTTCTAACAACTTGAAAAAGGTTAAAATTACAGCCAGGATGGGTGTAAAAACCGCAATCTCCCATTATAACACGACCTAAAATGTGGAAAATTTTTAATGTGTGTCATATCTATTGTATAAGACAACTGGTGAATAGCAAAACCATCACTGTATAGATTAGCTTTTGTTGTATCATTGAAGATCCAAAATTATCAAAATAAGGCAATTTTATATCATGCGTTTCCTAAACACGCCAAAATGCACAATAAAAAGCAACCACCATTGTTTTGTTTACGTTCATCTCTGATCATAACGAAAAAACGAACGCATTTAACAATCTGTGTATAGGTTAGTTTTTGCATCGACAGCTATCTTACCAAGTAGAGATTACAGTATATGATGATTTTGTTATTACCAATGTTGTTCTACTTAATTTTTCTTAGAACTTCAAATAAATGAAATGATTGCCATTTATATAATGTTTTTCCTCAAGAC
>NC_090739.1:55559489-55624489 GCF_036898095.1 Palaemon carinicauda
TTTTATTTTTCCTAACATACATACCAAGAACTACTTTCTTAGGAGTTACCTGTAATCTCCTCTCTACCGACCAGAGTTTTGTGTAGTATACCCTAAAACCCGTTTTCTATGGAGGGCTAACTCGGGCGTAAGAGAACGTGCCCCGAGGGTAGCTTTTGCGCTAGGTCGAAGTCCGCCTGGGTCGTGAGCATCAGTAAGTTCTTCGGATGTTGCACAATTCTCGCAAGGGCAAAGAGGCACTCGGGGAAGGTAGGGAGGGCCATTACCCGAAAGTAGTTCTCGGTAAGTATGTTAGGAAAAATAAAAATTACTTAAAATTTTTGATTTGTTCCAACACGAATACTTAACTCGAACTACTTTCTTAGGAGACTTAAACTTTAGGAGGTGGGAGTGCCTTCCTGACCCTCAGACCCAGCAAGCGGAAGCCAAGAGGCCTAGGTATAAATAAAACATACTAGGAAAACGGACGATAGGGTAACTACACAAAGAGCTCACGTTAGTGTCTAAGTACTCACCCTTTGAAAAACTTCTTCTGATGTTGAATCCAGTAACGTAGTTGCAGAGAACGTGTTATCCAATGGTTCCAAGAGGGTTATCTCCGATAAGGATAGGGAAAAAACGGGGAATAGGGTGAAAGAGAACGAACCTGTGTCTCCCGGTTTGCTATCCACGATCGAGCCTGGGGCTTTTACCGTTAAATCACTTGGAGCGCGGAGATGACTGTTCCAATGGAGAACCCGTCTAAGGACTTCCTTGAGTAGTCCTTGAGGTAATGGGCAGTAAAGGTTGACTGGTTAGACCAGGTACCTGCCCGAAGGATCTGACCCACTGCCATTTTTTTCTCAAAGGCTAAGGACGTACTCAGACCCCTGATGTCATGGGGTTTGGGGACGCCTGGTAAGGCCAGAGCTTCTTCCCTGTAGGCTCTTGCAATAACTTGTCTCAACCAGAAGGAAATGGTATTCTTGGATACCTGTTTCTTAGTAATACCTGTGGAGACGAAAAGGCTCTTGATGCCTGGCCGGAGATGAGCCGTCCTTTCAAGGTATTTTCTAATGGCACGGACTGGGCATAATCTCAAATCCTCAGCATTCCCCTTCCTAGGGATAGCTGGCAGAGAGAATCCTTCGAATTCTGGATCCCTGACAGCTGGGTTCTGGGTTTTCGCCACAAAAGAAGGAACGAACTTGAAAGATATCTCTTTCCACCCCCTCGAATGAGAGACGTCATAAGACAGCCCATGGATCTCCCCTACTCTTTTTGCGGAAGCCAAGGCTAGCAAAAAGACTGTCTTTAGAGTGAGATCCCTGTCTATGATATCTTTCATTGGCTAGAAGGGGGGGCCACTTAACATCTTCAGGACCCTAGCTAAGTCCCACTGAGGCACCCTAACTGCTTGTGGGGGGCAGGACTGCTCAAAGCTCCTGACAAGCATCGAGATGTGCCTAGAGGAACCCAGGTCGATGCCCTTCAGGAGGAAGACTTGACCCAAGGCGGCCCGCACTCCTTTTATAGCTGGGATTGACATTCCTATTTTGTCCCTGAGATATACCAGAAAGTCCGCTATGTCTGGGACCGAGGCTTTGAGGGGTTTAATGCGCCTCGAAGCGCACCACTTCGTGAAGGAGGCCCACTTAGCTTGGTAGACCGCTGCCGACGACTTTCTCAGGTATAGCGACATCCTCTTAGCAGTAGCTGATGAATACCCCTCCTTCTTATGGAGTCGCTCGATAGTCTCCAGGGGTGAAGACGTAGAGACTGTGGGTTGTCATGAAACCTGAGAAAATGCGGCTGTCGTAGAAGATCTGACCTGTCGGGGAGTGGCCATGGAGGTTGACTCGCCAGGTCTTTTAGGTCTGCGAACCACTCTCTCTCCGGCCACCAGGGCGCTACCAAAGTCA
The DNA here is from genome assembly GCF_036898095.1 of Palaemon carinicauda. Classification (NCBI taxonomy): domain Eukaryota; kingdom Metazoa; phylum Arthropoda; class Malacostraca; order Decapoda; family Palaemonidae; genus Palaemon; species Palaemon carinicauda. The sequence continues at coordinate 55,561,391 of NC_090739.1, forward strand.
TCCTTAAGTTCCGGGCAGTCCTTACTCTGTTGAGTACTTGCCTTATCAACGTGAAGGGGGGAAAAGCGTACACGTCTAGGTTATCCCACCTGTGCTGAAAGGCATCCTCCAAGGCTGCCTTCGGGTCTGGGACAGGAGAACAATACACGGGAAGTTGCGCGTTCAGTTTGGTTGCAAAGAGGTCCATCACCGGGGAACCCCAACGTTGGATGATGAGCTTGGCTACTTCTGGAAGGAGGGACCATTCTGTCCCTACTATTTGACCCATCCTGCTGAGACCGTCGGCCAGCACGTTCTTTTTCCCGGGGATGAACCTTGCTAATAACACAACCTGGTTCGTTTCTGCCCAATCTAGTATCTCTAGGGCGAGATCGCACAATTCCCTTGATTTCAAACCTCCTTGTTTCTTTATGTACGCTACCACTGTGGCGTTGTCGCACATCAACGCCACAGTGTTTCCCCTTAGTAGATCGACGAAGTGTAGGCAAGCTTTCTGGACTGCCTTCAACTCTAGGACATTGATGTGTAGGTTCTTTTCCCCGTCCATCCAGGTTCCTTTCGCTGTCTCGTCGAGGAGATGGGCTCCCCATCCCTGGTTGGAGGCGTCTGTGAACAGAAGTAACTCGGGAGGGTCGTTCGCGAAGGGCATCCCCTTGAGCGAGTTCCAGGGAGGGCATGTGTTTGGCAGGACTGGGATTAGTTCTTGTTGCGAGTCCAGTTGGCACCAGAGGTTCTTCAGGTTCCATTGGATGGCTCTGAGCCTGATTCTCCCCCTGGGGAACCAGTTTTTCCAACAACACCAGATGCCCTATTAGTCTTTGCCAGTCCTTCGCTCTCCTGGGTTGCCCCGATAGGAACGGACAAAGGATCTCCATCAGATTGCTTATTCTGTCTTCCGAAGGAAATGCTTTTCCCAGAAGGGTATCTAGTGTCATCCCCAAATAGGTCATTCTGGTGGGGGGGATAGGTTCGATTTTTCCGGGTTGATCACGATACCCAGATCCTTGCAAAACTGGAGAAGTTTCCTCCCTTGCTCCTTCAAGAGGTCCTTCGAGGAGGAAAGAAGCAACCAGTCGTCCAGGTACCGGATGAGGCGAATGCCTCTTTCGTAAGCCCACACTGAGACTGTCGTGAAGACACTCGTGAATACCTGGGGCGCTGTTGACAATCCGAAGCAAAGGGTCTTGAATTGCAGGATCTGGGTACCCCATTTCACCCGGAGAAACTTTCGACTCGAGGGGTGGACCGGAATTTGGAAGTAAGCGTCCTTGAGGTCTATGGTCATCATGTAATCTTTCTCCCTCAAGGACAGCAGGACTGACTTCGGAGTGTCCATTTTGAAGTCTGTTTTCCTTATGAACTTGTTGAGAGCCGACAGATCTATAACCGGCCTCCACCCCGCTGTCGCTTTTTCCACCAGGAACAGACGACTGTAGAAACCTGGACCTGGGTGTAGGATCTCCTCCATGGCGCCCTTCTCTAACATGGAGGACACCTCCTCTTGAAGGGCGGCCCTCTTCAACGGATCCTTGGGTACCAGCCACTCCGACCGGATGGCCGGAATTAGAGGGGGGGGTTCTGCTAAGAACGGTAACCTGTAGCCCTCCTTCAGTACGGACACTGTCCAGGGCTCTGCTCCGTGAGCTTTCCATGCTTGCCAATATAGTCTGAGGCATCCCCCAACCTGAGGCTTGGGCAGGGATAGGGGGCCTCCCACTCTATCTCCTCCTGGAGGCAGAATAACCTGTCCTAAAGGAGGCTGAAGCTGCCGGGGCTCCTCTACGGGGGGGGGGGGGGGGGGGGGGAAGGCGCTGAGGCCCAGGAGGAAGAAGGAGCTTCTCTCTTCGTCATGCTAGGAGAGGCCTGAGACGTCGCGGCACTGTCTGAGACTGACCTCTTGTAGGGCGGTCTCCTTACCGGCGTAGGCCTGGGCGTGTTTAATTCTTTCCTTTTAGACACTTTCTCCATGATCGCTTCCAAGTCCTTTAAGGGAAACAAGGAGTCACCCCACAAAGGAAGGCTCCTCATGGCCCTCGCCTCTCTGTCTGGGACCTTCCGGGACACCTTCGCCAGGATGGTGTCTCTCTTGCGAAGCACCCAATTCGCTGTCAGGGCGAGGGACTGGTAAGTCAGGAACTTAAGAGTCTTGCCCCCGGAGGTGATAAGCTCCCTCAGGAGGCTTTGCTGTTCCGGGTCTGTAGGGTCAAAAGTAGCTTGCACCCCTACTAATGTGGAAGCCCACCAGTCTAGCCAAGAGGAGACGTGTACTAGGTCCCTAGACATTTCCTCCATCATCGCAGCCTTCGATGGAGAAAAACAGACTGGGGCTGAAGAGGCTATGTCCTCCGAGGCGCCCTGCCCCAGAATGTCGAGAGAAGGTTCTACTTTGCAGGCTCCCGGCCATCGTCCTTCTGGTACATAGACCTTGCTCTGCGTTTTGAGACCCTGGAGCACCTTAGAAGAGCTCTGAGTCTTGGGAGCTTCGGCATTACCTGCCACCACTCTATCCACGTGCTCCTGTCCCAGGACGAGATCCCGGGCTACAGGAAGAGCCAGGGAGGTTTTTGGCTGGGCAGGAGCCTGCATCAACTGGATAAGGCTGGACCTCCAATAGTCCTCGTCGGTAGCCGCCGGTTTTTCGATCTTGTGATGCCCCCTGATTAGGCCAATTACTCTTCTATAGGCCGAGTCCTCCGTCGGGGAACCCTCTCTACCGTCGGCCAAAGCCTCGGCTTGAGCCCGGGGAGCCGGGTCACCGGGCGCCTTGGTCCTGGCACAACAGGCACTCCCCTGCAGAGGTACTGGTCCTCCCCGGCGGAGGTCTCCGCACCAGGACAGGCATCGCCGAACCGGCGAGGACTAGTGTCCGATCATGTTCCCTGGGGGACGAGGACGCGGATCCCGTGGGCTGACCCGACAGCGGGAACCGTTCCTTAAGGTCCGAGGGCCGCACCAGCTGGGCTGGTTCGGCCAGGCTGCCCGTAAGGAAGCGCGGTTCCCCCCGCTGGGCGGGGTGAACCGGAGGCTTCGCGGTCTTACGCCTGCCTGCAGAGGCCTTCTCGCGTTTCTCCCTGCGATTGTCATAACCATGTTTGGAGGATGGTCTCCTTGGCGAGAAATCCCTGGACCGCCGGTCCGGGGAACACTGTATCTCCGACTTACGGGGTACGAAAACCCAATCGCCATCGGGTGACCTACTCCTGTGTTTCCTCCGTGGAGAACGGGAGCGCCTCCTACTGTACCTGGAACGTGATCTTGAGCGGGAACGCCTGCTCCTGGACCGCTCCCTCCGACGCCGATGTTTCCTCCTGGTTTCTTCTCCCGACGAGAAAGACTCCTCCGAAGAGCCCGATGTCACTGTACCTACCGTACGGCGGGCGGGAGCAGGGCCCGCGGGGGACTTCGCGACTCGTTGTGTACCCGAGGTAGAGGGTTGCAGGAAGGCTTCAGGAACTTCCGTGAGAGGGGTTGGAAACGAGGGTTGGCGCCCAACACTAGGGAACCAGGAATCCAGGCCCTCTTCCATCCGCATAGGGGACCTACCTGGTGTCTTAGGAAGCTTCCATCCGAAGGCATCATTCCCTGCAGAACCTAACTTACCATGGTTGTCACCGCCTGCCGAAGAACCTGAAACACAGACCCACGAAGGGGGCGAAGACACAGAAACAACATTGCTACACCACAAGGGGTCATCGGAGGAAACGTGCCCCCCAAGCACAAGGGCCGAGTCTTCAGAGCTCCCTGACACAGCACTACCAGGCTCCTCACTGGCCCGAGAAGGCCCCGCAACCCCCACTTCACATTCACCAGACTCCTGGGGAAGAACGCTCGGTTCTTTTCCCACGATGGACTTACCTCGTCCCCTACTCTGGGTAGGGGAAGGAGAGACAGAAACCCCGTCGGACCGTTCACTGGGCGACGGTAGCGGCTTAGAAACACTAGCTTTCCTGGGTGAACGTTTCGACGATTTCTTTTTCTTCGTGCCGTAACGCACCCACTGAATATCACTCCAACCAACACACTCGAGGCACGTATCCGAAGACGAACAAACTTTGCCCCTACAGGAAGAGCAAAGGGAGAGAAGGAGTGAGGGTCCGGCTCTAGGCCCAGGACAACGGCGGATCTGCTCCATAACGCACAAACACAAGACACAGGAACGCAGGGAATCAAAGGAATACACTTGGGAAGCACAAGGAAGGGTAGTGAACACACAGGAACACAAGGGATAAGCACAAGTTACCACGCGGTAAACACGTGGGACACGCGGCGCACACAAAGGGTCGAGAGAGATGAGAGCGACGTGGTGACACGTCGCGACCAGAGAACTTACTGACGCTCACGACCCAGGCGGACCTCGACCTAGCGCAAAAGCTACTCTCGGGGCACGTTCTCTTACGCCCGAGATAGCCCTCCATAGAAAACGGGTTTTAGGGTATACTACACAAAACTCTGGTCGGTAGAGAGGAGATTACAGGTAACTCCTAAGAAAGTAGTTCGAGGTAAGTATTCGTGTTGGAACAAATTATCATTAGTGAAATGACCGCTTAGGGCAAAAAAAGCGTGACGGTACGTTAGCGGCAACCTGGTCCAAGGGGGACGCTTAAAAGGTTAAAGAGGTCCGACTGTAATTATAAACAAAATCAGGGGAAGACATCCTAATGCACAGTGACAAGCAAACAATCTGGAGGTGGTCCAATAAGTACCAAAACGACTGAGAACCTGCAGAGACTGGCATGTCTGTTACCACTTAACGCTGGAATGTTCCTTCCTTTACTAAGGGCACGTGTTTATCAAAGCGAAACAAAATGGGAACATTTTAGAAAAATTTCTATTTTACAAGTACATATCAACTGAACCAAGATTCTAGCGAAGCAGCAACATAAACATTAGGGGAGATTAATAAAAATAATACAAACAAACACACTGTATTATCGAAATATAGATATTCTTAATTGGCAATCTACAGACCATAACAACCTGATAATGAAAATTTACCAAAAAAAAATAGCAATTGCATCCATTATTGCTTATTTACAAAAAATCAATCTACTGTAATTCAAAAAGAACTCAAAACAATTTTTTTCTTTACCTGCTTAAGACCTTGAACGACTGCGTCTCTTAAAAGCAGGTGATTCACTTCGTCGCCGATAATCATCATATCTAAAATAAAGAATTATAAGTTTTAGAATGGTCATCATCTTTGATAATAAAGCTTACATAAATACAGTAATAAGGTCTTTCTTTTCAAAGCTTAGCCTTACATATGGAAAACTACATTTTTTTACCTTTTACTCTTTGGTAAAATGGCAAATAAAATTATTTATATTTGGCCAACAGAAGGAAAATTATTAATAGAAATATCAATGATGTGCTAAAAAATAAAAGGGATAATTGAAAAAAAAAAAAACACATGAAAACACTAAACAATATTCAAGAGAAAATCATGACAAGTGAAATAAAGGTGAACTAAATATAAATGCATCTCTCTCAAGATGAATCATCTAGACAAGTGAATTGTAACAAAGCAGCTTCCAGTATAGAGGACCTTATAGTCTGTCTAGTGTGGTACAGCAAACTTGGTAAAGAACTAAGGGTTCATTGTAATATTCCCATCAGACCAGACCCCAGCAACACTGCTTTCTGTTTCTTATTCATCACATTTTCCTTGGTTTCCTTCTCAACCTAGCTATTCCAACATCAACTTTGCTTTCGTCCAATTTTCAATTCATATTAAAAATCTAAACAATGAACACAATTATATTTCAAAAATATAATTTGAAGATCTCAAGTTTTTACATAGAAATCTTATAAAAAAAAACAAGCTTCTTAATTTACACAACGGGTTAATATCTAACATATTGTATGAAATTTAAACTACTGTACTATAATAGTTACTATGTAACAAATTGTGTGTTTTAAGACTAGTAAATTTCCCACCAAAAACATTTTTGCTGCTTTCTTTGCCACAAAATAACAAATAACATACCGTAAACCTACTAAAGAGAAAAGACCAGACCGAAATCAATTAAATGTATACAAGCTTGCAATTGATCAAAATACCAAAATACTTTCTAGTTTCTATTTTTGAATACAATAACACTTACATATACACTACTATAAACTATTGTCAAATTGAGAATGAAGTTAATGTACTTTTCAAGAATAGAGTTGAATAAAAAGTAGGGAATAAGAGCTAGTGACGACATAAGTGGCTTAGTTGTGTTTTTTCTCCCACATACTTTATAATCATATCAATATAAATTATGACTGAACATAAATATTAAAAATAAAATAGTTTTATCTCTGTTGCAGTTAAAGTAACTTTTTCTTCCTTGTAAATTGCAGATGGCAAACTTAAAACTTATTTTATGAAGGTTTGTCAGGATTCATATCCTAACACTCAAAATGTTAAATTTTCAATCTTTCTTCACATAAAGACCAATTTTACCTTATCAAATTTAAACACCTTTTCTGCAGCTTCTTCATATATGTTTAAAGACAGTAAACATTCACGTGTTTAACCCTTAAGAGAGTGCAAAGCTCTTTATAGGAAATGAAAAATCATAAAGTTTAAATGCTTATAGAGCTCATTTTGGTCTCATTTTTTTTTTTACCCAGCGATAAAATTATATCTTTTATCTGTGAGCATTCCAAATATTGTTTGTAGAAAATATGCAATGCCAAAAATAAAATATTACGTAATGTTTTCACTAGACTCATCTGAACACAAAAACTGTTATAAGTTACGAGTTTGAACTTAATTTCACCATTAAGCTGAATAAATTTTCTTTCGATGGATATAAAGTGTCATATATGTATAAATATTGTACGTCTAATAAATGAAAACTAAATCATTAGGCAACACATCTACATGAAAAATTGATTCAATTCAAATGGTTGCAGAGACTTCAATTAGCTATAATTTTAAGGCTGAATACCACCTTATCCTCTAATAATTATACACATCTACATGAAAAATTGATTCAATTCAAATGGTTGCAGTGACTTCAATTAGCTATAATTTTAAGGCTGAATACCACCTTATCCTCTAATAATTATACATGTATAAACAATTATCAAATGACTGAAATAATAAAAAAAAAAAGTTTATGGTGTGTTGCCAGTGATATTTACAAGAATACTTTACTGTCATTGTAAAAACAAATATCTTACACTCATTAGCTGAATAAATGACCTTCCTTTGATTCAATGAATAGATATATGTCATCATTTAAGGTATTCCTCATTATGTTAATTCCCACATTTTTCCAATCTAAATTCTTAAAAATTTCTTTTATGCATGCTGCGAATAATATAGGATTTTCCTAATCTAAATTCTTAAAAAGTTCTTATAGGCACGCGATGAATATATAGTTGTCTTCCTGCCTACTCCTACTGGGTGTGTGTGCAGAACACCAACTTGTGGTAACCAACACCATCTTCCAGTTACCAAAGCGACAAAAAGACCACATGGAGACACCCACGGTCTAAACACTGGCACACCCTGGACTACGTCCTGACCAGAGCCAGAGACCGAGGAGACGTCCGCATCACCCGATCCATGCCCGGAGCGGACGACTGCTGGACGGACCACAGACTCCTCATCTCCCGACTCTCCGTGACGACCCTACGACCACCCAGAAGGGCACCTGACAGCGTACCACACCAACGCTTTGATTGTAGCAAGCTCTGCAACCCACAGGTAGCACAGAACTACAAGGAGGCCTGCAAACGACACCTCGCAGACCCCATGGGTCAGGCCACTGTTGAGCACCAATGGACCACCCTCAGAAACGCCATGGCCCGTGCCGCGGAGGAAACACTAGGCTACACCACCAAGAAACGGCAGGATTGGTTCGATGAGAATGATGCTACCATCTCTCTTCTCATTGAAATTAAACGACAAGCACGCCTGACTTTGGAAAACCAACCAACAGCAGCTAACAAATGTGCTCACAAGGTGGCTGAAGCTGGTTGCCAAAGAGGGATCCGTGAAGCCCAGAACACCTGGTGGCAAAGAAAAGCTGCAGAAATACAGAGTTTCACTGACCAACCTGACCTGCGCAGCTTCTATGCAGCAACAAAGGAAATATTCGGTCCCACACGGTCATCAGTGGGGGGCCCGAAGGACGCGGATGGGGCCACGACCATCACCGACAGCGAGGGCATCCGGGCCAGGTGGAGGTCTCACTCTGAGAACCTCCTCAATGACCAAGCAGACACCCCAGACGATCTCCTGCGAATGACCTCGCAGCATCCCGTCCGTCACTGGATGGCACTACCACCCTCCATCCAGGACTTCAACAAGGCCCTGCAGAGCATGAAGCCCGGAAAAGCCCCAGGGCCAGACAACATCCCGTTGGAGCTCCTCACTCACGGTGGCCCCGGGTTGAGGAACCGTTTGATGCTCCTTATACTGAAAATATGGGAGACCAAGACCCTCCCCAGTGACTTCCGCGATGCAAACATCATTACCATCTTCAAGAAGGGAGACAGGGAGAACTGTAATAACTACCGGGGAATATCACTACTAAGCATCGCGAGTAAGATTTTCGCTCGGATTCTCCTTGACCGCCTCCTTATTCTCGCAGAAGACGTCCTGCCAGAGTCCCAGTGCGGCTTTCGACCTTCCCGCGGGACCATAGAGATGATCTTCTGCGCGCGACAACTACAAGAGAAGAGCCTCGAACAACAACAGCCCATAATGTTCATCTTCTGGGATTTGAAAAAGGCCTTCGACAAAGTACTTCGACCTGCCATGTGGGCTGTCCTCAAAAGATATGGCTGCCCACCCGAATTTGTCAAGCTGGTGCGTGCCCTCCATGACGGAATGGTTGGGAGAGTCTACCACCAGAACTCTCTTTCAGTCCCATTCCCAATCAACCGCAGCCTGAAGCAGGGCTGTGTTCTGGCCCCAACGTGTTTCTCGCTATACACCGCAGCAATGTTCAACGAGATTCCCCCAGACACACCCTCAGTCGACCTACGTTTCCGCATGGATGGAGGCGTTTTCAACCTTGCTAGACTCCGCGCCAGAACCAAGACCACCTTGTGTTCAGTGCGAGAACTGCAGTATGCTGATGACAATGCCACCCCAGGTCAGACGGCAGAGGACCTGCAGTCGTTAGCTGATGCATACAACTCTACCTACGAACATTTTGGGATGCAAGTCAACACAGACAAAACCAAGACCCTCGTCCAACATCCACCAGGACTGATGCTCCCAAACTTCAATACCACAGTGAATGACCAACCGTTAGAACAGATGGACCAATTCTCCTACCTAGGGAGCATCCTAACATCAGCTCCCACAAGCAAAAAGGACGTGGAGAACAGGATCAGGGCAGCCCACTCCGCCTTTGGCCGACTCAACTGCCGCGTATTTAACAACCACGCACTGACAATGAGCACCAAAATAATGGTGTTCAGGGCAGTAGTCCTCTCCACGCTCCTGTATGCATGTGAAACATGGACGCTATATAGAAGCAATATTAAAAACCTAGAATGCTTCCAACAAATGAAACTGAGGCAGATCTTGAAAATCCCCTGGAAGAGCCACACCACCAACATTGAAGTCTTAGAACGTGCCTCGCTGACCAGTGTGGAGGCCACCATCATCCACCAACGCCTCCGCTGGATAGGACACGTGCATAGGATGGATCCATCTAGGCTCCCAAAGAAGATATTCTACAAACTGACCCAGGGCACCAGACCACGAGGAGCCCCGAAAATGCGCTATAAAGATCAACTAAAGCGCAACCTGGCTCTAACTGACATCGATCCTTCCTCATGGGAAGAAACAGCCAGGGACAGGAAAACCTGGAGGAATACAGTACACCATGGCACCGTGGACTTCGAGGAGAGGAGGAGACAAAATGAGGAGGCTAGGAGGAGAAGAAGGAGAGCGCGATTAGAACAGCCCCGCCCACCACCTACCCTCCCTTGTGAACACTGTCCGCGAATCTTCCACCACAGACTAGGACTTAACAGCCACATCAGACATAAGCACCCACCCCAAAGATAGGAGGCTGATGGCTAACGACAGAACCCAAAACTCGGACACGAGTGGGCGCCAACGACGACGATAAACAATTATCAAATGACTGCAATAATAGAAAAAAAAGTTTATGGTGTGTTGCCAGTGATATTTACAAGAATACTTTACTGTCATTGTAAAAACAAATATCTTACACTCATTAACTGAATAAATGACCTTCCTTTGATTCAATGAATAGATATATGTCATTATTTAAGGTATTCCTCATTAGGTTAATTCCCACATTTTCCCAATCTAAATTCTTAAAATATTTCTTCTATGCACGCTGTGAATAATATAGGATTTTCCTAATGTAAATTCTTAAAAAGTTCTTATAGACAAGCGGTGAATATATAGATGTCTTCCTGCCTGAATCCTTTTACAAATCAAGAGTTTTATCACTATATTTATATAGTTTTAGGATTTCTCTGTACTATACATAGAGATTGCTTCGTGTTCTAACATACGATTTATCCACTCCTTGATTTTGAAGCTTTCATTTCTTCTGAAGTTTTGACAAAACCATAAGCTTTCTCATAGTTGATAAATGCCATACATATTGGTTAGTCATACTCGGCTGATTTTTTCATTAGCTGATTAATTACATGGATATGATAAGTTGTTGACAGGGAGACCCTATCTCTCCTAAATTATTCACAGCGGGCATAGTAGTAGTTTTAAGGAATTTAGATTGCGGAAATGTAGGAATAAACATTGATGGGGAATACTTTAAAAGTTTAAGATTTGCAGATGACAATTCTCTTCAGTAAACCTCGTAAGGAATTGCAAAAGATGATAAAAGATTTGAATAGAGAAGCAGAATTGTAGGACACGATGAATATGAATAAAACTGAGATAATATTCAATAAAAATGCAGACAACAAATAAGGGTTAACAAATATACATAGTACTGTACTTAAGACATACTATCTCCCCAGGACGTGAGACCAAAATTAAAAGAAAGATAAGCATAGAATGGAGTTTTTGGTTAACAAAATGAGATTATGAAATGTAAAATGCTACTTTCTCTAAAAAAAAAAAAGTATTTAATGGAATGGTTCAACCATTAACAACTTAATGCATTAAAACTTGAGCCTTACTAAAGCCTTAGAACACTACATACATACACATACATATGTACATTCATACACATACATATATATACATTTATATACATACATATACATATGTATATATATGTATGTATGTATGTGTATATGTATGTGTATATGTATGTATATATATATATATGTATGTATGTATGTATATGTATGTTTTGCTTATGTATTTATATAGATAAGGCTACCGTGTTCTCATATAAATAAACTGTACTGAAAAACAAGAATTTACCTGCCACTAGAAATGACCCTTTTCGGCAGGTGTCTAATGAGCTTGGGGACTCCACCCACTTAAACACCTGACCCAAGCACAGGTAGCTGGTAAGGGAGTGTCATTGTTCTTTAAATCTCTATATGTATGTTCGTACGTTTGCTTTCCCTATAAAATGTAAAGAAGCCTCTCTCAATAAATCAGTCCTCTGAGGAAGTATCACGAAACTAGTCAGGACTTACGCGTATATTTCGTATTTTCATTTTCCCTGTGGTTCTTCTGCATCTGAGCATCACGTTTTCCTGTGATTTTTACGCATATATATATATATATATATATATATATATATATATATATATATATATATATATATATATACAGTATATATGCAATTTGAAATGTTTTAAAGGTAAATTTACAACCAGGATGGGTGTAAATACCGTATATTTCCCCTTATAACATGACCTAAAATTAGTAGTAATTTTAATAAGTTCAAGTCATATCTGCTGTATAAGACAACTGGTCAATAGCAATACTATCACTGCATAGACTAGCTTGTGTTGTATTATTGAATATCCAAAAATTAACAAAATAAAGGCAATTTTATATCATGCAGACCAAAAAAATCCGTTGTTTCGTTTACGTTCATCTCTGATCATGGTGAAGAAACATGCCCCTTTACACATTTGTGTTCAGGTTACTTTTTGCAGCAACAGCTATGTTGAAAGTATTGATCTGATGATTTTCTCATTACCAACAGTTTTACTTATTTTTTCTTAGAACTTCGAAATAAATGAAATGAATGCAATTTATACTGTACATTGTTTTTTCCTAAACATGCCGCCCAAAATGAAAACCTTCGTTTTGTTTACTGTACGCTCCATCGTCGATTATAATGAACAAACGAACGCATTAAAACAAATGATCAAGGTGATAACTAATGATATTAAGAGATTTTAGTGAATATTATGTTATCACAAATAATTTAATAACCGTGTCCATATAAATTCCTACATACATAGAAAAAATTTTTTCTTTTGCATTTAATCAACAAAAGCACACTGCCGCTAAAGACAGTATGATAAGTTACGATAATTCTACACTGTTACAATAGATGATTGTCCATTCCATATCCAAAATACTTTTTCTATTCTACACTGTTACAATAGATGATTGTCCATTCCATATCCAAAATACTTTTTCTAACTTCAGTTATAAGTCAACTTGTACCCACCTCAATTGTGGAACCATCTGCAAAAAGAAAAAAAAACAGAAAGAGAAGAAAGTACTAGACCAGTCTTTAGTCATCGAACAATTGGGTTACCGCTACTACGTTAGATGTAACAGATGGTGCGATATACAGTAATACCTCAACATACGAGTGTCCCAACATAAAAGAAATTTGAGATACGAGGAAAGTTTCAAGCAAATTTTTTCCCCGAGATACGAGACAAATTTGAGATAAGAGGATACGAGACGGTTTCCTATGTGGCTGCTAGGTGGCCGAGTGTGCGAGAGACTGCTCACGAGGACAGCATCACTCGCTATTTCCCGTTGGATCTCCATTGGGTAAAGTTATCCCTGAGCATCGGCCGTAGTGTTTGCATTTTGTACGTGTTTTTTGCGTTAATCAGTACAGAATTAAGAGAATAAGCAATGGGTCTAAAGTAAGCGAGTGAAAACAAGTGTAGTGAAAAGAAAATGCGTATGATGACAATAGAGATAAAGCATGAAATAATTGAAAAACATGAGTGGTGTAAAAGTGACTCAGCTGGCTCGCCAATATGAGAGGAGAACATCAACAATATGTACCATCCTCAAGCAGAAGGATGCTATAAAGAAGGAAATCAGAGACATGTTAGCAAAGTGGCAGGAGTTTTCTGATTTTATGGCAAAGAGGCACCCGGACAAGCTGGCGAATGGTCGTGCGTTAGCCTTTTGTGACGATACTTGTGTACGTAATTTTCGTAACATTTTGAAGGGGAGACAAAAGCAAACATCCCTAGATAGGTTCCTTTTAAAAAGGCCGCCAAAAAGTGAAGGTGAAAGCGAGTCATAAAAGTGAGGCAAAAAGAGCCAAGCCGGAAGTAGTAAAAAAATGAAAATGAAAAAGTTAGAATTAGGTTTAATGTATCGTAAGATTAACACTTATTTTTAAGTGTGTGTACAGTAAGCTAATTTCATTTAAGGTATGTCACGTAGCGTTACAAAAGTGTAGCGTAACAAACGTGTTGACGTCAAGTCTCTCTCTCTCCTCCTAACACACCGCCGTTAGCTGCTACCGTCTGTCTCGAAAGTAAGAACTCCATAATAATGTCACATTTTATTGCAGATCATAACCAGTATATACCGTATTTCCCGTGTCATAAGGCGCTACAAGTGGTAAGACACACCCTAAAATTAGCAAGGCAGTTTTAGAAAAAAAAATTAAGGAATTTAAACATTTCTTAGCACAAATCCCTAGTCAGCAACTCACGTAATTATTGTCTGGCACAGTAACTTTTCTTATTTTGGGTGAATTATGAAATGTTTAAGTTTATATTAATTAGCTAAAGGCCGATTATCCCAATTTTACTACATATTCATATAAGACACCACTAAACCAGTTGTAGTTTCCACCTCAACTACACGTTTAGTCAGAGTGTTTGGTGTTTCAAGTGTTGGTTACATGAAAGCAGTGTTGCCAAAGGTGCATAAAATTTTGTTAAAGAGGTAAAATTCTAGAGCTATTTCCAAAATTCCTCATATAGCCTATAAATTTTCACACAAAATGTAATCATTAATTGAAGAAATCTAGACATACCCTTTTAGGTGGAATAATTTTGCTACTGTTTGTGATTCTAGGTTTAGTTACTTTTCTGCAAATTGGTAATACTGCAATCAACAAAAAAATTTTCCAAGGTCGTATTCAGCAACTGTCTGTTTCTATTATTTCGTAACTCAAACAACAAAGTCATTATCAATATATTGCTTTAATACAAAATATCAATACAATATGAGAAAATAGATATATACTGCATAAACATGTAATATGTCATAGTGTCGTCTGCCCCGAGACCATTAATTAGCATGTTTGCTTGTAGGAGGGGGTTAGCGAGTCATCAGCCGATTACAAAAAAAAAGAAGAAAAAAATTGCTACTGTACTCATTAAAGGAAGTGCAATATAAAAATAAATGAATTTATTACATATGAATGATAATTGTAGGATTATATTCTATCTCTCGTCAGTTTGAGCGCTTGTATGTTAATAGTTGGGTGTTTGAAGGGTGTCAAACTCCCCTATACAACTTTTTCTCAAGTGTTAAGACGCAGGGTGATTTTGGGGAGCATTTTTTGTGAAAAAAGGTGCGTCTTATGACACGGAAAATATGGTAGGTATTTGTTATTTTGTGAGCGTAGGTTGTGAATTAGAACAATTAAAAACACGTTCCACTGTAATATATTGTTTTTAGGTGTTTTTTCAGAGGGTAGGAACATATTAATTTTTTGGGGGTTATTTTAAATGGGAAAAATTGATCCGAGATACAAGCAAATTGACATACGAGCTCGGGTCCTTGAACGCATTAAGCTCGTATCTCAAGGTATTACTGTATAGGAAAATTTGGATTTAACTGGAGAGAGAGAGAGAGAGAGAGAGAGAGAGATTTGAGGTTTTCTTTGATAAAATCAATCTCTCTCTCTGAGAGAAAAGTTTTTATAATTATACCGTGTACTATACAAAACAAATCTTTGTAAAGCAAATTTATACTGTTTAAAATATGACACAATATTGCTGATTCGTTACCGAAATTTAGGCTATTCACAGCCAATAAATGAACCCAGCCTACACGTGAAAACCTTGAAGACCCATAGGAAAAAATAAAGCTTTCATATATACTGTACTTGACAAAAATAATGCTTTAATATACCATCATTAACACTACCATTAAAATTATCGATAGGTTAGAGAAAGATAAAGATTAACAAGAATTGTTTACATTTTGTCAGCTGGACTTGCATTAAGTTGATTTCATTGTTGATATGGAATTTTTCTTTAAATATGCTATTTATTATGAAATTATGGTAATAAAATGTAATGTAAATATCATTTCGTAAGATTTATTATCAAGCACCATATTTAGGGCTACCCATATACTTAAAAAGACAATAGATTTGAGACATTTTGTAGTGCTTGGCTCGCAGACTTTGAACAGCTTTACAGATACAGAAAATTTATTTTTGAAAACTAGCGAACGCATAATTCGGGACCGTACTGTATTTACATAATAAATAAATAAACAAATAAATATATGCATATATGTATGTATGTGTACATATATATATATATATATATATATATATATATATATATATATATATATATATATATATTTATATATATATATATATATATATATATATATATGTATATGCATATAATATATATATATGTGTGTGCGCGCACATTTTTTAAAAGTTAATTCATATTTTCCCGAATCATTTATATGGGTATACTCCATTGCTGTTTTGGTACTGCCAAATTCTAAAAAGTTCTGTGGGTCTGGCTACAGAGTATGGTTGACCTTGTTCCCACTTACAGTGGGTAGCCAGGTCAGAGCCGGCTGCTCAGTCCCAACTTTACTCCTGGTTAAAACTTGCGGGGTGAATGAGGCAGGGAATATAAATGACTCTGGTTTGTATAGCTGAGAAATAATTTTTTAAAAAATGTAGATGTTTCCTAGGCAAATACAAAACCTCATCATTTATATGGGAATCTTCCTTAGGTGTTAGGGTGTTTGTCTGTCCCTTGATCCAAAAGGAAAATATGGATTACCTTGACCAGCTCAGATGAGAGCTCAAATGAATTGGAGGAAAGTGCAAAAGCCTCAACCTGACTACTTTGAGTTTGTGTGAGAACAACTTTTATATACTATAATGATATACCATGTATATGTCACAGTGGTATTCTTACCTTAGTAAGTGGTCATTAGCATAAGTACTTTCAGAGAAGGAAGGATCAAAAGAGAAGAAGGAAGGCACTATTCATTCTACTCTCATACCACAATTACGCTGAAAATAACCGATACTGTGACATAACACTAAGTGTGCAGAAGGAGCAAAAGTTTTAAACAATCTGTTTAGCAGCTATCATCGGACCCAAGAGTGTGCCCCAAGATCTGTGGGTACAATCTCTTATATGATGGGCAGTGAAGGTGGTCTGTCTTTTCCCACCCACCAGAACCTGTGCCACCTAATGGTTTTCGCAGAACACTAAGGTTGCAGCAACACCGGGTATATCATAAGCCTTGGGATGACCCCGGTCGATGCTTCTCCCAAAGATTTGTATGCTTTCAAAATTCTCTCTCGTAACCAGAAAGAAATGGTGATCTTGGTTATTTTCTTCTTGTTTTAACCTGTACTTAGAAACAAGTTAGGGATGTTGAGACAAAAAGATGTATATTACATGATGTAACAATTAGTCCAGATTATCAGTTACCTCCTTGATTGCTGAATTCATAAAGGAGTTGAATCATTTTTTATTAATCGATGAATTTTGGGTCCTAGCTATGAATTACAGCACAAATGAAAAATACTTTTCCACCCCCAGGAGTGGGGCCCTAAACTTGGATAAATAACTCTTTCATGACGCTAGAGCTAAGAGGAACATTATTTTCAATGTCAGCTATGTCTGTTGCTATGCGAGTGGTTTGTAGGGACCCCCAACCTTCAACACACTCCAGGACGGGTGTTTTACTTCCAGGGTAGGGCAAGACTGCTCAAAGCTTCTGATTAAAGCTGTGAGTTCCCCCAAAGAGGAAAAGGTCAATTGCCTTCAATTTGAAAACCTGGTTCAAGGCTGAGCGATAGCATTTTACCACTGTAACAAACAAGTTTCTCCCAAAGAAAATCTAAAATTTTGCAATCAGCAGAATAGTGGCCTTGAGTGGAGTAATGTTCCTTCTACAACACCAATTACAGAGAAGAGGCATTCCCTGAAAGAACACTGCAGAGGAATCCAAGTTGCTCTGGAGGAGATGCTGTATAACCTTCAGCCGTGAAGAAATGGGCAGTCAGCTGCTTCGTTAATATTTCTTCGCATAAGGTTTACACAGGTTTGAACAATCTGGAAGTTCTCTTGGAACACCTATGAGAAAGCTAGAAAGGTTCAAGTATTATTCTGCTTCCTGCCACCTTGGCGGGACTAGAATTCTCTTAGGTCTTTTGACATCTTGATTTTGTTCAGAACATGACATATGCAGAATGGGGGGAAATGCATAGATGTCCATTCCAACCCAGGGGTGTTGGAAATTATCTTCCATCACTGCTGCTGGGTCCAGGCCAGGGGAACAATAAAATGGTAGTTTGTTGTTCAGATGGGTGGCAAACATGACTATCAGTGAGGAACCCCACAAAGTCAGGAGAGACATCAAAACTAGAGGATTCAGACCCTTCTGAACCATATATATATCCCAAGTTAGCTCAGATTTTCTGCTATTAAATTCTATCTCCCTGGGATGAATCAGGCCGAGAGATGAATACCATTCACTTCCATCCAATGTTGCATCCCTACTTGCCCACTGACAGAGGAGGTGGGAAACTGAACCCCATGTTTGTTGTCGCTCATCAACAATACCAAGTGACCTTTGATAAACTCTTTAAAGTGAAGTAATACTATGTACGCTGCCTTTAGTTGCAGGTCTTGATTGATTGATTTAAAGTTTTCAGGCATCCTGACATTTGCAGGTCTTGAATGTAGAATGATTTGTCCTCCTGTGAACATATTCCTGAGGCTTGTTACTTCCTTGGATGGGCTCACTTATCCTTGGCAAGAAGCACAAGAAAATATTAGGACGCATGGAGTTGGAGCATGTTGAGGTATTCCGGCTAACAGGTTCTCCTCTGTTAGTCACCACGAGAGACCTGTTTTCCAATATTGAACAATCTTCACAAGAGCTAACAGGAGGATCAGATGTCTGTGATCATTGGCTCTTTAGTGGCCATTGTACTGATCGAAGATGCCTCCTCCCGAAGGTAATAGTTTCTCTAGGAAAGAGGGGTGACCTTGGAGCTTCTGCTGAAGATGGGCTGGAAGGAACTTTCAAGGAAAGCGTTGTGATCTGTCTCAATTGCTGGACTGTCTGTAGATGGAAAAATTTTGGTTTAGATCAAGTACATGTCCATATCCAAGTACCGTATATGACATTGAGGATCAAGTTAACTTCTCTTAATTTAACTGGATCCCCAGATCGTGGCAAAATTTGAGAAGCTCTCAGTTGCAGATAAGTTGAAATCTTGACTCTACCAGTAGATGCCAGTGGTCCAGGTAACACAGGTGTCTTATTCCCATGAGGAGACTAGAGTGAACAGATGAGTGAATACCAGTGGGGCTTGTCGACTGGTTGAAGCTCATGCTGAACTGGTGAGTTCTTTCTCTGAGAGTGGGAGGATGGTGCTTTCTTAATCTATGATGGACTGCGATCTGAAAGTACACATCATGCAGGATTGTACCATGGTCAGCAGGAAGTCGTTTTTTCTGATAGAAAGCCTTCGCTTATCGCGGGTTCATTCTTTGCAATTTCAATTGTTCGCAACACAGAGATCCGTATAATATCTTGAATAAAAAATTAGATATTAGTGGCTTTGCAATATATACTCTCACAGATAGACTATTTCAAACCAACTGTGCTCCTTTGAGCCCGGCATCCTTTGTGCAATTTCCCTCTCCACACAGCATAACACCCCATCTCTTACTCATTCGGCCTTAGTCTTGCATCATCTCTACTCAGGTGGTTTTCTTACATTCATTTCCTTAGTTATCATGACATTTCTGTAAAAATTGAAGTAGCTTGTAATCTACTTCTTAGTGACTAGAGAATCGGTTCCCAAGCCTATTTAAGTAAAGAATTTGAAATCCGTAAAAAACTCGCCCAACTATTCTACCCGGCGTATGACATAGAAAAGGCCATCAACAAAGCCAACACAATATATTATACAGATCATGATGTAACCAACCAAAGATGTATTAAAAATAAGATAAAACTCCCATATATAGAAGGTATTAAAAATATAACAAATATCAAAGTTGAGAACCCCTTTGCTTTTTTATATTCCAAGGCCATACGAAGCACCCTTAACAATGTTTATCAAAATAAAGCAATATAGAATCGGGAGTTTACAAAGTACCATGTGGAGATTGTGAAAAAGTTTACGTGGGACAAACGGGCCATTCTCTATCTAAAAGATTACCTGAACATAGATCTGTCAGGTATGGCTTTGAAGACTCGGGGATTTTCGAGATTTAGAGCACCAGATTAACTGGAGCGAGTCATCTATACTTTTTAAAAGTACCTGTCTGTACAGAAGGAAGATTCTGGAATCGGACATCATAAGTCAAACAAAAACAATGAACTTATCCGACGGACAATGGAAAGCTGACATGGAGGACAACACCCTTCTCAACCCAATTATAAAAAAGATAACCCACCGAAGCCTATATAGAGATAGATAGATAGATATAGATATATATATATATATATATATATATATATATATATATATATATATATATATATATATATATATATATATATATATATACTGTATCCCATCATGCATCTACGCATTGGCGTAGCTCTTTCCTCTTCCATTTAATTTCTGCAGCGGTATCGTACGTATTAACTTTGCGTTTGTGATTTGGCGTTTATGACTACTGTATTGTATCGTGTTGTGATATTACGTTAGTTTATTAACCATGGGTCCCAATAAATTTGCTGATGTACAAGGAAAGATGTAAATAATCAAGAAGTACAAAGCTGGCATGCGGTAAGTGATCGCTAAGGAATACAGCCGAAATCTGTCTACAATAGTAACAATCCTAAAACGGAAGGAAGCCATCAAAGCAGCAGCACCACCTAATGGGGACAAGGAAAACGCTGGAGACACGATCACCGAGCCAATAATATGCCAGAAGGCCAGAGCCATTTTTGGCGATCTCGTGCGTTGTCAGGCCTAAGATGACGCAGGAGAAGGGATAACAAGCAAGCACCCCCCGGAGTTCAAGGCTTCTCGGGGGTGGTTTGAAAAATTTTAGATGGTCTGGTGTTCAATTGGTACATCATGGGAAGCTTCTAGCTCGGACACAAAAGCAGTTGAAGCCTCTGTTAAGATGTTCGATGTGTTGACTGTCCAGGAAGGCTACAGTCTCCACCAACTCTTCAATTGCGACAAAACGGGCTTTTCTGGAAGAAAATGCCTCGTAGAACATACATAACAGCGGAAGAAAAGAGGCTACTCGGGTATAAGCCTATGAGAGATAGGCTTACCATTGCACTCTGCAAGGTGAAACCCCTACTGGTGTATTACTTGGAGACTCCTCGAGCCTTCAAAGCCCACAAAGTGATGAAGGAGAAGCTTCCGGTGATGTTCACTGAGAAGGTAAACCTTTGTTTCAGCCTGACTGTTTAGAAATATTTGAAAGAGAAGTGCCTTCCCCTGAAATGCCTGCTGGTTTTGGACAATGCCCCTGCTCACCCTCCTGGCCCCAAGGAAGATATCCTAGCAGAGTATTCCTTCATCAAGGTTCTCCTATCTTCTGCCTAACACCACCCCTCTCCTCCAGCCCATGGACCGGCATGTGATTTCCAACTTTAGGAAACTACACAAAATATATCTTCAAGAAATGCTTTAAAATCACTGAGCACAAACCTCACCATTTGTGAATTTTGGAAGGAACATTTCGATGTTGTGATATGCATTCCTTCATTACCACTGTTAGACAACTGCTCATCAAAATATTGCACAAAATCAATTAATAAAAGAAACATCAGAAAAAAGTAAATCAGTGATCAAAGCAATTTACTGTGGCTTAGCACAATGCAAACAGAACTCAGTTGATTATGCAGCAGTGTTTCATGATCTTATATTTTTCAAACATGGGGTGAACAAAGTTTTGAATTTCTAAAAAAATTACTGCATTATTATTATTACTAGCTAAGCTGCACCCTAGTTGGAAAAACGCTGTGACAAGACTCAGGGCTCCAACAGGGAAAGTACCCCAGTGAAGAAACGAAAATAGTATAATTAGACTGTATACAAAAAGTAATGAATAAAAACTTCAAAATATTTCTAAGATAAATAGCATTAAAATATGCAACTGTTAAGATTCATGTCAACCTATTCAACTGAAATATACATTTGCAACAAGTTTGAACTTCTGAAGTTTCATCATTTCAACCATAAGTTTAGAAACGCCATTCTAAAAACTTGGTTACAGCTAGAATAAAAGTTTACCTTATTTCTCTTATGATGGAGAAGGAGAAGGCAGACTCAAAATCAACTGCATACAGGATAGTACAGTCTGATAAGATATGAATGCAAAGGATGATCAGAATTATGAAAAATCTTATGCAACATGCACAAAGAAGTAACTCAACAACTGTGCAAGAGATTAATATCTAGACCAACACTAAGGAATTCATTAAGACCCCAATTTTTTCTCCAACAAATTAATACGAGGAAGCTGCTGAAGACCAGACAGGAGAACAAGAAATATGGTTGAATGAAAGAATTAAACCAATCCTGCTGGATAGACTAATCACCAAATAACTTAAATAAATTTCTCAATAAGGCTATTCTTTATGCTAAGCAGAAACAGACCAAACGAGTTTCTCAAAAGTAAATTTGCAGTCAAGAACAACACCCAAAATTTTGAATGACTAAGTTGTATAATTGAGACACATTATCAATAAAATATTTGTATGTAGGAACCACTTACCTTGGCCTATTGAGATTTAATGAGCGTTCAACTTCACGTCTTACAATTGGCAACATGCACTAATTTTCAGCTAAATATCTATGAAGGGATTTACTAATCATAGGTATACATTCCAGACATGGAACTGATGCATAACAGCATCCTTTGGATAAGCAACAAGATTGTTTTCTAGGCCAAACTACATATATGCATATAATATTTAATAGTAATTGTCCGATAACAATACACTGAAGACCACTAAACATCATAATCAGACAATCACTACAGCTCCTGTCAACTACTACTATTTTCAATTTATTACTAAAAAAAAAAATCCATATTTATGCTCAGTAAAGATAAACCTACTACTAATTCCCTTGAGTTTGAATCAAAGTGCACCACTAAAATAAAAACCAATCATACAAACTAACTGGCCACTATCACAGGATTTCATTACAGCATTGGAATTTGTAAGAAAAGCATCAAATGCTCTAAGGCCTTTGTGAAAGCCCTGCAAACTAGGGAACAGAATACCTATTCAAGAAGTTTTGCCAAAAGATGTTAATAAACTTTGGATATGGGAGTCATGGGCATTGGATAGTAATCAGTATTTATCTAATGGATTAACATTAGTAATTCTCTTACATTCTCTCCTGCATAAAATAATTCAATGGATTGATTACAAAGTTAAGGCCAAAGGATAGGCCCTAGGGTCTATTTTGATTATTTAGCACCTTTTTCAATTTAGAATTACCTACTGGTATCATGGTACTTTTAACAGGTTAACCTTTATCCTAAATTAAATGTATTATAATATCAAAATTTACTAAATATATGTACATTTCAAGAAAAATCTTGTTTTTGTAGGTAGTCCATGTGGTTATCTCAATTAATTTAAAATTATCAGATAAATTAAAATTAATTTTTGTCACTTGAGGTAATCTTTACACCATGCAGGGGATATCACCTAGTGCACTTTACTGTACATGACAACCATACATATTAGCAGTGAGGGTTCTTTGCATACACAATAGGCCTAGTTGTAATAGATTATTTCTTTTAATTCCTATTTTATCTTCTAATCCAATTTTGTAAAACTATACCTTACAATAATTTTCCCATCTAATCTGCATCAAAACCTTTGGATAATTCTTATTAAGTATTGATGAATCAGTGGTCTTAGGTATCTCATCAGTGATATTTATACCTTAAAAATAAAAAAATAAAAAAATAAAATAAAATAAAAATCCTCTATTCAAGGAACTTGCTAAGGCTCTGAGGTGATATACAACACAAATTTGATGCGAGATTGACAATTTGTCTAAAAAGCTATATTCAGTTGCTGATAATTTTGTGACCTTGAAAATTGGCGTTTAAAAGTTATACAGCTTTTAATTTACATAAAAAACACAGGACTTTATTGTAAAGCATTCTATGCTTAAACTACATTAAAAAAACTATGAAAATTCTCAATGCAAGATAATGCTAAGCTCTACACACAATATAAACAGTTTTGAGTACTTGCACAATTTCATATCACAAGGTGACAACAGATCTGAGAACTCTAGGAAAGGAGTGAATCATCCTTTTGACCTAAACATCATTCGATGACCTAGCCCCCTCCAAAAGTAAAGTATTACCAGTTCCTAATACCAATCCATACATTACACAACTTTTCACATATACTATTCATTTTGTCTAACCTTAATCATTGTAAGGGTACCATGGTACAGAGGGAAAACACTGGGCAAGCTTTGCTAATGTCATCCTCGTCAAAACATAAACAGCGAGGCAATGAAGAACAGCTTTGGATCTTGCCATTAAAATTACAGTGAAGGCAAACATTTTTCAGCCATCAAATGTGAGTATGGCTGTTAACCTGTGTTAATAGTGAACATAAAGACCCATTCTTCCTAACTGAATGAAGCAGACTCCTGTTGCTAGGTTTCATCAGAAAAAAACGTGACTGTTGCGTTCCTTCCTATCGCGAATTGCATCCTTCTGAATATGATTTTTAGGGCAGTCACTGTAAATATCAATGGTAGGAGAGCTTTCCTAAAGACAGTACAAGCTACTGCTGTTTTCCCAACACAAAGAGGATTGATTGCAGTTGCTACTTCTACGCAAATGCCTGTCAACAGGATCCCAGTCAGTAACTACCAAGAAGAGGTCTTATTCATAATCATGGCCAGGATTATAGTCATCTTTAAAAAGTGATCACCATAGTGTTTGTCTACTGGCATTGCAGCTGGCACTCTCCTGAACAGTTCAAGAATATAGCTTCTGAAATAAGACCAAAATAAAGAACCTAAATTTCTTAAGATTCCAAGGGGATGAAATAAATTCTACATGCTCCGTGACTTGTCAGGACTTTAGATGCCAATTATATGAGTCTATGGGCAGAATTTAAGATGTCTTTAAGCCACAGTTGCAGGCACATATGTCCTAAAATCTAGATGATCGGTAAAACGTCTATAATAGCAATGACAGTTGCCACTAAGATCCCGCCACTGAAAGAGGAAAAATCTCTAAACAATACACTGATGCAGTGCAACACAATTATAGAAACTGTTAGAAAAGTTGAAAATAGCTTCAGAGCACCACTTAATGAATTACTAAAGAAACAGAATTTATAAAACAAACTGATGAAAAGGTAGAACACCTTATAAAGTTCATCACTCTCAGAAATCTGAAACTGAAATACAGATGACAATATATGTACTAGCTACTGATCAGTACCCTCTACTCATCACAGACTGTGGGCAATAGTATGAATAAAAGCATTTGGAGATTTTATCACAGAAAATATTTAGCAATGAGCAGTAGAGGACCAGATATGCTGCAAATTAAACACTTTGAGGAGCAGTGCAGACCAACTTCATAAAAAGTTAACACATGACTGCGATACCCAGAATGCCTAGTGACAATTGTATACTGTGACTACCTTCTACCGACTGAAAAAACTAAACCTTGGAAAAATATGGGCATATATTTGATTAATGAGGTTGTGACGAAATAGAAGACGAATCAATGATCTTTTTCGATAAACTTTGTTTCCACGGACTCAATAATCTATTGGTTGGTAAACAATGAATGATCATCTAAAAATGTCAAATACAGATGTTTTTTGGTACACATGCTGGTTTTCATCTTACCACAACTAATATACAATGAACTCTCAACACTTTCAAAGAGATATGAATTTAATAGACTTCAAAACTAAAAAACCACACTATATACAATTCAAAAGGTGAAATTACCTTGGAGATCCACGACGAGCCCCTCTGAAAAAATAATACGTAACTTATATTAGTCCAGAAAGAGATCATTCTAACCTCATACTTCCTGCCTTTCCTCAAATATCCTAAACCAGAAAAAAGCCAATTTAAAATAACCTTTATGATTTTTATTAAGAGATAAAAAAAAATCAAATGCTAACTAATGACAGTTCTTAAATTATCAGCTTTAAGACTAGAAAACCACCAGGTAAAACTTCAACTCTGAAAACTTCATGTTAATGAAATTGGTGGTCTCAAAACAAGTGTAGGTTTTAAACTACAAAAAATCTAAAGAGTAATCACCAAAAAATCTACAAATTATTTTGCTGTTTCTGGATTTATGTATATTAAGAAATTCTGCACATTTTTCTCAATGTTGGCTTTAGTATAAAAGTACATATTCTTCCCCATTGTGTACAAATTCCACAAAATACTTTTCTTGTATTGTTGGCTTTGGTTCAACAGAATTTATGCTGACTGTGTAATGTATACATTACTCGCCCCCCCCCCCCCAAGTTAATAATATAGTATAACAAAAACTGTCATAATACAGGCTATTGCAATAAAATAAGCAATTCCAATACTCTGAGCTTTAGACAAAAATTTATTGAATAAATTTGCCCTATGAAAAAACCTGTGACTTTATAACTGGCCTTTTTGTTCTCTGAAATCATCCCAAGTGCTTCAATTATACTCAGAAGAAACAAAAAATAGTATTTAACTGTGACTTTATAACTAGCCTTTTTTGTTCTCTGAAATCATTCCAAGTGCTTCATTTATACTCAGAAGAAACAAAAACTAGTATTTAACCACTGTGCATTATTATTCTTCCATCTTGCGAGTATAATTCCTTTCCTCTGTCAAAGAGAGGATTAGTTAATTTCTCACCTTTCTACAACAACAGAACAAATGCACTGGTCAATTTTCTTCATTTGAATGAGTTTCAATGTAAGGTAGTTAAGCAAAGAAATTTATTTTGGCACTATACTGACTACCTAGTTTGTAAAAAAAAAAAAAAAAAAAAAAAAAAATAAGAGCAAAAATGCTGTAAGACTTTGATTAGCATCAAGCTTGTATTATTTCACTCCTAGTATTGGATACATGTGGTGGGTTTTAACAATATTTAAGCTGAAAAATGTTAGCTAATTGAACTCCTGTATCAGCTAATGAAGTATTCTAAGGAGTAATCTTCTATTTAGTTCCGGCCTCACTTTAAATTTTATTTATTACTTTTTGGGATTACGATATTGTACTTAATAAGGTATAAAGTTGCAGTTAATTGTCATATATCTACATTTCCTCATCTCTTTAATTGTTATTGCATTATCTTAATTATGCTTTCACTTTTACAAGTAATGGCGTTTATCATATTTCCTAAGTAATACATGTAAAGTACTCGGTTTTAGTAGCTTTAGTTACTTTCCTCGCCAAGAGTAAATGCACTATGCAAATTGGAAGGGCTGCAATACCTTCCTCGAACAAGACAAAGGGCTGCAATACCTTCACCAAACAAGTCTTTTAGTACTGATTAAAGCAAGATATGTTCACCCGATTCCACCTGCTTTACCTGTTGAGATTGGTCAGCCAAAAAAAATGGGGTTCCTCATACTATAATAAAAGGGATATTAAAAGAACAAGAATACACTGTCATGGAACTTATGTAACTCTTTGGAATGTGAGAGTCTAGCCTCAAACTACCATGCTTAGAAAAGAGCTCCTTCACTAGAATTGGATAAAAGATCTCCATCAAAAGAAATTGGCTGGATATCCAGACTCCAGTTCAATTCAACCAACTGGCCAGTTTTTTCATCCAGTTCTGCTTCTGTTCTTTTGTTCATATTGGTGCCACCCATGGTGCTCAGGTCTCCCAGCTACCACTTCTAAAGCACATGCACTTTGGCAGAGATAGAAGTACTGGAACACCACTAGCAGGCAATCCATCCACTCCCCTACCTATGACCTTGCCAAGGTCTGCATCAGAACATAAAGCACCAATATTATTATATCAGGAAAAATAGATTCTAGTTATATTTGAAAGGCAAAGTTTCACTAGTTCAGAAAGTGCACTTTGCATTGCCCATTTTCCTTTCTCATCAAATAGGGGATACAAAAAGAAATATTACAGTGCCCCGCAAGCTACAAGACATACAAAATTAGTGACCAGAAATTGCAACCAGAGCACCTGACCCAAAGAGGTGCTCCAGCTTCCATGACCTTACATTGCACTAACTTTCCAGAACAGTGCCTCTCCAATGACCAGAGAGCTGTTACAGCAATCATGATATTAAATGTACCATAACAAAAAGCCACTGGAAACAAGTCACTGACAGTGATGCTTTTGAATAGTGAGCATTTGGTTTTCATATTGTTATATACCATCAGACTCTAGCAATGTTATTATTATTACTAGCCAAACTACAACCCTAG
The DNA here is from genome assembly GCF_036898095.1 of Palaemon carinicauda. Taxonomy (NCBI): domain Eukaryota; kingdom Metazoa; phylum Arthropoda; class Malacostraca; order Decapoda; family Palaemonidae; genus Palaemon; species Palaemon carinicauda. The sequence goes on from NC_090739.1 coordinate 55,589,194, forward strand.
TTAGAAAAGCAAGATGCTATAAGCCCACGGACTCCAACAGGGAAAAATAGCCCAGTGAGGAAAGGAAATAAGGAAAGAAATAAATGATGAGAATAAATTAACAATAAATCTTTCTAAAAACAGTAAAAACGTCAAAATGGACAGAGGAAAGACAAACTTGAAAAGCTTTTCCTCGTTCTTTATCCAATTATCATTTTTTTCAGAGGTTTGAATAAGAAATGAGTCTCACAAGGAGAGTTCTGGAATAAAAACCGTACAAAAAAATAAAAGGGTGCCTTTAATCCTTGACAGGCACCTCTGAACATACATTCTTTCATAGTACAAAGCAGTAGCATACTCCAGGTAAAAAGAGTTTGTAAACTAACTGGTCCATAACCATAAAGACTGCTTTGAAGGAGGCATATACCTGCCAGAGAGACTAGGATCCACCAACAGAAAAGCAGTACCAGCTGACTACCATTTCTTTCGTCTAGTAAGGAACTGAAGTGCTTGGGATAATACCATGGAACAAAATAGGCTAATTGGAAAAGATTTTGCTGTAAAAATTAATTTCTAAAATATCTTTAAACTACGTAATATACACATTTTCTGACCTCGATTTCAAATACTCCAAAGGAACATTATAGGCTTCTTTCAAATGGAAAAAAAAATAAAATATCATAACCCTGGAATTTCTAGCTTATTACTTTATGAAATATTGAGTAAATATTCAATATATTCTGCTCAGTACAATAATGATGAAGTAGCAAAAAAGAAGAAAAAAAAAAGTTTCAAACAAGATTTTCTCTTTTTCAAGCTTTCTTTTCAATCTTTTGGGGATCCAGAAAAAAATTGAGTGAAGAGGTTAAAAATTAGGAAAATACGCTCAGACAATCTTTTAACAGGTGTTAGCTTTATAGCAAAAATATGAACATTTATACACAGTCATAACTTATCCACAATTACTGTAACAACACTCCCCTTTTCAATATAAGACCAACAGTCAAATATCTTCCTACTTCAAGAGGGATATAGCCTTTGATTAATTAAATGCCCACTGCTCTCACCTTTACTCTCAGACAATTAGCAAATACAGTGGTGGATCGAACTTCATGTAATACCTTCAATATTGAAATACAGTATATCAGTTTATAACGATGTGCAACAAATGTACCTAAATACTGGATATATATACAAGATAGTTTATAGCTTGACAATAAATTCTACTAGATATTTGGGTACAAGTTATTCCCAAAAGATGTGAAATTTAACATTAATGACTTATTTGTTAAGCCATACTTAAAATTATAAGATACACAAGCATATGTATTTAGGTGATGATGATGGGTGTTGGTGGTCATAAATCAATAATCATTCACATGGTACAAAATTTAAAAGACCATGGACTTGAAAAGCAAGCTTCCACAGAATGATCTACTCATAGGTTGAAAAATTAAAATATTAGCATATCTACTTACAAAAATGGGAATGTAAGAAAGAAAATGGGATATGGAAAAGTGTGAGCATAAAAATTATTCCAAAGAAATGTAAAAACAGGAATGAAATCATAAAGTGTATTTCAAAGCAATACAAAGAAAATAATAAAAGACTTATGGCACTAATGTGGCAATGCGACAACAGGCAGAATGTAGAAGCAGCTCTACTAAAGTAGGCACACAAGCTACCAAGAAAAATTTTCCAATTAAAATATATCTTAAAGCAGATAGCAAAACTATTAAAGTAGGCACACAAGGCACCAAAAAAAAAATTCCAATTGAAATACATCTCAAAAAAAAATAGCAACACAATTTTGCTCAGCAATGGTCTAATCAATTACTAGGAAGAAAATAATACCTAGACAGGTTCTCGTAAAAGATGAAATATCCCACAAAGGAGCCGACATTCCAAAAGAACACTTTCAATGACATTCCAAAAGAACACTTTCAATAATGGTATAGCAAATTATTTTATGCACAGAACATTAATATCATCACCTACATAAATACTAAATTATGGACGATATAGTACCTATTGCTCTGGACAAAATAGAAAAAAAATATTTACCAAACAAGACAGATGAACTCATCTACCTAGCAATGCTAACCTGAAGTTTATATTATAATTTTTAAAAACTCAGTACATCAAAGATCCTTCATTAAATCACCACTTATCCAGCAACTTTAAATCTGAATCATCCAGCTTTTTTTTTTTTTTTAAATCAAACTATGGTCTTTTAAATCTTGTATACTATATTTTGGGGAGGGGAAAAAATGACAGAAAATTTGTATTTTTCCTAACGATAAACTTTTAGCTATTTATTAGGAGTATTACTTCCCGCGAAGCTGAAAGGACGAGCCATTAAAATCTAGGGAGGGTTAACTACCCATCCCCCTAGTTAGGGGGGGAGCTCACTACCCCTCCAACTCTCACACCTTTAATTGAGGTCACCTTCCTTGGAGGTAGGACCTCAATGGAGATAGGGCTGGCAGGTAAGTTTGTATAAAATAGCTAAAGGTTTGTATCATTAGGAAAAATACAAATTAACTACGAATTTGTCATTTGTTCCGTAACTGGGATACAAACCTACACTATTTATTACGGGCGATTCACCCATTAGGAGGGTGGACGTCCCTGACAATGTGGCTTTTTGGCTTTATCCGGGGCCTCCTTATCTTGAATAGGTAGGTACAAAATATAAGGAATCCCTACACCTCGCTATGCAAGGTCTGCGGCCTACCCAAGCTGTGTTGAGATAAGCACAGCGAGCACCTATGCGTCGGTGAACGATGACTACTCTGCGTTTGAAAATGTGAGCGCGGGATGAAGACGCGTGTTTGTGTGATGGCGAGTGCTGGTTAGCTGGAGCACATTGCTAAGCTGGCAAACACTGGCGCATATGAGTAGGCCAACATGTCCGCGATTGAAGACGCGTGATCTGCCTGGTGGTCCGTTGGCGAGCGTGCGCGCTGATGGTCAGGAAACTGATGCCATGGAGTAAGTTGGGAAGTAGGCACGCGTCCAAAAGAATGAGGGCCCGCAGCACCGCGAAGTCTGGGCGAACGAAGTGCAGGAGCTCGACGCGCTGGTGAACGCGTCGGTGGGCAATGATCGGAGGGCGCATGAAGGGAAGGGTCCTCCTGGCGAGATGGAAAAGTTGAATGGTGTGCTGGAGAAAGACACGCAGGCAAATATCCCGTTGGAGAATGGTGAATGACGTGTTGGCAATGGGCGCCAGCAAGGTTAGCGCGCGGGCAATTGACACCGTGGACGAGTCGATGATTGGTGCGCAGGATGTTGAGCTGATGTTCCTTTAGAACAGGGGTTCTCAAACTATGGGTCGCGAGATCAATTTTGATGGGTCGCAGGACCTCTTCAAGGAAGTATCTCTTTCTGAATTCTGGATTCAGGTAAAGAAAGAGAAGTCTATAGTAGGAGTTGAGGCGGTGAAAGTGTTGCTCCCATTTGTAACAACATACCTTTGCGAGCAAGGTTTCTCGGCTCTTGACTCATATGAAAAATAAGTCGAGGAACAAGCTTAACCCCGAGCATGATATGAGATGCAGCCTTACGACAATGATTCCACGATTTGACAAACTGGTAAACGAGAAGCAGCACCATGGATCCCATTAATTTAGTTTTGTGGATGAAAAACAGTGCTATGAATTCTATTAATTTAGCTTTGTGAATTAAAAGCAGTGCCATAGATTCTATTAATTTAGTTTTGTGAATTAAAAGCAGTGCCATAGATTCTATTAATTTAGTTTTGGGAACGAAAAGCAGTGCCATGAATCCTGTTCATTTAGTTTTGTGAAAAGGAAAAGCAGTGCCATAAATCCCACTAGTTTAGTTTTGTGAATGAAAAGCTGTACACATTATTTTTTTTCCAAAATAAAGTGTATATATCATTGCATGTTTTCTTTCTCTTCACTTTACTCTGGGTCGCGAAGGAATGAAATGTTTCAAATAGGGTCGCTCATGAAAAAGTTTGAGAACCACTGCTTTAGAAGGACGAACATCCTGCGTAAGGGATCACGTGCAATCCTCAGGCAGAGCGTGATTCTCAGGCGGATAGTCCAGAACCTAAGTCTGTGGAATAGCAGCTGCATCCTCGGAAGGTCCAGGAGCAGGCAAAGGTCAATAGCCAGAAGACGATGGGACGAGGAGGCTCCTCTGCAGAAGGCTGCGTAACCGAGGCTGAAGAGCCAAAGAGGTATTTCTTTACCAACCGTGGAAGAGCACTTCTAAGGCGAAGAGGAGGGCGAGTATGTCGGTAAGGACACCCAAGGTGATGCCCTCTAAGGATTGTTGGATCAGCAAGCTGACCTTCAGCAGCAATCCTCCAAAGAAGTCTCTATGAGTGAACTCCCCAGAGGAAGAGAAACAATCGCAGGAGATGGGCCTAAACTTTGTTTCCCCCTCGAAGAATGTTTGGGGGGAGGTTGCAGTCTTCGGTAAAGGCGGACTAGCCTGAGGGGGCAGGAACGTCAGCAGGATGGGCAGCAGACGACGCCTCTGATAAAGACATCAACGAAGGACAGAGGCTCCATCTCTGACGTTGGCAAGGGCTGTACACTAGCGCTACGGCGAAGAAGCTACAGCAGGATCACCTTGAAGGCCGGACCCAGTAACCACAAGGAAGACCACACCTGTAAAAATGGAGAGTCATGGACCCCACTAGGGGAAGCGACAGTCTCTCGAGGACCAAGGTTGTTCACATGTTAATTGGCTTGCGCTACTACTCGATGGTCCCTCGGAAGAGACCAAACGAGCATGAGTTTCGGAGGAAGGTTGAGAAGCAGAAGCAGCCTGGGATTTATTTGCTTCAAAGAAACTTTCGAAGGAAAAGACCTACTTAAACTTCTTTTGCCATCGCCCAAACCTTTCCCACTGGGAGGCAGACCACTCCTGACACTCGAAACATTTGTTACCCACATCACACTGTTGACCTCTGCAGGAAGGGCAAAGGATGCGAAGATCGGTGTCCTCTGCGGACATGAGAGTACTGCAGGAGCAGCCCTCAGGTCCAGGGCAGGTATGCATGGCTGGCAGAAGTCAACAGACACACTCAAAATAGAAAAAGCAAACATAGCATTTGGTGAGGATGAAGAGCAGCATTGACCATTCACTATCAGTGCCAAAAGCAAAGTGGGCTCAATCACAGGTATGTGAGTGGGTAACCCACTAACTAGTGGGATGGGTAATTAACCCTCGCTAAATTTTAATGGCTCGTCCTTTCAGCTTCGCCAAAGGTAATACCCCAAAATAGGTTTGTATTCCAGTTTCGGAACAAGGAGTTTTAAAAATAAAACATTTTAAAACTCGCCTATTGCTTCTCTAGATTAGTTTAATCGATATTTGGTATTTATCTTTTTTAATATACAATCTTCTTTCCTTTAAGTGGACACATGCCTCTTCTAGGAATGATGCACTATCCCTTTCTCTGTGATTATGAACACTGACAACGAAATAACAATAAAATAGAATAAACCTTACATTATCATGAATAAGGACTGGAATCCCCAAGTATTTTTGGTTTATCAATATTAAAAAGGAACACAAAATTCATAATCATGATTTATCAATATTGTCTTAGTGAAAAGAAAAAAACTTTGAATGCCCGTATCTAAAAATTATACTTATTGACCTTTAAATTCTATCTTCTCCCATATCATAGTTTTAAAGATACATCATTAAAATTTGGTATATAACTTATAAACAATCAAAATGTTGCCCCCTTTTTCCAATTTTTTGTTTCATATTTTTTTTCTTTTTTTCCAAGATTTTTAGGGTTCCTTTTTTCCCATAATGAACAAATTCATACCTAGCAAAAAAATTACTTTTAGAACAAAAACTTAACTTTATTAGAGGTCTACATCAGGTTTATATAGGGTAGTAATCCCAGATCTTAATATTAATCATCAAGGGAGGAGATTGAATTTGAAAAACACTCGCTTTCAAAATAATCACCCTGGTGCCACAAAACCTAGGCAAAAATCCTATTGTATAAATGTCAAAGTCCTGTCCTTAAAAAATGTCAATAGCCGGCTGGCACCCTTAAGGTACAATGCTTTTGATAGGGGAATTTTTTTTTTTTTTTTTTTTTGTGCTTCCGCACAGCCAAAACATAGGATATCTTATGTTGGCCTAATACATTATATGTCAAATAATGATAGAAAATTTTCACAATGCAAGCAGAATATCTTTGCGATGCTTAGAAATATTAAAAAATCTGTGATGAAGATGATGTTTTTACGAAAACTAAGAAAAGTAATAAACGTGAATTTACTTACGAAAACCATTTTCTTAAAAATAATCATGAAAAATATATGATTATCTTATAAGAAAATTGTTAGGAAAAATACAAATTACCTCCAAATCCGTCATTTATTCCAGTATAAATACAAACATTCGTCCTTTGCATAGGAAACTTCCTTAGGTAGGAGGAAGTTCCTGTTCCAAGATGCCTAAACACAGAACTTGTAGGTAGTGAGAGTTAAGGTTCCTTTCACTTTGTGCATAAGTGATGCGATTATCCCAACAGATGCACAGCTTATACAATGAAGGACACAAAGCAGAGAAGTCTCAGTGTCTTAATACTGAGGGATATGTATACTAATGGGTTTTCCTGATTCCAACCAAGTAGCATATGTAGCCTAATAGGTTTGGCTTGGTTCACACTTTGTGGCATATTTTTAATAATGTGTTTGTTTGGTTACTACACTCACCCCTTGGAAGGGTTTGTTTGGTTACTACACTCACCCCTTGGAAGGAGTTTGGGAAATGACTTCCATATTACATTATAAAACAGTTGAAGGCTGAGTAGGGCTTACCTAGAGTAGAATCAACTCCATCTGACAGGGTTTTTGAAGCTGTGCCCCAGGAGAGGGAAGACTGAACATAAAAGAAAAAGCCAGTTATTCTTCACTTTCATCCCAGACTAACAAGTAACCTCTGTCCTTAATACAATGGTAATAGAATTGAGAGAGGAGCAGAGCTAGCTATACCACCTACTGTGCAGCTACTATAGGACCTAGGAAAAGTGACTAAGATACCTGTGGACCAATTTTATGGGTAATGGGCAATAACCATTGTCTGACATTTGCACATGCCTGCCTGTAGTAACTGCTCCACAGAGATTCTTGAATACCAGGGTTGTACTAAACTGCCTCATATTATGCGCTCCAACTTGAACTCTTCCTGGGGAGGAAAATGAGGGCGGTGGAAGGGAATGGTCAATGACCTCCCTTAGCCAGAGAGATGATATTTCTGGTCACCTTCTTTAGTCTCCATGCTGACGAAAAGCTGTTTTAAGTGTGGTCAGATTGTGTGCCTACCCAAAAGCTACTAATCAGGATTGTCAGTCAGCTTTCTACTGCTCGCGATCTAAACTAACAAACAAACAAAAATAAAAAAAAAAGAAAGAAAGAAAGAAAGAAAGAAAGAAAGAAACCAATCAGGAACAGACAGATTCTGGGTCTTAAGCTATAAACTCAGGAACAAAGGAAAATGAGACCTATCTCCATTCCTTGATATGAGTCTTTATAGGAAAGACCATGCAACTTGCTAACCCGTTTAGCAGAGAATAGGCCTGCGAGAAGAGCATTTTAAGGGCGAGGTCTCACCTCAAACGGTAGACAGATATGTTCAATACTCCATACGAGTATGGAAAGCTCTACCAAAGAGGAATCAACTACTTTCAGTCTAAAGACTGAGTGATAAGTCTTTCACCACTGATACTGAAGTTTTTTCTTTCAGAATAGGCTCAAGAGTTAGTGATAATCTTTCACAACCAATTCTAAACAGTTTTAATCAGAGGAGAAACACTCCTTCCACAACATCTCTTGTACAACTTTGCGCAAAAAGCCTTTCTCCGAGAGCATATGTTATAAAACCATAAATGAAGCCAAAGCAACCGGGAATCTCCAAGTGTGTGGTTGGCACAGCAGGTTGGGAAGAACTGTTCCTTCAGTCAAAAGTGGAAAGTCTGCATATCATTCTATTTGGAGCCATTAGTAATGTTGAGGTTAAGAGTGGCTCTAACTCAATTTGGGACACTCCTTACTAAGCAGAACGGCAGAAAAACATTCATGTCCCACGGGTGTTGGAATGCATCCTTTAGCGCTACTTCCAGGTCTGGCACTGGTGAGCAGTAAACTGGGCACTTGTGGTTTAGCGAGGTTACAATTAGGTCAACCGTGGGTGAACCCAATAAAGTCAGGATCTCGGCCACTATCAAGAGGACTTGAGGACTATTTGGAGCTAATTACTTGCATCCTTATGCTCAGTTTGTCTGCTATAATGTTTGTACTGCCTGGAGTGAAGCAGGCTGTCACAGAAAGTTGAGAAATGGCCACTCAAGGATCTCTACTGCAAGTTGAAAAAGCTGCAGTGACACGGTACCTTACTACAGGTTTCTCTCTCTTCAACATAATAGGGACCGACTAAATGTGGGCAGACGGGTTGGAATCCATAAAGACTTAACAAGTTTATACTTAATGGCATCGATGCTCTTGTTCGGAACAACTTTCCTAATATCAACATCGATCAATGAAAGAGGGTGGTTTGGTTGAGATGACACCAGTGTCCCTATTAAAGCAACCATAGGTGAAGGCGACCATTAGAAATAAGAAATTTCTTTTAGGAATACTAAATGATCTAGTACACTCTGCCACTGGTGAGGTGGCAGTTGGGGCTGACGAAGGAAGGGGAGTACTCTCTTAGGCTTGCTACTATGTTCCGAGATGGGAAGGTTTTCCCTAGGAATATGTCAATGTTCATTCTGAGGTAAATAAGTTTCCGCTTTGGCACTAAAATGGACTTCTTTCGATTCACTACAATACCTAGATCGTGGCTTGGAGAAAAAAAAAAGGGGGGGGGGGGCGCTTTCGATTCCACCAATATCCGGCAATAATCCAAATACAGTATACTAAGAAACGAACGCCAATGGCATATGCCCTTGCTAATACCAGCGTAAAGATTCTACCGAAGACTTGTGGCGCTGGTGGGAGCCGAAAATAAAAAAAAACTTGACTTCAACTGGCAAACTTTGCTAGTCCAGATGAAGTGGAGGTACTTCCTGGAAGTAGGATGGATTAGGATCTGGTAATACAGTACAATCTTCCCTTGCTTTTCGCAGGTTTATTCTCTGCAACACAAAAAACCGTATAACCTATTAAATAAAAAAATTTGTGGGTTCACGATAATTACTCTCACAGCTCGACAATTTCAAACAGAGCGCTCTCCTTTACACTCGGCATCCTTCGCACAATTTCCTCTCCACACAGCATCTCTTGCTCCCTCGTCCTCAGTCTTGCATTCTCTCTCCTCACGTGTCAACCTCCATCTTCAGTCCTTTTTGAGCAGAATCACACTTTGATGTAAAAAAGTGATGCAGCTGTATAGTACATACTCCTGTACAGTATATATTACTGGGTAATATACTGTAGATGAGTGATCCCCTACAGTACTAAGCAAGACACGACGCATCATTAGTTGCATCATGCTTCATGATTGTGTAGAACTTCATTCAAAAGTGGTCTGTATAGTATACAATTAGCGAATCTTAACTATCCTTGTATACATATTGAACAGTACAGTAATACAATAATGTATAGTATTGTTTTTATCAACTATCCTGTACAGTACTGTACATAAATTTGTACTCTACAATATGTGAATATGGGCTATGTGTAAGTCGAGTTGTCAAACAGTGCGAGTCGTCCTGCAAACACTTACAATACAGTGTTACCTTAGCTAATTACATTGTACTGTTGTGATAGTACTGTACATAACAGTAATGTACACTACAGTATCCGTGAGGGTTATATTAGATAGGAACAACCATGTTTCCTTGTTATAAGTGTCCTGATGACTAGTGTTATGTACTATACTGCACCATAGCCTTACCATTTATAGTATATTGTGAATATGTGCATGTGCTGTAAACTTACTGAAATGTGTTCATTCATTAATATAATACTTCTACTATGATATAAACCAAGTAAAAAAATATTAGGCAGTACTTAAGTGTTTAATCAACTGCCTGTACACTGTGGGCAGTTAGTTGTTAGGTTAGGAGTTAACCAACCTTAGGGTAGCAAATATTCATGGATTCTTGCTTTTCTCTCTCTTACCTGACTTCAGCGAAGACTAGGGCCAATTGTATGCACTTTTGAGATAGATCGTCATCTTGAAGCCCAAAGGCGTGATCGCCTGCCACACTGTTGCTTTGGTCCCCATCTTGAACAAGGTTTGTAGCACAAGCTCGTTCCAAGCTAACAGGTCTACGACTGGTGTCCAGCCTCCAGATGCCTTTTCCACAAGAGAATGTCGACTGAAGGAGCCTGGGAAGCTGTCATCAACCTCTTGGAGACGACTGCCCTTCTCCAGCATAACCTGGACTTCTGCCCAAAGGGCTAATTCCTTTGCAGTCACTGGAGGTGGGATTGGGGGACCTAGAGCAGGTATCCAGATCAAAGGATGTCTCCCGTCCATCTCCACCTCCTACATTTGGGTTGCAGGCATCATCCCACTAGTTCATTCGCCGCTTCAGAATGGATGGAGCAGGGCGGGAGTCGCTTCTCTGAGCTGGCTTCTGAGCCTGGAGTTGGAATTGGGGTCATCAGGACTCTGTCTAGCTTTCCTCCACTTCTTGGTCTGCCTCATTTTCCTTTGCTGGAAATAGAACAGGACCCTTTAGCGAGGCATTTCCAACATTCAGAATCTCCCTTCAGTTGATCTATCGATGAAACTTGTTGGCCAAACCATCGTGTCTCTTCAGAACCAAGTTCGCCCGCTAGTATAAGCATCAGAAGAGGAAAGTCGTTCAGACGAAGGAACTCGTCCTCACTTGCAGTTTAAAGGTTTTAAGCTACTCATAAATGGCAGAGGCAAGGGACAATGACATTGCCCTAGAAGCACGACAATGCCCTAGCGACTGACCATATATGCATATAATCAGTGGCCAAGCAGACTATTCATCCAAGCTAGGGCCAAGGAAAGCCTCCCAACCTTAGCTCATAAGCACAGTAAGGTTACAGCCATTAAAGGATCCAACAAGTTTAATTGGGACTCAGACCCCCAGTCTAGCGATCACTAGTCAGTGACGTTACCAAATAGGGCACCACATGGGGGCGATTTTGAGGTGCCTGTGGAGTGCATGTGCGCGCTCAGGGGAGTCATTTGAAGAGGTGCGATCTCAGACTGTAGTTTAGAGACAACGGTGGATGACTTCGGGGGACTCAAGCCCAGCCAATGACGTCTCCTACAGGAGCAACATTCTCCAGCACAGTCTTCGCAGCAATCACCCACTCCAAGGAAGAAGGACCCTGAAGTACCAAGAAAGGCCAAAACAATCGTAAGCCATAGTACATCTTGAAAGATAAAGCCGCCTCCTCCATGGAGGAAACCCTCCTGTTTTGCTAGGGGTAAGGGGAAGGTCTCCTTGCTTCAAATTTTGCTCAAAACTTAAAAGGTCACCACCCTTACCAGACTGGGCTCTGGAGGAGACCAACAGAAGGCAATGTACCAGAGGTAAGAGGAAAAACTCAGGACTTCTACGACTAAGACCCAGAAGACGAAGGATATTTTTGGACGACTTAGTCCTCCTTCCATACGTTTCCCACAGGAAGTCACCTCTGCCTACTCTTATCACAGGGATAGGCTTCCCTACTAGTGTGTGTGCTGCATGCAGGGCACAAAAGGTAGGGATCAGTTTTACTGGAGCTCATGAAGATGACGGAGGTCTTGTCAATCACCCTGGGACACTTAGACATACAATAGACATCCCCACAGAAGATCCAAGGTCACTAGCAAGCAGAAAAAAATTAAGTTTGGCAATAGTCCAGCCAGTGGGAACAAACATCTGTCTTTTCTTAATGTCAATGTTCCAGGGTGGTGGTCTCACCTCTAATATTGGAGGGGCCTATTCAAAGAGGAAACACCAACTCCTTTCAGCCTACAGACCTGGCTCAAGACTAAGCAATAGCCTTTCAAAACCAATAAAGTATGTGTTTCCTTTTGGAAATAGAATAATTCAGCTATTCATGGGATATAAGGCTTTGAGAAGAGAAACTCTCCTAACCTATGTTTGTATCAAGATTTTCTAGATGTTTAAATATTAGCAGAATTATATATTTTAATTCTGCAAGTATTTCAAGGAACAAATTAATTTCTTCTAGTTCTTTATATGTTCCTCCCAGCCTGACAAGGGACTCAGCCGAACTCGGTTGAGTCCCTTGTCAGGCTGGGAGGAACGTAGAGAGGAGAGGTCCCCTTTTCCATTTCATTTGTTTGATGTTGGCTACCCCCCCAAAAATTGGGGGAAGGGCCTTGATATATGTATGTATGTAGTTCTTTATAAGAGACAAAGGTGGATTTATTCCTAGTATATGAACACACTATATCAATACTTTTTATGGCTTTTCTACTATCTCTACTTTCCTTTTAGTTTTCATTAACTGTTCTATTTTCGCTATTTTCCTTTAAAGTGTCCATTACTATAGCCTGCCAGTACTTATTAGTTGCTATAAAATCATCTCTGCTTCAAGAAAAGTAACAAAACGTCCTTCGTTTGAAATAGCACAATATTTTCAAAAACCCTAAGTACAGTACAATACAATGTTGTCCACAATTGATGACAGTTCATTTGGTTGATAAAGCCCATAAGTGATAGAGTAAACAATATTTTTAACATTTTGTATGCCACCAAGCACCAGACAAACTAACCAAGCTTGCTGTCCCTCAATCAGCAATGGAAAATTCTTAATTTTACACTTTTAATAATCTTTATCACAGATGTACGCTCACATCTATGGAAGTGTAAAATGTTCTTTAGTAAGAAAACATTTTTGTCAATTTACAACACCAAAAGAATTATGACAAGCTGCCAAATGTTTGAGCTTCTACCAAGCAAATTCAAAACAGTTCTATCTATTCCTTTTATCAATTCTTATTTTTTTTCTTATTTTAATAACTGTACAAAGAAAACAACAAATGCATTTTTTCATGACCTTAAGCTGCTGCTGAATAAAACCCTCCTCACCACTATATCTTCAACCTACACAAAATTTGCATAATCCTATTGCATTCAGAATGCAGACTTGCAGTAGTATACTATATCAAAAAGTTACTGGAGGTTCTGCAAAAATCAAACTGAAAATAAATATTGTATGCACCAAAAAAAAAAACTTTGAAACTTTGGGTTATAGAAATATATTACGCTGTAAATATTCATATGGCAATAAATAAGATGGTGTATGAAAAACGAGCAGCCTTATGAAAAGTATCCAACATCCCTGACCAACAAATCAACTACATTATGTTGCTGAAATCATACAGAAAAAGTAATGGCAATAGCAAAAATTATAAAGATAAAAGATTTCTGGGGAGAAAATATTGATAACAATACAATAACTCTGAACAGGTATGTATCACAAGCAAGCAACCTGAAAATCCTATCAATACCACAATGTTAACATTTCCCACTGAAATGACCAAATCGATAGTAAAACAGAAACTCATGAAATTAGGCAATCTAGAGATCGATAAACACAAAGTAGAGGGACTTTTAGAGTAGGTAGTACCAGTATGAATGATTGATTGTATTTATGATTTTAAGCTACATATATAGGGGTGGGGGGGGAGTCTGAGGCCATCCAGTAGCCCCAGTATAAAAGGAATACAGTCTGACTAAACAGATTTTTACATCCATAGAAAAAATGTAATATATGATTAATGGGAGTTGTGATGAATTGAAAAGTATTTGTAATATCCTACAACTAAAATTAAACTTTGGTTTGATTTTAAAACTCCTACTCCTCTTACTGGCTCTAAAATCATGAGCATGCAATGCAAATGGTTATGGGTTCTCATCCCTTCTAGGGCTGATCAAAGCTTTACTGGTGGACTTTAAATGAATCAAAAGTTACATTTGTTGTCTGTCCTTGTGCCTATTGTCCCTGCTTGTGCATCTCATCACTCCTACAGTACTTAGGTACATTACTACAAATCTAATGACAACTCTTATTTCAAATTAGAGGTAAAATAGATGCATTGAGAACAATACGAACTTTAAAATTCTGGTACTGTCACTGGCCCTGGCAGCAGAGTGGATGTCACTAAAAAGTAATGAATTTAAATTAAATTTCATTTATAATCACATAAATAATGTAATGCTGAGTTTATATTGAAATGAGGTTTGTTTTGCTAGCATTAAATATGAACAATATCCTCTAGCGATTCACTAATATGAACAGCCAACCTCTAGAAACTATAATTTCTTAAAGAGTCCATGATGTACTTAAAATAAAACACAATGAAAAGTTTCCTACGATACATAAACTCGACTAATAAAATTTCACTGGTCTCCCTCTTGTATGAATAATATACCTAAAAATATATTTTAACATTCCTTTAAAAATCCTGAATATTTACAAGGAATCAACATCATGGCTTCCTTAAATTGCACTAGAGTATTCTTACCCATTTTATTTCATATAAAATATTTTCAATCTAAAACTAATGTTATTCAAAAGTATAAATTCAATTCATACCTTGGTGAACGGGAGCGAGATCGTCGTGGAGAACGGGAACGAGATCGACCACCACGACCACCGTAACGCCTTGGTGAGCGCGACCTGAAATAACGTTAACTGTACAGTTATTCTATAATATAAAGGTTATAATTTGTTCCTGAATGTGAACACTTCCTGGAGACAGGAACACTCCCTAGGGGAGAACTTTACAATTACTAACAAAATTTTTTTAAACTTTGAAAATACTGTACTAATCTTTTTTTCCAAAAGTCCTGTGCCATGGAGAGTGACCGGCTGCACAGAATAAAATTAAAAAAGTAAAAAAAAAAAAAATAATAAAAAAAAGGCCACAAACTGTCCAGCCCTTTTCCCCAAACCACCTGGGTAAACACTCATGATCCTGTTAACGATTCTCTCAAGTGCTTTTAAAAAGACAAAAGTACAACAAATGATCCTTCTCTATAGGGTAGACAATCACTCCTCAAGGTGTAGTCCTTCATGAAAGGACTCATACCTATGCTTGACTGCTAATCACAAACAGACCATCTGTGATTATTGATCAAGTAGTCAAATACTGAGTAGTGTACCGTCACAGCTGAGCAGTAGTAATGATGATGTCGAAGCGCGATGATTGTAAGAAAGTGGAGCGAGCGTTGAAGGGTCATAAACCCAAGATGGTGGGTGGGGGGGCAGGCCTGATGGTGCGCAGGCAGCGGGCGGACGGGCGTTGGGCGGAGGGTAGTAGACGTAGACGAGCGGGGAGAAGAGGACACGTGAAGCGCTTTAAGGGCTGCCCGGGTGCCACGAGGTGCCGCGCCGCAGGAGGGTCGTCAGGCAACGTGAGGCGCACCACCACCGCTGCCAGGCTTCGGCTGAGCAGGGTCCAACATCTCATCCAACACTGGTATACATACACAGCTTCACCAATAGGATAATAATACCCCACATTATTCTTGACAATAACATTGGAAACATCATTATCGATGACAAAGCTTCTTGATATGTGGTGAAAGAGATACCAAGCTAATATACCAGTGCCAGATCAGGTGATGGTTGGCAGAAACCATGACAGTGCATGGTTACCACCTTCCCAAATACTCAATACTGGAAGCCTACAGAACATGATGGCTGATGCAGATGCTAGCAGTGGTGGTGGTGGTGGTGGTGGAAGTACTTGTGGTGGTAGTAGTAGTGGTGGTGGTGGTGGTGGTTGTGGTGGTGGTGGTGTGGTAGCAACAGTAGGAGGAGTAGATGGTGGTGGTGGAACAAGAAGTAATTTGGGCGAGATAGTCCTGTAATGGGCCACACACCACAATTAACAAAAATCTTCCAATAAAATTTTCTAGCTCAAGAGTTAATTGGATGACAATATAATCAATCAGATTTGAAAATTAGGTCAGAAAATGAAGTGCATTAAGACTTAAAAATGAGCGAAACAAAAATTCAAATCAAAGAGTTTCAAAACCTAAATGAAAAAAAAAATTACTTAATGCTCTACATGAATTGAGAGTAGGCTTAAAAAGATTGCTTATGCCACAAACATCACTTGGAGCATTCATCAACTTCCTGAACTTGCATTACCAACTTAATTTACCAGGTGTGATTTAAAGCCCAAGTCCAACCCCCCCCCAAGGACCCAAGCCCTCCACACATACAGGACAATATTCATTCATAACCCACAAACCTTATTCCAAGAGTCAGGATAACAGGGTTGGCATCCAAATTCGTTCTCTGTAATTTTTTATGCTGAGCTTATATGGTCTCAAACAAAATCATTCTATTAAATATATAATCATTACTAACAGCTGATTAAATTAAAAGTATATACAATAATTTTTATATTCACATTAACACAAACTAATAACAAAGCAAACAGTTACATCTAAAACTATTGCTAAACACATGGGACTTCTTTTCTGCCTCCTATGCACCTAGCCATTACCGTTTTTCACTTGTTACAGAGCCCCTAGTGACACCCCTAGAAGACAGCAAAACAACCTGACCTCACCTGGACCTTCGGCCACCACCACCACGTCTAGGAGGGGAATGGAAACGATCGCGTCGAGAACGACCTGTCGACATCTCTACTTTGACTCTCACACCACACATTCGCCTGGAAGAAAAACAGGATTTTAATAATGAAATTTATTTCCATACTCGCCTGATGTTCATATTACTGCTTCCCCAGAAGCAAGTTTAACCAACATTTACCAAGTACAATTTTAAATTTACTCATTTTCTTTCTGTTCAATAAACATAACTTTAGAAAATGGAGGAACAGACTAGTGTTAAGTTATAAGAGATGCGCATCGCGAGTCTTTTTGGCTCTTCAATTTTGAAGTTGAAATTTTTCATATCCTCTGGACACCATGATGCAATGGAGGATATATTTGAACATAAGGTGTGTTTAGAAATACGAAATTCTATCATAAAAATTTTCTATTTCTATGAACATTGCCTGATGTTAAAATCGCTAACTACCACTATTGGATGTGGGATGCCAGTAAAACTATTATTGATAATAGGGAAGAGATTAAGCAGCCCAATGAGCTAAGCCCCATTCCTAAAGAATAGGCCCGATGAAATTCAGGAGGTAAAAAAAAACTTACAATAAAGCTAATAAATAAAATAAAATAAATATATAGAAAATAGGATAAAAATAAATATAAAAATTTTTGGTCAATAGAAATTTAAATCTTGTTGATAAACCTGTTTCTTTAAAATGTTAAAAAATAAATTCCAAGTCCAATAAAATTTCCAAAAAAACTTTCCTACCAAAAGCTAAATCTCTATTATAAACTATACGGTCGCTTAGTTGTATGATTTAAAACCACTTCCAGAGATGAGCACATTAAAAAACTACATTCCTTCGACTGTACCAGCCACAGAAGATGGAACATTTCACTTGATGCATGTAAGTGAAGGCTTTCGCCCAGGGAACTGGATATGTCTCATGTTGTATCGCTCGAATAGCCTGTCTCTCTGAGGAGGTGCTGAATAACCTTTACTCGTGATGTGATAGATACCACCAAGTTGTGGAACCTCAGCAGGTTATACCACTGGGGGGAGCTCTCTCAGAACCTTCTCTGGTAAATGCAGAAGGTGTGGGGACCATTGTACTTATGACCATCTTTGAGTTATTTTGAGTCAGTTTTTGGATGCAAACCGTGTTTATCAATGTTCAGAGACACAAGAACGGAAAACCATAGACGTCGAGGCCGTCTCAAGGATGCTCGAGAGGGTCCTCGAGTTGTTACCGGTTCTGGCACTGGTGGGCATTAGACTGGCATTCTATTGTCAAGAAACCCTATAAAATGAGGAGCTTTGTCACTGCTTGGAGATGTAAAGACCATTCTGACCTGTACGACTTGTCCGCTATGACATTTCTCTTGCTGGGAATGAACTGGACTGAGGGGACTACTGGGTAGCAGATTGTCCATTAGTGCACAGAAACCTCTATCTGACCATCTCTGATGCTCTTACCGCCTCTCCTGTTGACATATGACACATGGTTGTACTATATTATTATTAATCAATGCAAGAGTGACTGAATAGAAGATATTGGAAGTGTTGACATGCTGAGTAGGCTGCTTTCAACAACAAAACATTGATGTGAGAAAACTTGTCCTCTGGTGACCATTGTCCTGAGATCAGATGGCCCATGAAATGACCTCGCCCACTCTTCAAGTGTCTGTAAACAGAATATCTGGAAAGGAACATTGCAAGGGAGAGCCTTGAATCAGATTCTCAACATCTGGCCAGCCAAGTAGATAGGGTTTGGCGACATGCTTGATTGGTACTTGGGTAAGGGAGTCTGTTGTAAGCGACCAGTATCTAGGCACCATTGTACCGATCATAGATAAAGAAGAGGCTGAGGAATAAGTTTCTTGAAATGATGTCAAGTGATCCAGCTGTTGCATTGTTGTGCTGGTAACGGACTGATAAAGGAAAGGCTGAAATACCTTCTTTAATCGGTTACCATGTCCACATCTATATATAACGGATTTTGAAGCAAAGCGAAGAATCTATTTTTGGGCGAGATAGGCATGTCGTCCTGATGGAAGGTTCCTTTAGGCAGCTTTCTAAGGGATATTTAGCTACAGTGATACTCCCAGAGAATTGACCATAGGTCTCCAGAATTCTAACTCCTGGCGCGAGTATCCTTAAAAATTTTCTTAAGGATATCGCATATCAGGGAACGTATTTCTTGATACAACACATGGCAATTTTCACCCCGAATAGAGTTCTCACTCTGAGGGGGAAGAGTGGCGAAATTGAAGGGGCGCCGTCATAAAGGTTACCCAGTGGATCCCCTTCCATACTACTTCAGGGCCCAATATGGCTACCCATTTCTTGTAGCAATTAAGCATGGTGGCTACAGGTAGAGCAGTTTTGGGTGGGGAGTGTTACGTACGTACACTCCTTTTCGAAGGAAAAGGAAGGTGGGTCCATCAGGACGACATGACCATCTCACCCAAAAATAGATTTTTCACTTTGCTTCAAAATCCGTTTTTTCGGCTCAAGCCATGTCGTCCTGATGGAAGCTTACCAGAGAATTACTTGAAAGTACTGTATCTGTGGGTTTGTATAAATGCCTCAACCTTGGGTCAGCTTCTATATGGTCATCCAGACCACATAAATATATGACGGTACCGTTAAACGTCATAGCCACTAAGCTTGGAACAATCTTGGGGATTCCTGCCCCCTGCAGGGAAATGTCATCCTCGACTATAGAAGCAACAAGGTTTGTGTATATAGGTTGGAAAAAATGTAATTATCTTTCAATAATTATGTTCACATGTATATGCACCTTCAAGTATATACTTTATTTTAGGAAAATGAGTAAAAATTGTCTAATTTTATTCAGCTACTTTGGGGCGAATAAGACGCATATACTCTTTCATCGTTTATTTGTATAGACAACATAAATGTAACAACGAATGTATTAAATTAGAATCAATTATTATACATCCAGCATTCAAAAAGTATACACAGTATATATTTATCACCTGAAAGGAAAGAAAGATATGTTAGCCGCTCAAAATCATTTGAAAAATTAAGATAATTTCACTGTAAATGTTGGATGAATTTCAACACTGCGTACAAGTGTACACATGGCACTGGTGTCATTGGTATGATTCTGCACCTATAAAGAACAGTCCTAGTGTCACCAGGGTGACACTCACTTAAAAGGTATTACACTGCAAGGTGTTAACACCTTTTCACCCAAACTGTAACAGTCCCAAACAGTTCACTGTTCATCGCAGCACTAGACGACAGGTTTCACAACACTACCTGCCGCCACCACAAAGTGTTTCAAATTGTGCACTTACTTCGCATAATGTTTATAGAAGACTAGAGGATTTCCCGCCAGTGTATGAGCGGAGTCTCTCAGTCCATATACTGAAAAAAGTTCAGCGAGGAAGCAATCTTTCTCGGATCATGACCTGCGGGTGTACTATCAGGATTCGCTCTGCGAGTGAAGTAGGTGAACTTCGCCCTCAGTCGTTTCAGGGATAAGTTTGATCCTGAGGTTTCGCCTTTGAAGAGCTGTCCTCCCTTGAAGTCTGAAGTTCTTCGAAGATAGACCTTTAGACACACTACTGGACATAGAGAGACATCTTCCTTCAGAGGGCAGATTTTCCAGGGCCCCCACGTTTTGGTGGGTAGCTCGTTTTTAGCGAGAAAGGTAGGATCAGGAAAGAGATTCAGTTCTCCCACTTTTTTCAACTAAATATGGACCTCGTCTCTTGATAGGGCTACTATTTCACTAACTCTAGCCCTGAGGCTATAGCGAACAAAAATATCACTTTTTGTGTTAGATCCTTTAGAGAGCAATCTTCTTTGTTCAAGTTCGAAGCATAGTGTAAGACTTTGTCCAGAGACCAGGAAATGGGCTTCGGAGGGGCTGCTGGTTCAAGTCTAGCGCATGCCTTCGGAATCTTGTTGAAGAATTCGTTCGACAGGTCCACCTGGAAGGTGTATAGAAGAGGTCTAGTCAAAGCTGACTTACACATACAGTAGTTGCTTGTGAAGGTGGATGAAGGAGGACAGGCTGAAGTCTATCGAGATTTCTGTCGGCTTTTTGGCTTTTACAAAAGCAACCCACTTCTTCCAAGACAATTCATATTGTCTTCTGGTTGACTTTGACTTGTATTCTTCTAGAAAGTCTATACTGTCTTTCGAGATCCCAAATCTTTACTTGACTGCTAAGGCGAGAAAATCATGAGATGAAGGTTTTGGGTTCTCTGTGATGAAGCGAAGACAGTTGACTTCTGAACCAATTTGGATAGAGCTGGGTTCGGTTCTATCACCAGAGGGAACCAATTGCTCTTGCGCCACTTGGGGGCCACTACTGCTGCAGTTCCCTTGAAGGATCTCAGCTTGTTGAGGACCTTCAGCAGGAGATTTTTAGGTGGGAACAGTAGATGTGGGTCCATCTGTTCCAATCGAGGGACGCCATGTCCGTCGGTCCTCGTATGGGGCTACGTATCGAGGTAGTTTCTTGTTGTCGCTCGTTGCGAAGAGGTCGATCTGCAGTTCTGGAATTTTTTCCAAGATGAAGGAGAATGAGTCTGCGTCTAAGGACCATTCTGACTATCGACTTTAGCCTGGATAGACCGTCCGCCGTCACATTGCGGAACCCTTGTAGGCGAACTGCCGATAAGTGCTATCTCTTCTTTCTTGCTAAACGAAAGATGACCAGCATCACGTGATAGATGTAGGGCGATCTCGAGCCTTCTCGGTTCAGACATCTCACTATCACTTTGCTGTCCAAGACCAGCCTGATATGGGCTGATCTGTGAGGGGATAGCTTCTTCGTTAGGAGGACTGCCATGGCCTCCAGAATGTTGATGTGAAAGGTCTTGAACAGGGATGACCAGGTTCCTTGAACTTTCCTTTGATAGGAGTGACCTCCCCATCCTTCCGTCGAGGCATCCATGTGGATGGACACCGATGAGGGAGGTGGTTGTAAGGGAATGATCCTTGCTAGGCTCTTGACCTTCGACCACGGCTTGAGAAGCGATGGTAGTAAGGTCGGTACCGATCTCTGTAGATCTCTTCGAGCGTTTGATGCGTATCTTCTCCAGACTCTTGATGCATCTTTCAGCTGTGCTCCAAGCACTGGGTCTGTTACTGCTGCAAACTGGAGAGAGCCCAGTACTCTTTCCTGTTGGCGTAAATGTTGGATTTCAGTAGTCTTTTGACAGACCCCGTGATCTCTCTCCTTTTCTTTGGAGGAATGGAGAGATGGTGTGACTGCAAGTTCCAATGGATTCCCAGCCATTGAAACTCCTGCGCTGTAGATAGGCGAGACTTCTTGATATTGATCTTGAATACCAGATGTTCCAGGAACTGGATCATTTTCTTGGATGCCTGTAGACAAGCAGTCTTGGATGCTGCCCACACCAGCCAATCGTCCAGGTATGCGGCTACCTGAACGCCATCTAGGCGTAGTTGTTGTACGACTGTGTCCGCATGTTTCGTGAAGATCCTAGGGGCTATGTTTAGTCCGAAGGGCATGGCTCTGAAGACTATACTTTGTCTTCTGTAACTTGAATCCTAGGTAGGAGGAGAAGGGGAGACTCGACTGACTGGAAGGTGCCAGTAAGCATCTGCCAGGTCTATTGAGACTGTGTACGCCCCTTTCCGTAACAGGGTCCTTATGTGTTGAAGGGTTAGCATCCTGAACTTCTTGTTCTAGATGAACTTGTCGAGTGGCGACAAGTCTAGAATAACTCTGAGTTTGTCCGAGTCCTTCTTGGGAACACAGAACAGCCTTCCCTGGAATTTGATCAACTTTGCTTTCCTTATAACCTTTTTGTTCAAGAGTTCTAAGGTATATTCTTCCAGTAACGGGGTGGAGTGCTGGAAGAACTGAGGAAATGAAGGTGGAGATTTGTTCCATTTCCATCCTAGTCCATTCTTGATTAGGCTGTGGGCCCAGGGATCAAAGGTCCAACAATCCTAAAAGTGGAGGAGTCTCCCTCCTACCTGGAGCATCTCATTGCTTGGATGGTCCTGATTGATTGAAAGTTTTCTGGCATCCTGACATCTAAGGTCATTGACGCCGATAGCATTTATTATATATGAAAAATAGAAGAGAATTCAATTAAAACCATAAAAGTTAAGAAGTCATTACAATAGTTAAATAGTTTTCAGAAGACCTGCTTCTGAAATAAATCTAAAAATTCCGCTCGCTTAGTAGGACACCTCATGTCCAAGAATCTTGGCAAGGTTGAACCTGCCATCCTCACCTCGAGCCTCAAACAGATATCTATTTCTTAAGTTAGTAAAATTAGGGCATTCGGTCAACAAAGGCCTCACTGTTAAAGGTACTAAACAGTCCTCGCAATACGGTTGGTGTTGGCCCTTCAGCAGAAACTTGTGTGTCAATCGTGTGTGACCAATACGGAGACGATAAAGAGTCGTCTCCCATTTTCTGGGTATCATGTTATACCTCCAAGGTGATATGATATTTGTTACTTCCCTCATTTTATTGCCATCTTGATTATCCCAGTGCTGTTACCATTTATTACAAACCAATTTCTTGATGTAAGGTAGGAAATCATTACAGGGAATGGGATACCTCCTTGGTAACAACTCAGATGCCACATTCTTCACCAGTAAATCTGCCTTCTCATTCCCAGACACACCTGCATGTGCTGGAACCCAACAAAATCGAACCGTTATACCTCTCTGTCCAATAATAAAAAGCCATTCTAAATTCTTTAAAACTAGAGGGTTACTAGAATTAAAAACTTCTAAAGCTTGAAGAACACTCCTTGCATCACTAAAAATGGTAAAATTACCCTCCTTTTCCAAAGCTATTTTCTCAATGGCAGTTAGTATGCCATACAGTTCGACAGTAAATATGGAAGCTGTTAGAGGAAGTGCACCTCTACAATTAAAATTATTACTATGTACTCCAAATCAAACGCCAGCATCAGATTTGGAGCCATCAGTATATATAAAAGTCGATTCCCTATGTTCTTCAACATGTTCCATAAAAAGACCTGGATTCTAAGTCAGTCATATTCTTCTTAACTCCAATAAAGTATTTACAAAAAGATATGTCAGGTAATTTCCATGGAGGCATTGATGATACCTTGAATGGAAGCACCTTAATTCCAATTATATCCAGATTGTTTAATAATAGTTTCACCCGAAACCCAAAAGGTTGAGGAGATTTTGGGTGCAACTCAAAGTATGTTGAGTGCCTTACAAGGCTTACAGTCTGAAAGGCTGAAGAATTAGGGAGTCTTTGCAATCTAAACCAATACCGAATAATAAAGGACATTCAGTAAAGGTCTAGAGGCAACTTCCCAGCATCAACAAGGAGACTTGTGATAGGTGAGGTTCTAAAGGCTCCTGTGGACAATCTAAAACTAGCATGATGTATAGAATCTAATATTTTTAACCGGCTTGGGGTGGCTGAGGAGTATATTTCGCATCCATAACTAATTTTGGAAAAAATCAAGGCCTTGTGTAATTTTAAAATTGTATTGCGGTCTGCCCCCATGATGTATGGGACAATACTTTTAAAAGATTCATAGCTTCAACACATTTAGCTTTTAATGCTTTTAAGTGAGAAACCCATATAAGCCTACAATCAAATATCAACCCTAAAAATTTGGTTTCCGATACACATGGGATCCGTTGACCTTTGATATATACATCCGGGTCTGGATGTACTCCCCGGATACGACAGAAATGGACAATTGTAGTTTTACTTGTCGAGAACTTAAATCCATTCATATCGGCCCAATGGATAATTTTATCAATAAAGAGTTGTATTTTTCTCTCAACTATTGCCATTCTAGCCCCAGCAAATGATATGGAGAAATCATCCACAAATAACGTTGCGAGAACATCCCGGGGAATGACTGAGGATATCCCATTAATTGCTAGTGTAAAAGGGTTACACTCAGCAAACTCCCCTGAGGAACTCCTCCTTCCTGGCATTTACTCTGTGATAGAGCTTCCCCAACTCTCACTTGCAAAACTATGTGAAAGAAATGACTGAATTAATAGTGGTAGCTCTCCTCTCAATCCAAACTCATGGATTCTTTTAAGTATACCATATCTCCATGTGGTATCATATGCCTTTTCAAGATAAAAAAAAGTGTCACATGGTGCTGTTTGGAAGCAAACGCTTCACAAATGGAGGACTCAGTCTTATCAGCACATCAGTCGTTGAGTGCATTTTTCTGAATCCACATTGAATGGGTGATAAAATACCCTTCTTTTCAAGGTACCACAACAGTCTTACATTGACCATCTCCATGATTTTGCACAAACAAGATGTTAATGCAATTGGCCTATAATTTGCTGCTAAAAACTTGTCCTTACCGGGTTTTAAAAAGGTTTAAATAATGGCTAGTTCCCAAACACTTGGATAACTATGATCATGCCATATTCTATTAAAAATGCTTAACATAAATAACTTTGTATTAAAAGGTACATGTTTAATCATTGCATATGGAATTCCATTGGGTCAAGGGGCTGTATCGTTACACATAGCAAGAGCATAATCAAATTCTCTTTCAGTAAAAGGAGAATTGTATGACTCTTGCTTTCTTGTTGCAAAGTTTAAAACTTTCTTTCCTTCAATGATCCTTTACTGGTGACCAGGAGCTGTTTCACACTTGCTGGATACATTTGAAAAATGGTCAGCCAGGGCATTGCTAACTTCGGTTGATCCAGTCATATACTGGTCATTTATCTTTTACACTGGTGGTGGGTTTGGGGTTAATTTGCCTGCTATCTTTTTGACTTTCGTCCACACAGATGATATTGGTGTTCTACTGTTAATGGGGGAAACAAATGACATCCAAGAATGGCGCCTAGCTTCTTTCATGGTACGACGGAACTATACTCTACATTTCTTGTATACGACTAAATTCTCCTTAGTATGGTGCATGCGCAATCGAGTTAAAGACTTTCTTGTGGCTCTGTGCAGGGCAGTTAGTTGTGATGACCACCAGGGGACTGGTCGTCGTCTAAATATCCCTGTTGTTTTGGGAATGGAATTCATTCCTGCTGTGTGAAGAGTTCCATTAAGTAAGTCTATGGCATCATCAACACTTTCAAACTGTTCAGCATTTCCTTCAATTTCACTTAACTCCCGAAATCTATTCCAGTCCACCTTATCAAGATTCCATCGAGGCGATCTCTGTAAAGGTGGACCATTGTTGTTTATAATGATTGGTGCATGATCACTAGTATGCAAATCATCTAATGTTCTCCAATTAAAATTGAGAAGACAGTTAGAGCTTGCAACTGATAGGTCAATGCAGGACAAGGTACCTGTCTGAACATGAAAATGTGTGGGCTCTCCTGTATTACGGAGCCCGACATCTTCATTCTCCAAAATTGATGATATAATATTACCTCTTGCGTTTGCCAAAACATCACCCCATAAAGGATGTCTACTATCAAGATCTCCTAGTAAGAGAAAAGGTTGTGGGAGTTGTTTAATCACCTCTACTATATTATCATATGAGATGTTATCATTTGGAGGCAAGTAAAGAGAACAGATTGCGTATTTTCTCCCTATATCAATCAGTACAACCACTGCCTGCAGAGGGGTACAGATAGACAAAGATATATGGGGAACATCTCGACGAATGTGCAGTATATAAGACTTCCCCCATGGCTCCCTGCTCGTTGATCATATGGTGTCCTATAGCTAACATACTCTCGAGGACGAGGAGTATTAGCATCAAGCTTGCTTTCTTGTAGACATACAGTTGTAGGGGAGTGCTCACGTATGAGGAGCTCGAGTTCTTCATATTTCGCCCTTAAACCCTGGCAATTCTATTGCAGAATGGAGGAAAAAGCTATGATTTATTTCTAGGAAGACACCTTAGATGAAGTCTTCACATTGGCAATATTTGATCTAACAATATTTCCCGGTGGTATCTCTAGAGGGGATCTTGATATACTGTAGTGGGTTTTGTGTTTCTCTTTTTCTTTGTGTCTTTTTTATCTAATTGTTGAGGAGGATGGTGGTCCTCAAATTGAATTTCTGATTGGTTCAATTTACCTTCTAGTTGATCAGAAACATCAGCAGACAAGATATCATATTTATTTGAAGTCGTGACTTTAATGTTTCTTATGGTACGAGGCGAGAGAGATGGAGGTCTCTCTTTTTCGATTAAAAGGTTGTGATCTGTCAGGTTTTTTCACCTTCCCAACTACAGGTTCACCAGGTAAATTAGTTTCAAGTGGAACCTCCATCAGATCGGGCAAGGACACGGCCTGAGAGAGGTTTGTATTATTGTTTAGAATCTGAGTAGTTGGCTTTTGAATAACTTTCAGATCTTTAAGTATCTGTTTTGATTTTTCTACAATTTCTGGACAGATTTTTTATGGGACTTTCAACCTCTTTAACTACTTTCATTTGTTTCTTCATATTAGAAGTTGAGATATAATTTTCGTCTGTGTGGTTTGGCACGTTTTTCTTTATAACCATTGAA
Source organism: Palaemon carinicauda (assembly GCF_036898095.1). NCBI lineage: Eukaryota > Metazoa > Arthropoda > Malacostraca > Decapoda > Palaemonidae > Palaemon > Palaemon carinicauda. Next base: position 55,616,189 of record NC_090739.1, read on the forward strand.
AAAGGTTGCCCTGGTCTTACCTGCTTTTCAAGAGCTCTTTTACGAGCCTCTTTAAAAGTAACCCTTTCCATGGTCCTAGTGGCCTGAATTTCTTTTTCAAAAATAAACTTAATGCAGCTTTTAGATGTAGCTGGGAGTGCTTCCCCACATGTAGGCAATTAGGATTTTCTCTGCATACTCCATGACTACTTTTTCCACAGTTGGTACAAACAGCTGGCTTATTATTTACTTTTTCCTTGCATTTCTGGCTTAAATGGCCATACATTTGGCAATGATAACATCGCAATGGTGAAGGGATATAAGGTTTCACCTTCAAAGATAGCCAACCAGCCTTAATAACATTTGGTAATCTACATTGATCAAATGTTTCTCATTCTGACTTACTTTAACTACTCCTTGACTTTTCAGTTCATCCTCAATATCCAGCAATTCTGGAGCATATATCACACCTCTACTCTCGTTGAAAGTAGAGTACAAAATGCATTTTACACAATGACCATCCAATGTTGTAAGCTTTTTTAGCCTTCCACTTTGTAATGGGGATAGTGTCTCTATCAAGAGACTTCCATTTCCTTGGGGGTAGAATTTTTGGCTGCCCTCCACAAAGTAAGTATTGCCCTGTTAGCTTTGAAAACATTTAAACGCTCCTTTCTTCCGTTTTCAAATTCCAAGATAAAAATTTTTTCATAATTCACTACTTCATAGTGACAGGTAATACTTCTACTTTTCTATATCTTTGTGTACTATCATCATTTTTCACACACACTCTTCTTCTCTAGTGTTTTCTTATCATTATTTCAAATACGCATATAAGGTTCCAACATTACTATGTTAGAACCAGAATTGGAGCTGTCTGTACTGAGGTCCAAGATTGTATTTTCCAGGTCGTCAACAGAGGGGTGGGTTTTTTTGTTATGAGCAAGCCGGGTTATCTACCTCTTATCGGAGGATGTCAGTCCACCTATCCCATGTGGCCCAACACGAGAAGAGGCTTCAGTGGGGACCAGTCCTCTATTAGAGAGGGGCTGCCTCTCTTTAGGTGGGCGTACACTGGTCAGTGGGGGTAGTTAGCCCCTTCCACCGTTGACTCCAAGGCCTGGCGTCACCCATTACCCGCAAATATGGGTGACTTAAAACCGGATCACTGGAGCCCGACTCTTTAACAGACTTGGTCTGCACCCACTGGGGTCTGCAAGAGGGTGATGGCGTCTAAATTGGCACAGGTTGAGATGGAATGCCGTCCATCCCACACAGTGCCAAATCCAAAGCAGCATCCAAAGTATAATTGAACATGCCAAAGTCGTCAACAATATCGAGCCCAAAATGGGAGAAAAAAGAAATAACCAAAAGTAAAAGAGAGAGTGCTAACTGATTTTGTTGGATTGACAGCTGGGCACAGAGGTCCAGTGGGAAGTAGTTCCCACTATTCATCAGAGCCCAGCTGCTAATCTCTAAGGCCCCCATCCTCGTCAAGGCTTCAGCATCTGGGGGGTGGATGGTCCTGAGGGTTTGCCACCATGAACACGTCCTCCTCTGCCTCGTGAGGGGTTTCTTGAGGAGCCCCGTCTAGATCCTCTTCCTTTCGGGCGAAAGGTAGTGGTGTGCCTCTCAAAACCTGGGTTGAAGGCTGGTGACTGGGCTACCAGCTGTTGAGGCACCACTTGGAAGGTGGTTTGTGGTTGAGCGACCACTAGGGGCATCATGGTCATGGTGACCGTGGGATGGTGTTGTACAGGCCGAGAAGGTAGTCTTGGCTTCTTGGTCTTCCTCTTAGGTTGGGGACCAGCATCAGGGGAAGATTTCCTCTTTGAAGAAATGCCCCACTTTTGGAGAAGATTTCTATTCTCCCTGGCAGCTTTCTCGACTACTTCTTGGACCACTTCCTTTGGGAAGAGGTCCTTGCCCCAGATACAGGAAGTAATCAGCTTCCTAGGTTCTTGTTTGACCATTGCATTGGCAAACACAAACTCCCTACTGGCAGTTCTGGCCTTCACGGAAGCGTATAAGTCCTTGACTAGGGTGGCCATGTGCATCTTGGCCAGGACTGTGTACATATCTGGGGTACTGGAGGGAAAGAGAAGCGGCTAGCCTCTCCCTTGTCTCCTGTTCTCTTCGCAGGAAAAAGTTCGATAGCTTCGGGAGGTTCTCGCTCCCTTGTCTCCTGTTCTCTTCGCAGGAAAAAGTTCGATAGCTTCGGGAGGTTCTCGCTGAACTGCTGTCCTGCGATGTCCCCATCGAGTTTCGAGACTGAGAAGGTTAGGTGGACCTACTTCCATTCCTTCTCATCTGTAGGGCATGGTTTGCCTGCATCAATAGCCTTTAGCACACTTTGAAGAGCTTTTGACGAGATGGGGAAAGCTCTTGAAGAAAGAGCAAGAAAAGTAGGGTGTTTCTTGCTAAGTGCTGAAACTCTCGAGTTAGTATACCCTGCCTTCTTTAGGCTACTCGTCAAGAGAGCCTGTGCCTTGTCGTGGTCGAAGACCATGACCTCCTTAGGTTCCATCTCTTCTTTAGACTCTGGCTCACTCTTCAGCCGGATGAAACACTTCAGTAAGCCACAAAGTGTGGCCAAAATTCGATGTCGTCTAGGTGGACGGCTCCCATCTTCTTCGAAATGTAGAGTTTACCGTTGGTAATTGGCATGAACTCTGCATACCTCCAGGGATTGGTTTCGGACCAAGGTGGCAGGTCCTTCACTCTGGATTGCTTGTAAGACCCGCGGGAAGTGACGATCCAAGTCGCTTCACGGAACTCCATCATTTCCTTCTTCACATCTACGTTTTCTTTACGTAGAGCGTCCATTAGCAATGTAAAGTGGGCCATAACCGCTTGACCCAGCGAGTCTAATGGAGGGGTAGGAGCCGAAGACGTAGACAGTGCCGGCTGGAATGCCGACACAAGCAGAGAGGGGCCCTCCGCTTCTGTCGAGTCGAGATCCTCGTCTCCTCCGGGTGGTAGGGCCACCTCTTCTTCAGGATCCTCTTGAAGGAGATCCTTTTCCGTGTACGTGGACACTTCAGACATCCTCTCCCAGTGTATGTCCATGCCTTGCATAGCTTCGTTGATGTCGGCCTCAACTGCGATCTAGAGGCAGGGAGGCCCAGGTCGTGCCTGGGGTACGACGGCATCACCTGTTGCCTTCGGGAACAGCATGTTTCTCATCATGTCATTGGGAAGGTACGGTCCCGGAGAGTTCTTCTGGAACCCTCGTACCCATTTCCGAAGCTTTTCCCTGACTTGGGATCCCCGAAACCCTCGATCATCAAGGCCCGAGCAGACGTTGCAGTCCTTGGGGTCCCAGTACCTCAAGGTTTCGGTTGCGACTGAGCAGGCGGCATGAGACATGCACATAGTGTGACCACAAAACTTCCTACTCTTGTGGTTACAGTACATCACCTCGCATTTCACCTTGGTCTCCTCCTGTAAAGAAAGGAATAAATGCATAAAATGGTATTACCATTACCATTATAGCTTAGGATAGTAAGCTAGAAAGAAAATAGGAAAGATACATACATGTGCCTCCTGTCCAGCCAATTGCTGTGACCTCCCTCAATATTAATATTTAGAATTTCCTTATTTAAGGAAAACTAGAGTGGAAGGGCTCTAATCTCTAGAGTTAAATTTAGTGTATACTAGCACTAACCCTTCCATAAAGGAATATTAATATTGTGAGGTAAAAATTATATTTTCATAATAAATTTTTGAATATACTTACCCACTGGTTATATAATGGCTAAAGTCCCTGACGCCTCGGCAGGAAATTCAAAATCTCGCGCGGCTTAGCGCAGATATGCCAGGTGTACCACAGCGCCCTCGCGGTACTACAGGTAGAACTATACTCAACCAATTCAGATTTTCCATGCACCATGGTCTCTAGAGGGGAGGAGGGTGGGTCTAAAACTTATATAACCAGCGGGTAAGTATTCAAAAATTTATTTTATTATGAAAATATAATTTTTAAATATAAAACTTACCCGATGATTATATAATGGCTGATTGACACCCATTGGTGGCGGGTCAGAGACAGCTGCATAACTGGAAATTCACTTAAGAGTTACATAAACAACTTAAGCGGTTCTCACCTGATAAGGAAGCTGACAGCAATGCTCTGCCTCATTTTGTCTGCTATCCTTAGGAGATCCAGTGATCCACTCGGGGCTGATGATCTCTAGGAGCTGTCAAACGGTACAACCACCTATAACATGACAAGACCTCAACTAATACCCTTGTTCCGGGCGCTCTCTAGGAACAAAATGACCATCTGACTAGGTCAAAAATTGCGGAAGATTGCCGACCAATCTTCATGTACAATCATAAACAAAACGAAAAAATATATATATAACAGTTCCAAGAGAAGAACAGGGGTACTAGGAATTTAAGGAAATGTAGTGGAGGATGTTTCACCTACTTCTGCACTCGTTACGAGTGATCCAAAAACGTAGACGTCTTCATAAAGAGACTGGATACGGTAAAAGTAATGCAAGGCGAATACAGGATTACCCCTTCACAAGGTTGTATACGCGATGCTTTGCAGAGAACAGTTTACTTTAAAAGTTACAGAAGTTTCTACAGCTCAACTTCGTGAGTCTTTACTCTTTCGACATCTTATGATCTGTCACCCAACCGTGTGAAAGAACCTTTGTAATTAAAGTCTATACGAGATGATAGAGCGTTTTAGACATAGATAGCGCAGGCTTCTTGATCGTGCACCCAAGAGTCATGAATAGACTTAACTTCTTTGTTCCTGTCCCGATAAAACTTCATTGTTTTAATCGGGCAAAAAACTCTTCTCAGCCCATCACAAACCAAATTCAAGAGGATAGTGATCCCGAAAGATTTAGGCTATGAATGAGAAGGATGTTTATTAATGACCAAGAATCCAGGTTGCAAGGTACCTATGGCTTAACCATTGTGAAGTCCATGTTCTTGCTAAAAGAGTGAACTTCACTGACTCTCAACTATGGTAGACTTACTCAGAAAGTCTCCTAAGTTAGGCCATAAAAAGAAACCAAGTGTAAAGGCTCGGATCTTTCACTACCGCGAAACTCCAGAAACGACCACAAAATTTCAGGCTGGCGCATCTTGCCGACGCTTCCAAGTCATCTCAAATGATCCGAGAAGATCTATAAGGTCTCTCTCTGATAGATCCAATCTTCTGCGTCTGAAGACAGCTGCCCGCATACTCCTGTACCCTTTGATGGTCGAGGAGGAAAAAATGTGTTTTCTTCTAAGGTCTAAGAAGAAATAGGCCACTTGTGTTAGAGTTACCAAATGAAGAGCCGGCTTTACCTCTACACCACTCCATAAAACACCCTAATTGGGTTGGAAAACCTTGAGGCAAATGTCCTTTGTACAAGCGATAGCCTCAGCTGTCTCCTTCGAACAACCCTCTAGATCTTAGGGGTTTTCCGAAATACTGAAGGCAGCTAGACCTAAAGCTTGATGGTTTAAAATAAAGCGTTCGTGATCCTGACACGGGGAAAAGGACTAATGACGTGCTTCCAGCATGCACCCAGCATGAGTCCAGTATGGTTCCAGTATGCTGCCTACACTCAACATGTCGTGAGAGAGAATCAGGATCTAGAACCGCCTCCCAAAACGAGTCCATATCGGTCGCAAGAAACCGATATTAAAGCTAGGCTTGATGAAAAGAATCATCAACAACGTGAACCTCATGCTGTGAGATTAAGACCTGATCGTGTGTAATCAGCGAGTGTTCAACAAACTTGAAGCCAAAGCTTGACACGGGGGAGCGTTAGCTGCGAGGCCAGAGAGACGCAAAGGAGAGACAATAGTCTGTTTATACTGTTGTGAGAAAGAAGACTTGACTGTATGCGTCTAGCATACGACCATAATGTCGCATGTGCTTGCATTGCCGTAAGGTGTCAGCGTGCTGTATGCGTTCACCTTGTCGTGTGGATACAGCGGTGTGTGTGTGTCCCGCTTGTTGTAAATCTACAGCGTGCTGCGTGGAGGCGACAGCATAGCGTCCGGTCATTGACGGAAAGACGTAACTGTTTGTCGAGAGTTGTCCGCGTGTAGCATGCGTCCGCACCAGTGATAGTCACGCGTCCCGCAGACCGCCAAAATGGGACAACTTGTTGAAAGGGTCAACTTTGACTGTCAGCGTCCAACTTATGACCAGACTGGCGTCTGCGTCAGTGACTGCGTGAGGGAGAGACCAGAGCTTGCGTCTGTGTCTGCGTGACGTCTGCCGTAAGAGAGAGACCAGATTGCTACAAGCACCCGCTCTAACGCTTCTCGTAACACGGGCATATCTCTGCGAGGAAGCGTTACTAAGCATAGGAGAACTATGCCTTCTGACACTAATCGGAAAACCACTTCTTTGATCTATCTATAGTAGTCCTTTGACTCTTTTAGGAGAAAATTTTCTCCACCCCGAGAATCGTAAACGCTAAACAAAGATGAAACAGACCTCTTTTAGCTCAGACCAAATCTACACTCGCGGGGTAGCGAGTGCGCCAACTCAAGCGTGGGCGAAGGCCGGAAGAGAACACCAACCGCAGTCCTGTGAGCGACATGGGAGTCCCTATGACATTTCAAGTGCGCCTTGTGCGCGAACTGAACGCATCCAATGCTGTGAGATACCGTCAACAGTAGTCGCTAGACCTCAGAAGAAAGTAATAGACAATTCCCCAAACTGGGGAAGGAGAAGAAGAGTGAACAGAAGCAAACTGAGCACCTTTTCCCCCGAAGAACTGGGGGAGGAGAAGAAGTGTGAACGGAAGCAAACTGAGCACCTTTTCCCCCCGAAGAACTGTGTGTCTTACACGATTCTGGTGCCGACACGTCGCCTTCTTCCGAAAAGAAAAAACTTCCGGCGAACATCAGTTACTGCAGGATAAGTTATTAGAAAACAAACGACTCTTGAAAGGTCTTGGACATATTGATTGGTGACTACCAAGTCTAGGTTTTGCGTCCTTCGACGAGGACAAAGTCTTTCCTCCCTGAAAGTGCGTCAGATTCCAGAGGAAGAGCTAGGATTGTATGTGACTTGTCTGACTTCCGCTTCTCTAGCGGAGGAAAAAACACAACCGATTGCTTCCTGTTTAAGCATCACAACATGCCTGCTGTGAGGGTAAGTTCTGTTCGTGTGCATACATGACTAGGAACTTCCGAGTCTGGTAGACAGGAAAAACGTAGAACGTCATTCTCGTCAGGGAACTGCGTTCTAATACGCAGAAAAAAGTTACAAGATCCATGATACCATAGCGATGACGAACTGATCACTTCAAGACATTCCAACTTCACTCTTTTCAAGATACTATGTCACATGGTTGTGATGTCATAGTTCGACAATTGTAGGCGAAGAAAAGAGCATTACTTCATCATTCCAAAGTGGAGGGGGAACGTCTTGGACTGCATCAACAGTATTGCTCGGGGGAACAAACGTTTAATGCACAAGGTCCGCGAAGTACCTCAGCCTACCGACCTTCCTTCTCCCAGGGGTTGGAACATAAGGAAGAGGTATAGGGCTAGGGGCAAGGTGAAAACGAACAAACACCTCCTCCAGAGCACTGCGCTATGTTTGCGAGTAACTAACAAGAGCGGTTTAAAACATAATACATTAAATCATAAAAGATCTGCCCGTGGTGGGAGATATACTTTTACGTTCTATTCTCATAGAGGCCTTATTGCCCTTCCTGCTGTTGCCCTTCTCTACAGTAAGGTTCGTTATTTTTCTGAAAATGATTTAATGTTAATTTATTTATTTTCCTATTAATTTACTGACCCATCGTTCCCTAAAGGAGCCCTTTGGGTTAAAGGATCTTGCTTTCCCAAGTAGGGTTGTAGCTTGGCTAGTAATAAAAATAAAATAAAATAAATAGACACCATCAACTCAACTAGCGAAAACTCTGAAGTCGGAACGAGGAGCAGCAGGTAAAAAATATAAGGGAAACTCTTCAGAAAAATTCTCACGAGTTTCTGACAGTTATTCCCTTCCTCTTCTGATCTCTATCCTAGGAAGAGACGTCTTGATTTATAGGAATCCACTCCTTAAGATTCTGAATTCAGACCTCAATGCTTAGAGGTGGTAGCCTACCACTGTATACTACCACCAATGGTAGGCCTATACACGGTTAAGAATTATTATTTACTATTTCATTGTTACAATTTTATTATTCCACTTCAGATTTATAATGGCTAAAAAAAAAATTATGATGATGATTCATTTTTGAAATTAGGTTTTACTGTATTAACTTGTAAAGGGAAGAGAAACCAGTGTGTTTTGTGCTCTGAGGTGTTGGCATCTACTTCTCTAAAGCCCAGCAAGTTAAA
>NC_090739.1:55629489-55739489 GCF_036898095.1 Palaemon carinicauda
TGAATCTCGCCGACAGTCTGACTTGTTCCGCTTCTGCCCATTTCAGGACTTGCAAGGCGAGAACGCACAACTCCTTCAACTTCAATCCTCCTTCCTCCTTTATGTACGCCACTACTGTGGCATTGTCCGACATTAACGCCACTGAGTTTCCCTTTAGAAACGGACTGAAGTGTAGACAGGCTTCCTGAACAGCCCTCATCTCCAGAACATTGATGTGGAGAGACTTTTCTTTTTCCGTCCAACTGCCTCTCGCTGCTTTTCCTAGAAGATGGGTTCCCCACCCTTCTTTTGATGCGTCTGTGAAGAGCAGAAGCTCTGGAGGTCCGGAGGACAGTGGCATCCCTTTCAGAGTGTTCGCTCGATCTTGCCACCATTCCAGGGACTGTTTGGTCTCCGGTAGAACTGGAACAATCACGTCTGGGGAACTTCTCTGATCCTACCGATCTTATAAGTTCCACTGGATTCTCCTGAGCTTCTGTCTTCCTTGGGGGACCATCATCTCTAAGGACACTAGACGTCCTATCAACCTCTGCCAATCTTTTGCTCTTCTGGGTTGACCCGCCAGGAAGGGACGGAGAACTGGGTCTAGATTGGTCAGCCTGTCTACTGATGGAAATGCCTTGACTAGTAAGGAATCCAGGACTATCCCCAAGTACGTCATCTTGTTGGTTGGGGACAGACAAGACTTGTCCAGATTGATGGTGATGTCCAGAGTTTTGCAAAGATGAAGAAGCTCCGCACCTTGTTGCTTCAAGACTTCCTTTGAGGAAGAAAGGAGTAACCAGTCGTCCAGGTACCGAATTAGACGGATCCCCCGTTCATGAGCCCAAACGGAGATCGTCGTAAAAATTCTCGTGAATACCTAGGGGGCTGTGGACAGGCCAAAGCATAGGGCTCTAACCCGGAGATACTTCCTGCTTGCTGGATGAATTGAGATTTGGAAATAGGCATCCTTGAGGTCTATGGATATCATGAAATCTCCTTCCCTCAAGGACGCCATGACCGTTCTTGGGGTGTCCATCTTGAAATGCGTTTTCCGAATGAATTTGTTGAGGGCTGTAAGGTCTATCACTGGTCTCCAACCTCCCGTTGTTTTCTCTACCAGGAAGAGTAGACAGTAGAACCCCGGACCCCGAAGATGAACAGTCTCCATTGCTCCCTTCTCCAACATTGTGGAGACTTCTTCCTCCAAGGTTGCTCTCTTCAGGGGTCTTTGGGGGCCAACCACTCTGCCTGGCTTGCTGGAATCAAGGGAGGTGGAACTTCTAGAAAAGGGAGCCTGTAGCCCTCTTTCAAAACAGTTACCGTCCACGGTTCTGCCCCGTGGAGTTTCCATGCTTGCCAAAATTGTCTGAGGCATCCCCCTACCTGAGGCTTGGGCAGGGGAGGGGGGCCTCCCACACTACCTTCGAGAGAAACGTCCTGAACGGCCTCTCCTGGCTGAAGAGAAGAAATTCCTATAGGTGGAAGGGGCTGAATTGGTTCCCCTTCGGGAGGGATTCGCTGACTGAGCCCACTGTGATGTCGAAGGTACTCTCCTCACTTGAGTTGGGGAAGACCGAGAACTAGCAGGCGCCTCGGATACAGGCCTTCTAAATACCGGTCTCATCGCCGATTGAGCCTTCGGCAAGATGGTATCTTTCTTCTTAGCCATTTTCTCCGCAACTTCTTGGAAAGGTTCTTCAGGACCGAGTCTCTTCTCCTCAAGACCCAGATCGCAGATAATGCCAAGGCCTGGAACGTAAGAAACTTAAGGGCACGGCAGCCCGATCCGACCAATTCCTTTAGGGCTTCTCGCTTGGTAGGATACAAAGAGTCCGTCGGGATCTGGGTACCTACTAAAGTAGTAGCCCACCAGTCCAACCATGAGGCGACATTCACGAGATCCTTGGACATCTCCTCTATCATGATGGACTCGGATTGTGAAAAGAAAATGGGCGCGGCAGATGCCCTGTCTTCCGGGGCACCTTGTCCTAACACTTCTAGGACGTCCTCTAGCTTGCTAGCCCCATGTGGACGTCCGTCTAAAGCATAATACTTGCTTTGTGATTTCAGGCCCTGTAGCAGTTTGGCCGAACTGTGACCTTTGGAGGTGTCCCTATTGCGGGTGACCACCGTATCAATAAGGCCGCGCCCCAACTTTACGTCCCTCGCCTCGGGAAGAGCCAAAGATGACTTCTTCTGGACGGGCTCCGCCATAATCCTGTTAAGGCCAGAGCGCCAGTCATCATCTTCCTGAGGTAGTGGCTCCTCAATTTATTGTGACTCCTTATAAGGAGATCACACTCCTACAGGCGGAGTCCTCCGGCGCTCCAAGATCCGCGTCCGCATCCACGTCCTCCGTCCGGCGATGGGGTGTAGATTCAACACAGGCACCTCCGCTCTGACGGGACCCGCGGCTAAGATCTTCTGGAGAGACGGGCGCCTCTGTCACTTTCTGAGCCTTTGATAATGGGACGGGCTCCTCCGTGGAGGAGTTCGACGGAGGGATCCGTGCACGTGAAGAGTCAACACGGGCACCTCCGCTCTGACGAGTCTCGCGGTTAAGCCTTACAGGAGAGACGGGTGCCTCCATCATTTTTCGAGTCTTCGACAAGGGGACGGGCTCCTCCGTGGAGGTGTTCGACGGAGGGATCCGTGCACGACGATAACCTCCACGCTCTGACTCGTCGAGGCTGCCCCCGGAGAGCCTCACCACAGAGCCCGTGATTGTAGTCAGGTCTTTGAGCTTAGTCTGGACGGGAATTGCCGTGGTGGCGAGGGCCTCCGTCCTATAGGCGGAGTCCACCGTTAGGACGGGCATTGCCGTGGTGGCGAGGGCCTCCGTCCTATAGGCGGAGTCCTCCGTTAGGACGGGCATTGCCGTGGTGGCGAGGGCCTCCGTCCTATAAGCGGAGTCCTCCGTTGGCACGCCCTCAAGTGTCGCAGACCGCGACCTCCGTCTGGGATTGGTGAGCTGTACCGACGAGCGCCCCCCCCCCCACACAAGGTTGTGGACTGAGGATGGGCACTGCCGTGGAGGCGAGAGCTTCCGTCCTTCGTTGTCTTTCTTCGAGGGGGACGAGGCTTCCGTGGGCTTGCCCGACGGAGGAAGCCGTCCCTGTCGATCGCTCGCATGAGCTGACTTGACGAGGCTAACCGCTGAAACGGCGACTCCCTCCGCTGGTCGGGAAGAGTCGTCTATTTCGCGGCCTTACGCCTATCTGACGAGGACCTTGGGTCCTTCCAAGGGTCAATCTGTGGCTAGCAGAGGCCCTTCTAGGAGGACTGTCTCTGTACGCCAAAGCTGCTCCTCCTGAGCTTCTTCCTCGGGGACCTTGATGGCCTCCTTCCATGTCGCGATCTGGAACAGGACCTGGAATGAGAACGCCTTCTCCTGGAACCGCCGACAGTGAGTCTTCCTTCTCTAGGGTTCCTTCAGCTGCGGAGGTACCTGAAAAACATGCCCAAGAAGCGAGCGAAGAGACAGGGACATTTTTACTCAAGGGAAAATCAGACGAGACGTGACCCGCGAGCACCAGGGCACCGTCTCTAAGACACCCACTAACCTCACCTTCAGGCCCACCACTTGCCTGGAAAGAATCTGCTACCCCACTATCATGAAGAACAGACTCCAGGGGAAGAGCCACTGGCTTCTTCCCCGCAACGGACTTATCTCGTCCCCTACTCTGGGTAGGGGAAGGTGGTAGGGAAACTCTAACTGACGTTCCTCCTGGAGATGTCAAGGGCGAAGAGGTGCTAGCCTTCTTGGGCGACCTCTAGGAAGACTTCTTATTCTTGGTACCGAAGCGTACCCACTGCACCACTGCCCCTGCACGAGGAGCACAAGACTAACAAGCACAAAGAAATATACTGTAAAAGCACTAAGCATGAGGGAGAGCACAACGGGCCATGCAGTAACCACACGGTACACGAGTCGGGGACACAAGGGTCGCACTGAGATAAGAGGAGCGTCGAGATGATATCACGACGCGACCAGAGAACTTACCGGAGATCACGACCCAAGCGCACATGTGGCTTACCTCGGGTTTGCCCTCAGGGCACGTGTCCTTCCGCTAGACCTACAATTACAGAAAATGGGAGTAGGGTAAACTACACAAAACTCTGGTCGTTTGAGAGGAGGTTCCAGGTAACTCCTAAGAAAGTGTTTCGAGGTAAGTCTCTGTGTTGGAACAACTATGTTTATAGGTATGGATGTACATTCGTAAAATTAGATTACTTTTTTTGGTTCTACATTAAAAACTAAAATTTATTTGTTTGTCAGCTTGAATAGATGCTTATTAACCTCCCTCCCTTTCCTCCTCTTAGGAGGGAAATTCAACTCGCGTAACATTGGACATTTCGTGTTAACATCACGTGTTAACGGGGAGTTAACTGTAGTTGGTTGGTATTTACCTTAATATAGGTGTGGATATATTTTGATTGGGGGATATATGTCGTCTCATTTTCTAATCATGGGATTTGAAGTAATATTTTTAACAAAAAAATAATTTAAAAGAAAGAATATTGGAAAAATATAACTTTATATGAGAGTTGGTGCGTGAGTTATCAACTGGCAGGTAGGTGTAGGTGCGAATCATACATACCAGTCACAAGGTGGTGAAGGACTTATAACCAGTCTCATGCACGCGATAAAACACTTCAGTGTTCTTACGAACGCCAGGACCTGTCCTGGGTGGGTAGATGTCCTTTTTCTCAAGCGTAAGTAAGCATGGGACAATTCTGAACCATGGAACAGAGTGTAAACTCCTGTACAACATACCAAGACACCTTCCCCATGGTTTGGTTCTTATGGAAGTTCAGTCGATCAGTCTTCCTTGACCTTTTTTATATCTTTTTATTATTAGAAGTATCTGCATCTGAAGATTCTAACCAGAGAAGGAGGGGTGCACATGCTTCTTCTCATCTACCTTCTTTGGGGTTGAGGTCTTGCAAACCAACGACACTCCAATGGAGGAAGGGACCACAAGGGCCTCTTCAAAAGCCACAGACTTCACCAGGTGACAGCTTCCAGCATTTTCACAGGTGAGGCCGTTGTAGGGAATACACCACAGGGGAAGCTGCAGGGGTCCCAGTGACAGAAAACCTCCAGCCGTGATCATGATGTCTAAATAAGACTAACAAGTTCAGATTGCCGTCATACAGCCACAAACTGTCTTGGGATAACTGCGAACAGTCAAGACCCCATAAAAGGCACTAGTATGATCACATTAATTGCAGGCATGCACATTTATGGCTTTACCAAGAAGACAACTAGATATCCTTCTACTACTGTATTCAATTACATTATCCAGGTCTACTCTAACACAACAGCATCTCTGTACATTTATCCAACTATTCTAGAAAAAAAGGAAATTTTCAAAACAGCTAAAATTTGAGAAGCAGCAAGAATACATGTATTACTTGAGGCCAAAGTCAAAAGTGCTTGTCTTACCTAGACAGGTGGGCAGGGATTCCCTGCCTACACTCTTTAGTTATAAAAATTATATTTTCAATTTAAAATAAATTTTTGAATATATTTACCCGGTGAATATATATATAGCTTACGTCTCCAACGGTCGACAGATTCCAAAAACTCGCGAGCGATCGCCATGAAGGCTGCCGGGTGTGCCCACCAGCGCCGACTATCGGCCAGATACCGCATATACTTCTCAACCAAACTAGTTCTTTTCAGTCCGTAGGGTTTCTATCGGGGAGGAAGGGAGGGCCTTTAATTATATATATATTCACCGGGTAAGTATATTCAAAAATTTATTTTAAATTGAAAATATAATTTTTAAATATTAAACTTAGCCGGTGAATATATATATATATATAGCTGATTCACACCCATGGTGGTGGGTAGAGACCAGTATTAAAACAATAAAGGCGTATATGCTCAAGAGTTTTTGACACATTCAAAAAACAAACTTAAGTATAGGTACCTGATAAGGAAGCTGACTCTGATGAATACTCAGACTCATTAGTCCGCTATCCTTATGAAGCCCAGCGATCCTCTCAGGATGCTGAAAGACTTCTAGGAGCTGTTATAATCAGGGTGAACACCCCTACAACAGGACCTCATCAATACCCTTAATCTGGGCGCTCTCAAGAAACAATATTTTGACCACCCGCCAAATCAAAAGATTGCGAAAGACTTCTTAGTCTCCTGTACAACCCAAAACAAGATTAAAAATTTCAAGAGAAGATTAAAAGGATATTGGGATTAAGGGAATGTAGTGGTAGAACCTTCACCCACTACTGCACTCGCTGCTAGGAATGGTCCCAACGTGTAGCAGTCCTCATAAAGAGTCTGGACATCTTTCAAGTGATATGAAGCGAACACCTACTTGCTTCTCCAAAAGGTCGCGTCCATAATACTTCTAAGGGATCTATTTTGTTTAAATGCTACTGAAGTTGCTACCGCTCTAACTTCATGAGCCTTAACTTTAAGCAAATTACGATCCTTCTCACTTAAATGAGAGTGTGCCTCTGTAATCAATAGTCTAATAAAATAAGACAACGCATTCTTCGACATAGGCAAAGAGGGCTTTTTAACGGAGCACCATAAAGCCTCTGAAAAAACCTCGCAGCGGTTTAGTTCTAGATAAATAAAATCTAAGAGCTCTAACGGGGCACAGCACTCTTTCAACTTCATTCCCAACAATTTCAGATAGACTGGGAAGTTCAAATGATTTAGGCCATGGACGGACGGAAGTTCATTTTTGTCCAAGAAACCAAGTTGAAGAGAACATACTGCTTTATTAACGGAGAAGCCGATAGTCTTGCTTAAAGTATGTATCTCACTAACCCTTTTCGCAGAAGCCAAGCTCACCAAGAAAAGTGTCTTGAGGGTAAGATCCTTCAGGGAGACTGAATTTAACGATTCAAACCTGTCTGACATAAGGAACTGCAGGACCACGTCCAAGTTCCAAGTAGGAGTAGAAATATGACTATCCTTGGAAGTCTCGAAAGACTAGACTTAAGAAGGTCTTGGAGATCTTTGTTATTAGATAGATCCAAATTTCTATGCCTGAAAACAGAAGCCAACATGCTTCTGTAGCCTTTAATGGTAGACGCAGAAAGGGAGCAACCGTTTCTCAGATAAAGCAGAAAACCTGCAATCTGCGCTACAGAGGTACTGGAAGGGGAAAAAGAGGAGGACTTGCACCAGTCTCTAAATACCTCCCATTTAGATTGATAAATCCTGATGGTAGAGGATCTTCTAGCCCTCGCGATAGCACTAGCTGCCTCCTTCGAAAACCCTCAAGCCCTAGAGTGTCTTTCGATAGTCTGAAGGCAGTTAGACGAAGCATGGGGAGGCTTTGATGAAATCTCTTTACGTGAGGCTGACGCAGGAGATCCATCCGCAACGGTAGGCTTCTTGGAATGTCTACTAGCCATAGAAGTACCTCTGTGAACCACTCTCTCGCGGGCCAGAGGGGAGCAACCAACGTCGTCCACCTGGTCCCTTCGTGAGAAGCAAACTTCTGAAGAACCTTGTCTAGGATCTTGAATGGTGGGAAGGCATAGATGTCTAGGTGAGACCAGTCCAGCAGGAAAGCGTCTATGTGGGCTGCCTCTGGATCTGGAACTGGAGAGCAGTAAGTCGAGAGCCTCTTTGTCAGTGAAGTCGCAAAAAGATCTATGGTGGGTTGACCCCATGTCATCCATAGCTTCTCGCACACAGTCTTGTGCAACGTCCACTCCATGGAGATAACTTGTCCTCTTCTGCTGAGGCAGTCCGCTAAGACATTAATTTCTCCTTGCACGAATCTCGTCAAAAAAGAGATGTTTCTTGCCTTAAATGGAGTTTCCTCTGATCCGTGGGCCAAAGACCCGAGCATTCCAGACAGTCCAGTGGCGCTCCCCAACCCAAATCCGATGCATCTGAATACAACACATGGTTTGGGTTCTTGATCGCAAGCGAAAGACCTTTTCGAAGTCTGACGTTGCTGTCCCACCAAGTCAGACATGTCTTGACTGAGTTGGAGATTGGGAAAGAGATACTCTCTAAGCCCTTCTCCTTGTTCCAATGGTTTAGGTGAAATTGGAGAGGGCAAAGGTTGAGTCTCCCCAGAGAGAAACTGCTCCAGCGAAGAAAGAGTTCCTACGAAGCTCGTTCAAACTCTTACAGAGCAACTGTTTTTCTCTTGCAAGCGACGGACTTTTAACAGAGCTTGTTCCATTCTTGTGGGAGACGAAAAGGCCCGAAAAATTCGACACTGTATCTCCATCCCCAAATAAAGAATAGTCTGGGATGGAGTAAGTTACGACTTCTCTACGTTCACTATGAGACCTAGCTCCTTGGTTATTTCTATGTCCATTGAAGGTTCTCCAGACAGCGATTTAATGACGACGCCCTGATTAGCCAGTCGTCAAAATAAAGGGAGGCTCTGATCCCTGAAAAATGTAGAAAGCTTGCTACATTTTGCAAGAGCCTTGTAAAAACAAGAGGAGCAGGACTGATGCCGAAGCACAGTGCTCAAAATTGGTACAATACTTTCCCGTCCACAAACCTCAGATATTGTTGAAAGTTTGGATGAATCGGGATGTGGAAGTATGCATCCTGAAGGTCGAGAGAGACCATCCAGTCGCCTTCCCTTACTGCTGCCAAGACAGATTTGAAAGTCCTCATCGTGAACTTTGTCTTGACAATGAACACATTGAGTGCACTTACATCTTAAGTACTCCTGCAGTGAACGTGGCTGCCAGTTCATTGGAGCCATCCCTATGGCCTTGTTCATGCATGACATAATTTGTACAGCAATACATTGTCCGCTGGAGAGACCTTCTTACTTAAGGCTCCCAGGGACCAATCCAAAAATTTAAATAAAAACTTTAAACGCTCAAAAAAACTCCTTTCAGGATATGGTCTAGCTCTGAAGAAGACCATAAAATCTTGGAGCGTCTCATGGCTAGACGACGAGGAGAGTCCACTAGGTTTAAGAAGTCTTCCTGGGCAGAGGCAGGTACTCCCGAGCCGAGAACTTCTCCTGTGTCACACCAGACGCTCGAGCGAGAAGCTAATTTAGAAGGAGGAAAAGCAAAAGCAGACTTTCCTAAACTTCTGGGTTCCAACCAGTCTCCCAGTAAGCGCATGGCTCTCTTGGAAGAACGAGAGAGAACTGACTTCGTATATGTAGGAGTCGAAGAAAGTCATGCCAAGAGTAAACTCAGACGGCGGAGAATGTGGAGCAGCCGTTACAAAATGAGTAGGACAAAATTTCCCTAAAGAAATTCATAATTAAAACAAGGGATTGTTGGACAACCCTAGGTTCCTCCTCTTCTGAATGAATCCCCAAAGGTACATTAGTTGAAAGGGGGTCATCAACTACTTCTTCAGAAGGCACATCATCTGATAAATCTAAAGTCTTGCGAGAAGGAGATTTATATTCAGAATGACGTGAAGGAAAAGCCTGACAGGCTACATCAACTTGTATATGAACAGAAGTTAAAGTTGGAGGGTCGATGTCACGTTGTGACTGCAGAGAATGTTATTCTACTACACGTCGTGACTGAAGTGACTGACATTCAAACGTCACGTAGTAACAGCGGTGACTGCTGTTCGATGCTATATCGTGACTACGGTGACTGACCCTCGACGTCACGTCGTGTCTACGGTGTCTACCGCTCAACGTCACGTCGTGTCTGCAGCTCAACGTCACGTTGTGACTGCGGTGGCTGACGTTCAAAGTCTCGGCGGAACTGCAGTGACTGCTAATCAAAGTAATGACTCGAATTAACTGACTGTCGATCAAAGTTACATCGAGATTTATGCTCCGCATCCCGTTTAACAGCAAAGCTGACACTAGGGATAACGTCACCGTGACGTAACAAAACTCGTTTAGAAGGTTGAAGACCTGAATCACGTATCCCAGAACCGTGACGTACAACAAGCAAAGGATCCTTTCGCACAGGAACAGGATCGTAAGCTTTCATTAAAGAAGAAAGCTTTAACAGCATATCTTGCAAAACACTTAACTTCGGATCAACCGCACTCGGAATAGATCGTGACGTCGGAAACGTCTGTACATGAACGTCATCGCTATGAACGGGACTCTCATGATAACTACAGCTAGGACGTTGAACTTGTTCTGAAGGAACTAATTAACGTTTCAACCGTCTCGAAACCTTACGCCAAGGTTTTTAAAGAGACGAATCATCGGAAGACGAGGAGAACTTCGTCTCTCCTGTCTTATGGTAAGAACGCGCTTGAAGAGCAACGTCTAATACCTTTGAGGGAAAGTCTGTTCGTTGGTTTACACCTCTCACTCCCTTAGGTCCTACGACATTCCTTCTCCCTGGGGTAGGGGAGCCTGAAAGATGTCTCGGACTAGGCTAGTGACAAGCACGAACAAACGAACCCTCCGCAACACTGAACATGTTTTTTTGCACTTTCCTCACTGACATTGCATTTTTTAATAATTTCACAATAGACATGAATAAAGCTGATTTCTACCTGAAGCACGCAATTCTCACTTAAATCAAAAGGTTAGAATTGCGAAATATGTCGTATAATGTAAGCTCATTAGTACAAAATGAAACACACATGCAAAAATTAATAAACATATACATATATATGGAATAAAACAGAAATATATAAAGTTAAAAAGATCAGTGACTTGGGAGGAGACTAAAACTAAATCACTAAGGACTACGTTTTCAATCTCTCACCGTACAGTGCCTTGGGATGAGAATAAAAACTAGAACGTTTTATCCTCTCTCTCTCTCTCTCTCCCCGTACAGAGACTTGGGACGAGAGTAAATATGTGAATCGAGAAGAACAACGTTACTCACTCCCAAACTCCTTGTACAGAGACTTGGGACGAGAATAAACATTTGGAACATTCTCTCTCTTGCCACTCACAAGAGAATGGCTCACTCACTCTTCATCAAGAAAAGGTTATTTGACTAAAGGAAAATACTAAAAGGACTAAGAAATTGAAAATTACCATGTTCCTTTAAATTAGTATTTAAAAGAAAAACAAAAAAAAATTCAGTTTGCAAGAAGAATGAACAAAACGTCAAAATCGATTTACTCTTACTGCAAAGTGAAACCGTGATTCTCTCTTACTCTATCGTAACGATAGAGTGCAAACTGCGTAGCATAAATAAACCAAACGTTAGTTCATCTTTGAAAACAGCACGAAGACTATTCAAAGAATAAATTTCTTAAAATATTTTCTAAAAATATTCATCTCATCAATCTAAACAAATATAAAAGTTGAATGGGCTCAACGTTGTTTAACTTCGTTTTCCAAGTCAGTATTGCCTACAAAGAATAGGCATAGGTCGCTTATAAACAAAAATATAAAATTTATCTCGGTGTTTAGTATAAATGGAAAGCGAATCGAAGAGGCCTAATAAAGGCGGGTGAGATATAAAATATATAGAGGTAAATCTATAAATATCAACAATAATTTATAAAGTGATAAAATAATTACTAAAAGCCTTTAACACACTTCTGTACACTGAGGGAAGGGTCGGCCATTATGAAAATTTCAAAGAAAATCCAAAAGAAGGCCAAGTTCAGCAACAATAATCAAAAAAGGGTTTCAAGAGTTTATCGAAGATAACCAACACAGCGAAAGCAATAAAACCATTAACAAGTACTTCACCACTCGGTAGAAACTTGAGGTTAAGCGCGAGCGGAACCAATGCTGTCACTACCACCGACAGAGAAGAACTGAATTGGTTGAGAAGTATATGCGGTATCTGGCCGATAGTCGGCGCTGGTGGGCACACCCGGCAGCCTTCATGGCGATCGCTCGCGAGTTTTTGGAATCTGTCGACCGTCGGAGACGTAAGCTATATATATATTCACCGGCTAAGTTTTATATTTAAAACTTCCTTGTTAAATTTTAACCGTCATTCGAGCTTCACTGAAATCATACTCCTATCATAAGGAGGATGGTTTGTATTTGTGTAGGAACAAATAAATATTACAAAAAAAATTTTAGCCACTACTCAAGAGTATTTCGTTTAAACCAGTAACTATTTATGAATCGATATGAATTGTATGCATAACATTTACTTACGTTCCATCCAGGGCTCTAACAGCATCCTCAGCATCCCTTGGATCTTCAAATTCTACGAATGCAAATCCTGGCGGGTTTCTAGCTACCCAAACATTCACCAAAGGCCCATACTTTGAAAATGCTGACTCCAATTCATGCTTGGCATCCGTGTTGCCCAAATTACCAACATAAACTTTGCAGTCAGTTCTCATGTTTCTGAAAAGGTTTGTAACTTATAATTACATCAAAAGATACAATGTAAGATAATATAGGTAGCAACTATCTAATTCACCTAACATAGCAACTGATTTGACTGAACTTTACTAAATCCAAACAAGAGAAGTTTCAATATTCATGTATGTACATCATTTCATAACACAAAAATAAGAGAAATCATGAAAAAAAAAATTGTTACTTGATATGTAGGCTCTAATGCATTACTAATAAGAGCTTTGGCAATGTTTTCTTTCAACTTGTGTTAAAACTCAAATATTCAGTCAGACATCTAGCAATACCAACAGAATTCAGGTACTGTATATTAATTTATCCAATACACATTATCTCATTAAACTAAAACCCAATTATTAAAATTGAAGGAAATGCAGGAAAGTTGAAGTAAATAATGACTTGTTTAAGAACTCAAACTTCCATGTAAATAGGGGGCCATTCTCAACAGTTTTTTTTTTAAATATTCATAAATATATAATGCTTCTGTAATACAGTAGTTAAATCACTTATTCAGCTTTCTAACACTATCTTAGTTATTTTCCTATTTATACATTATCCAATTAAACACTTCAGTAATCAGGAAAAAAAATGACAACTTACGTATAAAATTATTCTTTTTTTCTTACTGCACGAGGCAACTTGGTTCTAATCAAGTTCAAAATTATCTTTGCTTGCTTGAAAAATTAGCCAAGTGCATAAAAGAGAAGAACCAATACCAGATTTTGGATATACAATATGTTTTTTCAGAAAGTTTCTACAAGTCTTTCAAGTTACAAAAGCAAAACTAGACCCGCAACATTATTTGTAGCATTCACTGTAGCAATAATGTATGCAATTAAAAAATTGTAAAAAGGCTAGCTCAACTCTCTGAGATACACAAGCGACTTACATCTACTGTATCTATTTAAAGACTTGCTTCCTACTAGAAGAGTTTTACATAAAAATCTGTGATGGATGATGAAAAAAAAAATATAAGCAATCCAAAAATGTTATTCAGCATTATTCTTACTTTATATAAATAAAAAAAAATATAAAAACACAGGACAAACACCTGTGATTTCAAACAAATATGGTAGTGTATATACTGTACATTGCTACACCAATGTTCATTGAATCATTAACTCTTCCATCTATCATAGCTGCAAGTTTTAACCATCAAACAAATTTAACATTACAACCTCATGAATAGTATTAGCCCAAATTATTGAAGTAAATGAAATTCCGCTGTTGGTATAATTCCATCGTAATGTTGGTTAAAGCTATTACACCAACCCTTAACCAACATACATTATCTGACTACTTGATTCTAATGGTCAAAGAAGTTATTTTTTTTTTTTTTTTTTTTTTTTTTTTGACATACTTAACGTTAGGAGGCATCTGTGATCAGCAGGTCAGATTGGAGACAAGCCCAGTCAGCACTACGATGAACAACCAACTGTGAATCAATAATATAAATTACATGAAATTAGGTTATGAGTTTATCATTATGAAAAGGAACATCCTGCACTTCCGAAAAAAAATATCAAAGTACTGAAATGCTCTTTTACAGAATTCATATACAGTAATGATATTGTATTAATGCACTAAAATCTACTACTAAAAAACTGAAAGAACCTCCATTTGTTCCATTAGAATTAACTCTTCATTGTCTTATGAATAATAAAACTTATTTTCCTCCTCCAGCATCACACACTTTCATAAAAATCAAATCATTCAGCCATAGGGATTACAGGTATATAAAAATATAATATACAAAAAGGATAGAGAATTCATGTAGGCCTAATAAGAAAGTAACAATGCTTCAGGTATTTTTGCTGTGGATCGTCAAAAATAAAGTACTTGACAAAGTAACACAACAATTACAAAGGTAGTAAAAAGTGAAAAGACTTAGAATCACTCAACCTAGATAAACCATCTTATACTTTACCTAATCGAAATTCACTTATCAGTTATTCATTTTGTTGATAGTATTTAAATGAAGAGTACTGTACAGTAAAATATTTTGTATATTAAATATAACCGGGATCAGATTCATGTATATAAACCATTAATTTACAAGAGGCTTATTACTTGACACCAAATTCTAAAATAACACTGTTCCATAGTTTCGTAATTGACATCAGCATGCAGGCTTCACGTACCCTGCATTTGCATATCAGGACCCAAACTTGTGAAACTGGGCAATATTTCAACTATAAGAAAGGAAAAGGTTAACCTTATAATGCAAAGAATTGTATTTAATTATAGATTTAGTTTTACCAATAAATACTTAATGAAACCCCAGTTCTTTACAGGTCCTGATAAGTCAAATACTGTACTATATATGGGGAAAGTCAAAATAATCAAACTTAGGCTACTGAAACTCCACTGTGAATGACAGGCTTACAAAGATAAAATATAAAACCCCAAAAATATTTGCAAAACTTTTAATCTAAAAAGAAATTCATGTTTATATATTTCCTAAATGAAAATAATTGCTTAATTGAAAAGCCATTTTGTTGAAAATAAGAAGCACACTTGTGAAGGAGAGATATCAGAATAATTTCATGACAGAAATCAACCCAATATACTATAGGGCATTGTATTTGCACATTATTTATGATTTTGGGCCTGTGCCCAAATACTGGAAACTGGAATTAAACTCGGTATGGTGTAACTGGGGAAAACCCCCAGATGCACTACGTATTCAAAGTCTACTGTGTTTGGATAGCAAGTTAGAAGAAAGGAAGTAGAAAGGGAGGTAAAGTAAAGACTATAAAAGGGAATGCAGCTGAGGAGGGAAGAGACACTGCCACGACCTTTAAGTAATGTTTACACAGTGCCTTATGAAGGTCAGCCATTTCTACATAAATTTTTAAATAAGTCTTCTAAACATAGTACAGTACTTATATTTTTACAGGGATATTTTGAAATGGTATAAATACATTTTAGAATAATTTCCACGTTTTGTTGGCTTTTTTAAATACTTTTAAGCATTGCAAAGATTTTCTGCTTATAACATGAAAAAGTTCAAAACTTTACAAAACATAAATTACTTTCTACATTTTTACTGTACCGAGGTAAAGGAAAGAAATTTATCTGCAGGAGAGCCTCTTTTGCTGCCACGCCCCCTGGACAAGAGAGATGAACCTGATAGCACTTATGCCATGGGACAGTTGTACAGCAAACTATTTTCCTATGTACAGTAATGTACACATTGTCAGGTCTCAAAATAATTGACAAAGACAGGGAAGGGGTAAATAACAAAAACCTCAATTCTGTGGAGGAAACTGTAGCCTGAATACATTCCTAAAGGCCATTTTCAAGAGCTGAGAGCTCACACGCCAGAATAGACATTTTTCTCTATATGAGAGCCTTCCCAAGGATAATCTTGTTCATTACCTGATGTACGCTCTGCAATTGAAAAGCGCGCCCACTTAAAGGCTTGTAATATTCTAGGATTTTATGAGTGATCGCTAAACGCTCTCAAGTGAAGAAGTTTAGGAAGCCTGAGTACCAGAGGTAGAAGAGAGAGGTTTAGTGGAACTCCTGAACTTCTAAGCAGACCTCCTTTGGATATACCCAAGCAACTGAATAACGGTCAAGATTTACATTCCCAGCAGGATGATGACTTGTCACAGTTATGGCCCTTGCAAGAAGGGAACAATTAATACATTTCCACTGAGCTACTACGCATAAATGTTTTACATATATGGTCATGATTGCCAAGGTAGGATCGCATATGCACACATGGTTTCTTCATTACCAAAATCAACCAATCACACTAGAGAGAAAAAAGAAAATTCATTGACAAGTTTAGTCATACCGAGAGTTCGTGTCTACAAATCAGTATTTGAAGTCAAAGTTGCTAATCCGGCAACCAGGAAGGGGACCCTCCCCCCCCCCCCCCCCACCGGCCTATAACTACAACCACCTTGGTAAAAATCTTTAAACAGCCAAGTTTACTGCATTGCTGAAATCAAGCTCCTATTAGAGGATGAGAGTTTGTATCTGTGTAAGAACTAACATTTCTTCAGGATAGACTGAGCACCGAAAATCCTTAAGAGATTTTCTCAATAAGCCAATTTTTTTTTCAAATTAGGAAGAAACAGATTGAATATGATCCTCTAAAGTAAATTTGCCATCAAGAATCGCATCTAGAATTCTAAAGTTGTATATAGTTAATACTCTTATTATTACTAGCCAAGCTACAACCCTAATTAGAAAAGCAAGATGCTATAAGCCCAAGGGCTCCAAATGGGAAAAATAGCCCAGTGAGGAAAGGAAATAAGGAAATAAATAAATGATGAGAACAAACTAACAATAAATCATTCTAAAAACAGTAATAACGTCAAAACAGATTATGTCATATATAAACTATAAAAAGACTTATGTCAGCCTGTTCAGCATAAGAACATTTGCTGCAACTTTGAAATTTGAAGTTCTACTGATTCAACTACACAATTAGGGAGATCATTCCACAACTTGGCCACAGCTAGAATAAAACTTGTAGAATACCATGTAGTATTGAGCCTCATGATGGAGAAGGCCTGGCTATTAGAACTAACTGCCTGCCTAGTATTACGAACAGGATGGTATTGTCCAGGAAGATCTGAATGTAAAGGATGGTTAGAATTATGAAAAATCTTATGCAACATGCATTATGAACTAATAGAACGAAGGTGCCAAAGATTAATATCTAGATCAGGAATAAGAAATTTAATAAACCGTAAGTTTCTGTCCAACAAATTAAGATGAGAATCAGAGCTGAAGACCAGACAGAAGAACAATACTCAAAACAAGGTAGAATGAAAGAATTAAAACACTTCTTTAGAACAGATTGATCACCGAAAATCTTGAACCACTTTCTCAATAAGCGAATTATTTGTGCAACTGAAGAAGACACAGACCTAATGTGTTTCTCAAAAGTAAATTTACAGTTGAGAATCACACCTAACATTTTAAGAGAGTCAAAGTTAAATAAATATTATCAATACTGAGATCCAGATGTTGAGGAGCCACTGTCCTTGACCTACTTACAATCATTCTTTGAGTTTTGTTAGGATTCAACTTCATACCCCATACTTTGCACCATCCACTAATTTTAGCTAAATCTCTATTAACAGATTCAGCAACCCCTGATCTACATTCAGGGGATGGAATTGATGCAAACAGAGTAGCATCATCTGCATATGCAACAAGCTTGTTTTCTAGGCCAAACCAAATGTCATGTGTATATAGTATGAAAAGTAATTGGACAGGAACACTACCCTGCGCAACACCAGATATCACATTCCTATACTCCCTATGGTTCCCATCAACAACTCTTTCAGATCTATTACTTGAAAATTCAATAATAATCCTAAGAAACGACCGACCCACTCCCAACTGTTTGAGTTTGAAAACAAGGGCCTCATGATTAACACGGTCAAAGGCAGCACTAAAATCGATGCCAATCATAAGAACTTCCTGACCACAATCAATGGATTTATGTACAGCATTGGAGATTGTAAGAAGGGCATCACATGCTCCAAGGCCTCTAAGAAAACCAAATTGCAAACTAGGGAACAGATGATTACCGTCAGCAAACCTATTAAGATTCTAGTAGTGAGACTTCTGGTGACACTTCCAGCTCCTGTCAGCTCAGCTTACATCTCAACCAATCATGTCCGTTCCCTACAGTCAGATCACCGTCTGTCTGACCTGCTCGAGGCCCTCAAACCCAGGAAGAGCCACAAGCCTAGGATCTTCCAGCTGGAAACTGTCCAGATTTTTGCCCAGTTCCTGAGGGACTTTGAGGCCTACTGTACCAGTAGGTATGCCGCAGAAAGCTCTGGCTGGTGGACCGCTGAGCTAGGAAGGTTCCTGAAGGGGGAAATCAAGGAGGCTTTCTCAGCAAAAGGGGTCCCGAGATCTCATACCCCGACATGAAAAAACGCCTCCTCGACTGGTGCCAAGAAGCCAGAGAGGCATGATGCAGGGAGGAAGGCCAGGTTCAGCAGTGCCACCTGTGGAGAGGGAGAGCTGCCGAAGATTTATGCCCTACGGTTGGCCTCCTTGTACAGGTCTGCATATCCTCTGCGTAGCTTGGACCAGAGAGAGCTGAAGCGAAAGCTCCTCATAACGGTTCCAAGCAAAGCTGCATGTTGGCTAGAGCAGACTTTGGCCACCATCAATGTCTCCACTGGCTGTCAAGTCACTTGGCAGGATGTCCTACACCTGTTGAGTGTTCTCAACGAGGCATCCCGTCAGCGAAGCCAAAAGGCAGACGACTTGGCCATTAGTCGTGTGGGGCAATCATGGCACAGTTCGTATGCAGATAGGGTTGCCATGGCTGTCCCCCAATCGTTCACCTGCACCTGACTGAGTGTATCCACGCATTCCTTCTCGACCTGTCCCCAAACCTGCACGTGTGGAAGTGTGCCTGCCACCACCTCGCACTCTGGTTAGTTTTCAGTTCCAAAGGAGGTACTGTGCTTGGTGCAAGAAACCAGGGCACCTTGTGGACAAGAGTCGTAGAAGACTCAACCTGTGCCTATGCTGTGGTTTGGCCAACAATCATGTCGCACAGTGTGGGCAACAAGCGGCCCGGATGCACAGATCACCTGTCCAGAAGATAGCCACTGCTCGCAATCCTGGGAGGGAGACCACCTCCCTCCAGACTTCTGCTAGGTGGAGGGTTATACCCGTGAACGTTACACCGACCTCGTCGTCCTACACTGATTCGACCAGAAGCAAGGACAGCCGAAGTGGAAGCGAGTCCAGTGCTTCTTCCTGGACCGTTGAGAAAAAGAAGAGCAAGACGTCAAGGCTCAGGAAGTCATCAACAATCGAGGAGATCACAGGGCGTTAAATACCAGACCTTCGGTGTAGATGATGGGGCTACATCGAAGTAGGGTGTGAGTGCTAGGAGGCTTGCTCCTAGGTAGTAGGTTGGCCAGGGCACCAGCCACCCGTTGAGGTACTACCACTAGAGAGTTATGGGGTCTTTTGTCTGGCTACACAGTACTACAGTGGATCCCTCTCTCTGGTTACGGTTCATTTTCCTTTTGCCTACACACATTGAATAGTCTGGCCTATTCTTTACATGTTTTCCTCTGTCCTAATACACCTAACAACACAGATTACCAAACAATTTTTCTTCACTCAAGGGGTTACTGCACTGTAATTGTTCAGTGGCCACTTTCCTCTTGGTAAGGGTAGAGGAGACTCTTTAGCTATGGTAAGCAGCTCTTCTAGGAGAAGGACACTCCAAAATCAAACTATTGTTCTCTAGTCTTGGGTAGTGCCACAACCTCTGTACCATGGTCTTCCACTGTCTTGGGTTAGAGTTCTCTTGCTTGAGGGTACACTCGAGTACACCCTCCTATCTTATTTCTCTTCCTCTTGTTTTGTTAAAGTTTTTATAGTTTATATAGGATATTTATTGTTGTTACTCCTCTTAAAAAATTTTATTTTCCTTTTTTCCTTTCCTCACTGAGCTATTTTCCTTGTTGGAGCCCCTGGGCTTATAGCCTCCTGCTTTTCCAACTAGGGTTGTAGCTTAGCAAGTAATAATAATAATAATAATAATAATAATAATAATAATAATAATAATAATACTATTCCAACGGCAGCCTCGGGAATCTCGATTTCCAAAGTTACCCCTCAACCTGAAAAGGTGAATGCGCATCCAGTGACTTTCAGGATTGGCCAGTGATAACCTGTCCTCAACCTTGTCCAAAGCTTCTCCAACATGATATTTTCGTAATAAAATAAATTTTTGAACATACTTACCCGCTGGTTATATAACAATAGCTTTATTCTTCTGCCGGACAGAAGAAATTAAAAAAACTTGCAGCAATCGCAGATAGAGATACCAGGTGTACACTAGCGCCAGCACGGTAGCTAGGCCGAACTATTCCATCCAGCACCAGATTTTCCATGCCCATAGGTCTCTAGAGGGGAGGAGGGTGAGATTATAAGTTATATAACCAGCAGGTATGTTCAAAAATTTATTTTATGAAAATATAATTTTAAACATTAAACTTACCCGCTTGTTATATAACAATAGCTGATTGACACCCTTGGTGGAGGGTCAGAGACAGCAACATTGTTGGAATATCACTTAAGTGTTAAATAAAAACAAGCTTAAGGGTTTGTACCGGTTAAGGAAGCTGACTTCAATGATTCTTTGCCTCATTATGTCTGCTATCCTTATAAGATCCAGCGGTCCACTCAGGGGGCTGAAGATCTCTAGGAGCTGTCAAACGGGTAATAACCTCTATGTTGACAGGACCTCAACTAATAACCTTGTTACGGGCGCTCTCAAAGAACAAAATGACCACCTGACTAAATCAAGGATTGCGGAAGATTGTTGACCAATCTTCACGTACAATCATAAAAATATATAAAAGTTCCAAGAGAAGAACAAGGGTACTAGGGATTAGGGGAAACGTAGTGGAAGATCCTTCACCTACTACTGCACTCGTTGCTACGAATGGTCCCAAAGTGTAGCAGTCCTCATAAAGAGTCTGGATACGTTATAAGTAATGCGAGGCGAATACAGGTTTACTCCTCCAAAAGGTTGTATCCATGATGCTTTGCAGAGAACGGTTTTGTTTAAAAGCTACAGAAGTTGCCACAGCTCTAACTTCATGAGTCTTTACTTTAGACCGCTTAAAGTCTGCCTCACCAGTGTGAGTGAGCCACTAACTACTGAATTGCCTCTTAAATCTTTAGTCCTGTTCAGATAAAACCTCAGTGCTCTAACAGGACAAAGAACTTTCTTCCACTCTTCACTCACCATATCAGAGAGAATAGTAATCTCGAAAGATTTAGGCCATGGATGAGAAGGACATTCGTTTTTGGCCAGGAATCCAAGTTGCAAGGAGCCTATGGCTTTTCCGTTTCTGAAGCCAATATTCTTGCTAAAAGCGTGAACTTCACTGACTCTCTTAGCTGTTGCCAGACCTACTAAGAAAAGTGTCTTCAAAGTCAGATCTTTAAAAGAAGCCGAGTGTAAAGGCTCGAATCTGTCACTCATAAGGAATTTTAAAACAACATCTAAATTCCAGGCTGGTGAATCTTATTGACGCTTCTTAGAAGTCTCAAAAGATCTGAGAAGATCTTGAAGGTCTTTATTATTTGAGAGATCTAAATTCCTGTGTCTGAAGACAAGAGGCCAGCATACTCCTGTACTCCTTGATGGTCGAGGAAGAAAAAATGTGCTTTCTTCTAAAGTCTAAGAAGAAATCGGCAATTTGTGTTACAGAGGTACTGAATGAAGAAACTGATTTAGCTCTACACCACTCTCTAAAACCTCCCACTTAGACTGTAAAACCTTTATGGTAAAAGTCCTTCTTGTATTAGCGATAGCCTTAGCTGCCTCCTTCGAAAACCCTCTAGATCTTGGGAGTTTTTTGATAGATTGACGGCATTCAGACGTAGAGCTTGGAGGTTTAGATGGTTTCTTGCCAAGTGAGGTTGTTTGAGAAGATCTATTCTCAATGGCAGGCTTCTTGGAATGTCCACCATCCATTCCAGAACCTCTGTGAACCAACCTCTTGACGGCCAGAAGAGAGCTACTAAAGTCAACTTGGTTCCCTCGTGAGACACAAACTTTTGTAACATCTTGTAAAGCACTTTGAATGGTGGGAACGTGTACAAGTCCATGTTACGAGCTGCTTGACGCTCGGGGTCGCATTGTGCTTGATGACTAATGTCGCGTCTCGATAGACGCTTGACGACACGTCTTACTGGACGTCCTGTTAGGTGGACGTACGACGTCACGTCTGTTTGACTCCTTGCTAGGGAGTTGTAAAGACGTTTGTCATCAAGAACATCTCGACTAGTAGGCTCACTATGCTTAGTGTCCAGGTGTGAAATTACCTGACACTCAGGATCCAGGTCTGCTACTCTCTTGTTGTACACAGGCTGATAAACTAGCATGAGTGAAGAGAACTTCTGTTGCAAATCTAGTAGTGTAATAACAATAGGGTCAAACTGTTGTGGTACAGGAGACGTCACGTCTACCACAAGCTCTCTTTCTACACCGTTTAAAAACACGCAGAGCGTCCAGAAGAGGATAACCAGTTTGATGGTGGAGAAGGAGCATGAACTGAAGCCATGCTAGGCTCAGACAACTGTCCTGCAACTGATAGAGTTGGACGTTATTTGACAGTTGCTGACATCCTAAAAGGATGTTTGGTAGGAGTTTTCTTCGGTAGAAAGAAAAAATGCTCAGAACTGTTCGAAAGACTACAACCAGAAGCTTGCGGTGTCAAGATAGGACGCTGATTGAACGTGTTCATCATCCTCTTTAGAGGTCTGGAAGTTGATCCCAGCCTCGTCTGGGCGCTGCGTCATCTGAAGACGACGAAACAACTTTCACCTCACCTTTCCTATGATGAAGGTGAGAGACCTGGGAGGCGTCAAAAGGTATGCTCGAGTAGGCGACTGCTCGGGAGCTAAAGCCTCTCGTTTCCTTTATCGTACGACATTTCTTCTCCGGGAAAAGGGAGCTGGAAGAAGTTTCAAATCGACATTCCTTGGAAGAGGTCTAAGGATAAGAAAAAACGATATGTCCTAATAGACGCACCCTCTATTAGAGGGGTGGTGCTTAGACCGAAACAAAGAACCCAAAACTGGACAACTTCCTCCTATACACAAACCTTCCGGTAGCCTAAGTTCGGATGGATGGGGAAGTAGAAGTAAGCATCCTGGAGATCTAAAGAGATCATCCAGTGGACCTTCTTTACTGCTGCAAGCATAGTCTTCTGAGTCTCCATAGAAAAATTTGTCCTCTGGACGTAGCTCGAACAGTATGTGACTGACGTTGGACGTCGCGGTTTGTTTGACGTTAGACGTCACAAGCTTGTTGCTCTAAGTCACGTTCAGCTTGACGCCCAACGCCACATTCAGCTTGATGCCCAATGCCACGATTAGCTGCCTGGCGATCATCGCCGCGCTTGGAAGGTTGACGCTCGATGACACGCTTGGCCGCTTGATGTCTGGTATCAATAGAAGCAGACATTCAATGGGATATAGAAGCCTTATCAAGCTGTTCAACATTTAGTTTCCTGGTAGGCCATCTGTGCAACAACGCGTCCTGATAAGAATCATGACGAACCATCGGTTTGCTAACAGCAGGCTGATAAGACTGCATAAAAGATGAGAGTCGCTGCTTCATGCTAGCAGCATAGTCCAATTAGGATCAACATTAGGTGACACCGGTGTAGAAAACTTCTATAGCGAACTCGCCTTCCTCATCGCTTACATAACACTCCGCATTTCAGCAGACGGAAACTAGTCTGGCGGAAGCGGTGGTGCCTGTACCGTAACACCAGACTCAGGAACAAGATCCGTATCAGTCTGAACTAAAACTTTGTCAACTTCCGACATCCAGTCAGGACGTACACAGCAAAAATACATTGCCTTCTCTTACAAAAGCCCTAATGCACTTCCTGCTGTTGCAGCTGAACGTACTTCTGCACCAACATCTGCAGTTAGGTTCTTTATGCTGCATTGAAGACGTGCTATTGCACTGCCCTATTAGCACTGTCTTTTTAACGTTGTTACTTTTCTTAGCATGATTTATTGTTAATTTATTCTCATCATTTATTTATTTCCTTATTTCCTTTCCTCACTGAGCTATCTTTCCCTATTGGAGCTCTTGGCCTTATAGCATCTTGCTTTTCCAACTAGGGTTGTAGCTTGGCTAGTAATAATAAAAATAATAGACTCCTTCGACGTCTTCCTTAGCGAAAAATTCTGAAGGCAGAACGAAGAGCAGCAGGTACAAAATAAAATGGAAACTTCAGAAAAAACTCTCATGAGTTTCTTAAAGTCAACTGCAGGGAGAAATATCTTAGGAACTCTCCTAAGAGAATTCCACTAAAAGATAAATAGGGGAAAAAGAGATTGTCACTCCCTTCCTCCTACAAGTCTCTATCCGAGGTAGAGATGTCTTGTTTCCTAGGAGTCAACTCCTTAAGGTCCTGAATTCTAACCTCAATGCTTTAGAGGTTTAATTTTCGCTCTCCAACAGACACCAAGAATCAGTTCAAGCAGGCCTTGGTCTGAGAAAATAATATTTTCCCCGTTAATATTTAATTCTCAATATAGCGCCTGGCATAACAATGTTCCAACGCTAGACGCTCGTGGTCATGTAGACATTAAGTCCTACTGTTGGAAGCCAGACGGCAAGCAACTGCTTGGCGTTCGGCGTCACGTGACTCTCGGAACAATGCCATTAACGATTCAGACGCTCGCGATCTAGACGCTTGGAGCTATGCTTGACAAGCGGCATCACATTCAATTACTTGATGCTCGACGACACACAACTGCTTGGCGTTCGGAGTCATGATTAACTGCTTGACACTCGACGTCAAGTTCAACTGCTGAAAGCTTGATGCCATGCAACCTCTTGACGCTCGGCGCCACGTGACTTTCAGAACAATAACGCTCGCGATTCAGACGCTCGGAACTATGCCGATCGCATCTAGAACGGTAGATCATCGAACAAGAAAAAACCAAGAAGTTGCACTAAGTTACAAACATCGTGTCAAACTCTTACAGCAGTGTTAGTAGCTAGCCTTGCTGAACGCTCGATGACCAACGCTCTGTTGTTGTCACGCTTAGCTTGGCGCGAGGCGTCACGCTCAGCCACCTGGCGAGCGCCATCATGCTCAGCTGCCTGGCGCTTGTCGCGCACCTGGAAGGAAGACGCTCGCGCTTGGCCGCTTAATGTTAGAAAACTCTTTTACCTCGCCTTACCTATGGCGAGGGCGATCATTCTGGGAATTGTAAACAGGAACGCTCGAGGGGACTTCTGTTCAGGTCTTACAAGATGCTCGGCGCCAGGTTAATGCCTCTCGCTTCCTTTCGCCGATCGACTTTACTTCTCCCATGGGTCAGGGAGCTTGAAAGAGGTCTAAGGCTAGGAAAACGACAGGTCCAAACAGAGGCACCCTCCACTGTATTGAATAAAATTCACTGCACTAATTTAGCACTAAAAATTTGCATTTTCAAACTTTGGCATAAAACCAAAAGTAGACATGCCCGGAGAGAGAGATCTTACTATTCTGTCAAGGGCTTGAATGAGAATGCAATAGTTATTCAATCCTATATAAAATGTAACAAAATATTTTTTATAAAATATTAAATGAATAGATATAGGAATAAAGAATATATCTACAGTTATTTAAACCAACCCTTATTACTTAAGGGGTTCCAATAAAAGATGAATAGTCATATTTAACAATTGGAACATATAAATATTATACGAAAAAATTTAGAATTCCAAAAACGAACAAGTAAACAACGATACAAAGAATCGTGAGACTATATCGATTGTCATGAATACTACATCATATAAAAATTAACTGAACACTAATTTTGTTTAATATTTGTAAACAGATTAGCTAAAGAAAAAATACTAAAAGGACCAATTTAATTGTAAAATAACAGATTCTTTTTAACTAATACAACTTAAAAACTTTAGTTTTAAAGAAAAATGTACTTTTCATAAATATCGACAAAGAATATTGTAATACTGTAACGATAGACTGAGGACTGCGTAGCATAACTAAACTGAATGCTAGTAAATCTTTAAAAACAGATCGAAGATTATCCAAAGAAAGCATACCAAAAGGACATAAAATAACATAATCCTTTTATTTTATATAACTTAATACTTTGTAAGAAAGTATTAACTTATCATTCCTAGTAGAAAAAGAAAGAAAATGCAAGTCATACTCAAGCTTACGTCATATGACTAACGTCATCAATGAGGCGGGGTGTTTACCTATCGCCATATGCTTTCGTTAGTTTAAAATAGGCTGAAAAATTTCTAATCCTACCTTTTAAGCTATAAATTAGTTATCAAATATCAAACAAAACGAAATAAGCGAATGCCAAAACCCGTATATGAGAGTACATCACCAATATACTGCTAAAATCCAGGTTAACCACGAGTGAACTCCTTCAATGTTGCCAGAACGGCGGCAGAAGAAAATCTGGTGCTGGATGGAATGGTTCGGCCTAGCTACCGTGGTGGCGCTAGTGTACACCTGGCATCTCTATCTGCGATTGCCGCGAGTTCTTTGAATTTCTTCTGTCCGGCAGAAGAATAAAGCTATTGTTATATATCCAGCGGGTAAGTTTAATTATTATTACCAAGCTACAACCCCAGTTGGAAAAGCAAGATGCTATAAGCCCAAGGGTTCCAACAGGGAAAAATAGCCCAGTGAGGAAAGGAAATAAATGATGAGAATAAATTAACAATATATCATTCTAAAAACAGATATGTCCTATATAAACTATTAACAACGTCAAAAACAGATATGTCATATATAAACAATAAAAAGACTCATGTCAGCTTGGTCAACATAAAAACATTTGCTCCAACTTTGAACTTTTGAAGTTCTACTGATTCAACTACCCGATTAGGAAGATCATTCCACAACTTGGTAACAGCTGGAATAAAACTTCTAGAATACTGTGTAGTACAGTATTGAGCCTCATGATGGAGAAGGCCTGGCTATTAGAATTAACTGCCTGCCTAGTATTACGAACAGGATAGAATTGTCCAGGGAGATCTGAATGTAAAGGATGGTCAGAGTTATGAAAACTCTTATGCAACATGTATAATGAAATAATTGAACGATGGTGCCAGGAATAAGAAATTTAATAGACCGTAAGTTTCTGTCCAACAAAATGACAAATTCGTAGATAATTTGTATTTTTCCTAACTATACAAACTTTAGCTATTTAATAGGGGTATTACTTTCGGTTAATGTGGGTAAGGGTTAGGTTAGGTAGGGAATGTCGTGCGTTTGTCAGTGCGTATGGGCCAGGTACTGTAGTGAGAAAAGTGAAGAGCAGAATGAGTTCTGGAATGAATTAACTAGGTGTGTAGAAGGACTGGGTAGAAGGAATTATGTAGTTGTCATGGGTGACTTAAATGCTAGAGTGGGCGCTGGAGAGGTAGAAGGTGTCATTGGGAAGTATGGCGTACCAGGTGAAAATGAGAGTGGTGAGAGACTGGTAGATATGCGTGTTGAGCAAGAGATGGTGATAAGTAATAGCTTTTTCAGAAAGAAAGATAAAAATAAGTATACATGGGTAAGAGTGGCAAATGGAAGAGTAGTAGAAAGGGCATTAATGGATTATGTGTTGATAACTAAAAGAATGTTTGGAAGATTAAAAGACGTACACGAGTTTGGGGGTATGGCTAACGGTATGTCTGATCATTTTTTGGTGGAAGGAAAATTAGTTGTAGCAAAAGAGTGGGGGAATAGAGTAGGTGGATGTAAAAGGGAGCTAGTGAGGGTTGAAGAGCTAATAAAACCGAGGGTAAAAAGTAAATATCAGGAAAGGTTGAAAATGACATATGATGAAGTGAAAGTAAGAGAAACTGGCAATTTAGAGGAGGAGTGGAAGTTAGTAAAAGAAAATTTTGTTGGGATTGCAAGTGATGTGTGTGGCAAGAAGGTTGTTGGAGGCAGCATGCGGAAGGGCAGTGAATGGTGGAATGAAGGAGTGAAGGTAAAAGTGGAAGAGAAAAAGAGGGCTTTTGAAGAATGGCTGCAGAGTAATAGTGTAGAGAAGTATGAAAAATATAAAGAGAAAAATGTGGAAGTAAAGCGCAAGGTATATGAGGCAAAGAGGCAGCTGACCTGAGGTGGGGTCAGGGATTGGGTCATTCATATGAAGAGAATAAGAAGTTTTGGAAAGAAGTGAAGAGAGTAAGGAAGGCTGGCTCAAGAATTGAAGAGACAGTGAAAGATGGAAATGGAAGGTTGTTAACCCTTTTACCACCAAAGGACGTACTGGTACGTTTCACAAAAGCCATCCCTTTACCCCCATGGACGTACCGGTACGTTCTTGCAAAAAAATGCTATAAAAATTCGTTTTTCATATTTTTTGAGAAAATTCAGGCATTTTCCAAGAGAATGAGACCAACCTGACCTCTCTATGACAAAAATTAAGGCTGTTAGAGCAATTTAAAGAAAATATACTACAAAATGTGCTGGGAAAAAAATAACCCCCAGGGGGTTAAGGGTTGGAAATTTCCAAATACCCCGGGGGTAAAAGGGTTAAAAGGAGAGGAGGCAAGGAAAAGATGGGCGGAATATTTTGAAAGTTTACTGAATGTTGAGGATAATAAGGAGGCAGATATAATTGCTGTTGCAGGTGTTGAGGTACCAGTGATGGGAGATGAGAATGAGAGAGAGATTACGATAGATGAAGTGAGAAGAGCACTAGATGAAACGAGAGTAAGAAAAGCGTCTGGTATGGATGGTGTGAGAGCTGAGATGTTGAAGGAAGGTGGTGTGACTGTACTTGAATGGTTGGTGAGATTGTTTAATATGTGTTTTGTGTTGTCAATGGTACCAGAGGATTGGGTTTATGCATGTATTGTACCACTATAAAAGGGTAAGGGAGATGTGCATGAGTGTTGTAATTCAAGAGGTATTAGTTTGTTAAGCGTAGTTGGAAAAGTGTATGGTAGAGTAATGATTAATAGGATCAAGGATAAAACAGAGAATGCAATCTTAGAAGTACAGGGTGGTTTTAGAAGATGTAGGGGTTGTATGAATCAGATTTTTACAGTAAGGCAGATATGCGAGAAATATTTCGCAAAAGGTAAGGAGGTGTATGTTGTGTTTATGGATCTGGAGAAAGCATTTGAGAGAGTTGATAGGGAAGCAATGTGGAATGTGATGAGGTTATATGGAGTTGGTGGAAGGTTGTTGCAAGCAGTGAAGTTTCTACAAAGGTAGTAAAGCATGTGTTAGGATAGGAAAGGAAGTGAGTGATTGGTTTCCGGTGAGAGTGGGGCCGAGACAGGGGTGTGTGATGTCACCGTGGTTGTTTAACTTGTATGTTGATGGAGTGGTGAGAGAGGTGAATGCTTGAGTGCTTGGACGAGGATTAAAACTGGTAGACGAGAATGACCATGAATGGGAGGTAAATCAGTTGTTGTTTGCGGACGATACTGTACTGGTTGCAGGCACAGAAGAGAAGCTTGGCCGATTAGTGACAGAATTTGGAAGTGTGTGAGAGAGAAGGAAGTTGAGAGTTAATGTGGGTAAGAGTAAGGTTATGAGATGTACGAGAAGGGAAGGTGGTGCAAGGTTGAATGTCATGTTGAATGGAGTGTTACTTGAGGAGGTGGATCAGCTTAAGTACTTGGGGTCTGTTGTTGCAGCAAATGGTGGAGTGGAAGCAGATGTACGTCAGAGAGTGAATGAAGGTTGCAAAGTGTTGGGGGCAGTTAAGGAAGTAGTAAAAAATAGAGGGTTGGGCATGAATGTAAAGAGAGTTCTATATGAGAAAGTGATTGTACCAACTGTGATGTATGGATCGGAGTTGTGGGGAATGAAAGTGATGGAGAGACAGAAATTGAATGTGTTTGAGATGAAGTGTCTAAGGAGTATGGCTGGTGTATCTTGAGTAGATAGGATTAGGAACGAAGTGGTGAGAGTGAGAACGGGTGTAAGAAATGAGTTAGCAGCTATAGTGGATATGAATGTGTTGAGGTGGTTTGGCCATGTTGAGAGAATGGAAAATGGCTGTCTGCTAAAGAAGGCGATGAATGCAAGAGTTGATGGGAGAAGTACAAGGCGGCGGCCAAGGTTTGGGTGGATGGATGGAGTGAAGGAAGCTCTGGGTGATAGGAGGATAGATGTGAGAGAGGCAAGAGAGCGTGCTAGAAATAGGAATGAATGGCGAGCGATTGTGACGCAGTTCCGGTAGGCCCTGCTGCTTCCTCCGAGGCCTTAGATGACCGCGGAGGTAGCAGCAGTAGGGGATTCAGCATTATGAAGCTTCATCTGTGGTGGATAATGTGGGAGGGTGGGCTTTGGCACCCTAGCAGTACCAGCTGAACTCGGTTGAGTCCCTTGTTAGGCTGGGAGGAACGTAGAGTAGAGGTCCCCTTTTTTTGTTTTGTTTCATTTGTTGATGTCGGCTACCCCCCCAAAATTGGGGAAGTGCCTTGGTATATGTATGTATGTATTACTTTCGGCGCAGCTGAAATGACGAGCCATTAAAATTTAATGAGGGTTTACTACCCACACTGCTAGTTAGCAGGGGTAGGGGAGGGTAGCTTGCTACCACACCCCCCCCCCCTTACACACACACACCTGTGC
The DNA here is from genome assembly GCF_036898095.1 of Palaemon carinicauda. NCBI lineage: Eukaryota > Metazoa > Arthropoda > Malacostraca > Decapoda > Palaemonidae > Palaemon > Palaemon carinicauda. The sequence continues at coordinate 55,659,833 of NC_090739.1, forward strand.
TTGATTGATTGATTGATTTAGTGTTTTCAGGCATCCTGACTTCTAAGGTCATTGACGCCGGTAACATTTAATTTATGCATACAAAAATAAAATAAAATAAAAAATAAAAGTATTAATTAAAATCATAAAAGTTGACTGTCATAAAAGTTAAATAGTTTTCAGAAGACCTGCTTCTGAAATAAATCTAAAAATGCCACTTGCATAGTAGGACACATCATTTCCAAGAATCTTGGCAAGGATGAACCTGCCACCCTCACCTCGAGCCTCAAACACATATCTATTCCTTAAGTTGTTATAATTGGGGCATTCAGTCAACAAATGCCTCACTGTTAGAGGTACTAAACAGTCGTCACAATACGGTTGCTGTTGGCCCTTTAGCAGAAACTCATGTGTCAACCGAGTGTGACCAATTCGGAGACGACAAAGAGACGTCTCCCATTTTCGGGGCATCATGTTATACCTCCAAGGAGATATGACATTTGTTACCTCTCGCATTTTATTGCCATCTAGGCTATCCCATTGCTGTTGCCATTTATTGCAAACCAATTTCTTGATGTCAAGTAAGAAATCATTACAGGGAATGGGATACCCTCTTGGCAGCAACTCGGATGCAGCATTCTTAGCCAGTGAATCTACCTCCTCATTCCCACACACACCTACATGTGCAGGAACCCAACAAAATCGAACTGTTATACCTCTCCGTCCAATAATAAAATCTTTAAAACTAGAGGGTTATTAGAATTAAAAACTTCTATAGCTTGAAGGACACTCCTTGCATCACTAAAAATTGTAAAATTACCCTCCTTCTCCATCGCTATTTTCTCAATAGCGGTTAATATGCCATACAGTTCGGCAGTAAATATGGAAGCGGTCAGAGGAAGTGCACCTCTACAATTAAAACCATTACTATGTACCCCAAATCCAACGCCAGCATCAGATTTGGAGCCATCAGTATAGATAAAAGTTGATCCTCTATGTTCTCTAACATGTTCATTAAAAAAAAAGACCTGGCTTCTAGGTCTGACATATTCTTCTTATCTCCAATAAAATATTTACAAAAAGATATCTCTGGTAATTTCCATGGAGGCGTTGATGATACCTTGAATGGAAGTATCTTACATCAAATTATATCCAGACTGTTTAATAATTGTTTCACCCGAAAGCCATAGGGTTGAGGAGATTTTGGGTGCATCTCAAAGTATGTTGGGTGCCTCACAAGGCTTGCAGTCTGGAAGGCTAAAGAATTAGGGAGTCTTTGCAATCTAAACCAATACCGAAGAATAGAAGACATCCGGTAAAGGTCTAGAGGTAACTCTCCAGCATCAACAAGGAGACTTGGGATAGGTGATGTTCTAAATGCTCCCGTGGACAGTCTAATACCTGCATGATGTATTGAATCTAATATTTTCAACCGAGTATATTTCACAACCATAACTAACTTTGGAAAAAATCAAGGCCTTGTATAATTTTAAAATAGTATTGCGGTTTGCCCCCATGATGTATGGGACAATACTTTTAAAATATTCAGAGCTTCAACACATTTAGCTTTTAGGTGAGAAACCCATGTAAGTCTACAATCAAATATCAAACCTAAAAATTTGGTTTCCGATACACATGGGATCCGTTGACCTTTAATGTATATATCCGGGTCTGGATGTGCTCCCCGGATACGACAGAAATGTACGATAGTAGTTTTACTTGTCAAGAACTTAAATCCATTCATATCGGCCCACTGGATAATTTTGTCAATCGAGAGCTGTAGTTTTCTCTCAACCATTGCCATTCTGGCTCCAGCAAATGATATGGAGAGATCATCCACAAATAATGTTGAGAGAACATCCTGGGGAATTGCTGAGGATATCCCATTAATTGCTAGTGCAAAAAGGGTTACACTCAGCACACTACCCTGAGGAACTCCTTCTTCCTGGCACTTACTCTCTGATAGAGCTTCCCCAACTCTCACTTGAAAAACTATATGTGAAAGAAATGCCTGAATAAATAGTGGCAGCTCTCCTCTCAATCCGATTTCATGAATGGTTTTAAGTATACCATATCTCCATGTGGTATCATATGCCTTTTCAAGGTCAAAAAATACTGTAACATGGTGCTGTTTGGAAGCAAAGGCTTCACAAATAGAAGACTCAAGTCGTATCAACACATCAGTCGTTGAGTGCATTTTTCGGAATCCACATTGAATCGGTGATAAAATACCTCTCTTTTCAAGGTACCATATCAGCCTTGCATTGACCATCTTCTCCATGATTTTACATAAACAAGATGTCAATGCAATAGGACGATAGTTTGCTGCTAAAAACTTGTCTTTACCGGGTTTTAAAAAGGATAAAATAATGGCTAGTTCCCAAACACTTGGGTAACTATGATCATGCCATATTCTATTAATAATGCTTAAAATAAATAGCTTTGTATTAAAGTGTACATGTTTAATCATTGCATATGGAATTCCATCAGGTCCAGGGGCTGTATCATTGCAATAAGCAAGTGCGGAATCAAATTCTCTTTCAGTGAAAGGAGAATTATAAGACTCTTCCCTTCTTGTTGCAAAATTTAAAGTTTTCTTTTCTTCAACGCTCCTATACTGGTGACCAGGGGTTCCTACACACTTGCTGGATACATTTGAAAAATGACTAGCCAGGGCATTGCTAACATCATTTGCTTCAGTTACATACTGACCATTCACCTTCAACACTGGTGGTGGGTTGGGGGTGAATTTGCCAGCTATCTTTTTTACTTTCCTCCACACAGCAGATGGTGGTGTTCTACTGTTAATGGAGGAAACAAAAGACATCCATGACTGGCGCCTTGCTTCTTTCATGGCACGACAGAACTGTGCTCTACATTTCTTGTACATAATTAAATTCTCATCAGTTCGTAGTCTACGCAATCGTGTTAGAGATCTTCTTGTGGCTATGTGGAGGGCAGTTAGTTCTGAAGACCACCACGGGACTGGTCGTCGTTTGAATAACCCTGTTGTTTTGGGAATTGAATTGACTCCTGCTGTATGGAGAGTTCCATTCAGTAAGTCTATGGCATCATCGATATTTTCAACCTGTTCAGCATCCCCCTCAATTTCGCTTAGCTCACAAAATTTTTCCCAGTCCGCCTTGTCAAGATTCCATCGTGGCGATCTCTGTAAAGGTGGACCATTGTTGGTGTTTATAATGATTGGTGCATGATCACTAGTATGCCAATCATCTAATGTCCTCCAATCAAAATCAAGAAGGCAGTTAAAGCTTGCAATTGAAAGGTCAATGCATGACAAGGTACCTGTCTGAACATGGAAGTGTGTGGGCTCTCCTGTATTAAGGAGTCCCACATCCTCATTCTCCACAATCGATGAGATAATATTGCCCCTTGTGTTTGCTAAGATATCACCCCATAAAGGATGTCTACCATTCATGTCTCCCAGTAAGAGAAATGGTTGAGGGAGTTGTTGAATGACCTCTGCTAAATCATCATATAAAATATTATCATTTGGAGGTAACTACAGAGAGCAAATTGTATATTTTCTCCCTATATCAATTTGTACAACTGCCTGCAGGGTTGTACGTATAGACATAGGTATCTGGGGAACATCTCGACGAATGTATACGAGACTTCCGCCATGGCTCCCTGCTTGTTGATTGTATGGTGTTCTATAGCTAACATACTCTCGAGGACTAGGAGTGTTAGAATCAAGCATACTTTCCTGTAGACATACAATTATGGGGGAATGCTCATGAATTAGGAGCTTAAGTTCTTCATATTTCGCCTTCAAACCCTGACAGTTCCATTGCAAAATGGAGGAGAAAACTATGGATTATTTCTGGAAGACATCTTGGATGAGGTCTTCCCATTAGCAGTTTTTAATCTAACATTATTACCTGTAGGTTTCTTCAGAGGTGGTCTTGTTATGTTGGGTTTTATGTTTGTGTTTTTCTTTGTATCCTTTTGATCTATTTGTTGAGGTGGATGGTGGACCTCAACTTGAATTTCTGATTTATTCAGTTTATCTTCTAGTTCATTAAAAACATCAACAGACAACACATCAAATTTATTTGATGTCATAACCTTAACATTTCTAATGGAGGGTGGAGAGAGAGATGGAGGTCTCTCTCTTTTCCTATTTATCGGTGGTGAGGATTTACCAGGTTTTTGCACCTTCCCTACCACAGGTGCACCTGGTAACTTTGTTTCGGGTGGAACTTCCATCAAATCAGGCAAGGACATGGCCTGAGAGAGGTTAGTACTATTGTTGGTAATGGGGGATGAAGTTTGTATAGAAGTGGGCAGTGTCGCAGTTTTAATACACAGTGGCAAAGCCTTGGATGGCAATATGCTTACCTTGTCACGTAAAACTCTACTATCATTAGATGATGTATTCCTTTTCTTGGAATTACTGGCAGCACTATGTGGGTTCGATGTCTCCTGTGGTATATTTTCTCTTGATTTCAGTGCCTTTGCATAGCTGTTTGGTTTTTTCAGTAGTCTTTTGGCTTGTCCTACACTTATGTGTTCTACACTGGATTTGTTGAGGGCTGCTTCTTCAAACTTATAAATCTCGCAGCTCCTGTCAGTGGATTTATGGTTTGAATTGCAATTCAAATAGCTGGGCTCAAGTGTACACTCTCCATGATAAGGACTGGCACAGATGCTACACATTTTTTCATTTTTACAAACTTTAGAAGGATGTCCAAATTTGAAACATTTGAAGCACTGTAAGGGCTTTTGTTTAAAAGGTCAAACTTTTATTCTTTCATTTTCAATATCGATGTGGAAAGGCACATCAGCATCCTGGAAAGTAAGGATAATCATTGACGACCCAGGAATCTTATGCACTTTCCACACTGTTGATGGGCACATGGCTAGTATTTCCTCTTCTGTAAATTCGTACAGATCTCATTGAAGACTACTCCCCTTCCGTAACTGAAGTTTAGGTGGGGTTTGACATCTAACACATCCTCATCACTGCTTGTCGTAAGGTTAGACAGTATTACTGATTGCGTGTATGATTTTGCATGGATTAGGAAGCTATTTTTCCCAAAGCGAGATATATCACCTGGTGCAATGGTTCCTACCTTTTACTGAATTAGTTTGCTAATTTTAAAATAATTCCCATTACTCCCTTTAGGCTCGGCAACAAGCCACATTGGTGGTTTTGGCTTTCTTTGGGGGAGCATAGTTAAATCGATATCTTTCTCAAACAAGTCAGCAGGTCTATATACATCCAAACTGTTTGGTATCTTATCACATAGGGCACCCATGACATTTAAGTTATTGATTTTGATATCATTGATGTTACATATTACATTGAATGCTTCTTCATGATTATTATAAGTTATCCATGAATGCCATTTTTCATTTTCAAGTTTCATTCTAATTTCTTTTATCACTCCATAGCATCTAAATGCTTTATATATCACATCATAATCAGTATTTATTGGAATTTGGGTAACATGAAGGATTCTTAGTTTCCCTTTGTTACCAGACTTAATTGGTTTTAAAACATTAGTAGAGGGGTCCTTTTTTGTTCCTAGGTCGTCAACAGAATTTTCCTTAATTGAATTAGCAGAGGTCGTCAACAGTGCCGGGGGAGAGTCAGCGTATCCAGGGGATGGGGGTTCGTTACTTAAAGAATCCATTAGACGAAAGAGAGAGAAAAGGGTTAGTTTGATGTACCTGCTCGAGAATGTTAGGCCATCACACGTCAAAAAGGAAATTTGCACTCTCCACTATCGGCACAATGAGAGTATACTTCCCAGATGGTCCACTCCATACCCTACCCGAAGGATAGCATCAAAACAGATATACTGTAGAAGCACAGGTGTAATCTGAACCCGCCTGTTAGGACTGAGACCAAGAAATTATGGAATCATCCTCCCCATATCTGTAATGACGGGCTTCCGGCCAAAAGCCTAGAGCCCTACCCCAAGCATTGGATCCCCCTGGATTCCGAAGACCCAACACTTGAGAATAGTTCCACCATAAAGGTCCAAACCATCTTCGGGATGGCTGAAATCATCCAATACTCTCACATATAGCTTTGAATGCAAACACCTCCCAACCGTGACACCTCCTCCCACTCATCAAAGCAGGCAGCAATAAAGGATGTATGAACATCCCCGCCGCGGCTACAATGGATGTATAAACATCCAAGCCATAGGAAAAAAAAAAAAATATATATATATGTACATAATATATACACATATATGAGGGAAATTTTTCTCAGAGTTTGAAAAGCAAGACGAAAGAAAGTTTATGAAATTAGGAAAAGGTCGAAGTAATATTGAGAAAAAGAAAAAGGTGAAAACGAGAAATTTAGATTCGAACTGGGGGAGCAATTTCCCCAAGTTCGAGAGCCCTCTTGCCTGTCACCAAGATTCAGCACGGGAATGAAATGCCGTGCTGAAGCTCAATGACTTCATCAAGGTATTCTCTCATTAAGAGGGACTGGATGAGGAAAGAGTTGACTCTACACCACTCTCTAAAAACCTCACACTTGGATTGATAAACCCTGATAGTTGACGTACTTCTTGCTCTTGCAATGGCTTGAGCTGCCTCCTTCGAAAAACCTCTAGCTCTAGTGAGTATTTTGATAGTCTGAAGGCAGTCAGCTGAAGACTTTGGAGACTTTGATGGAATCTTTCCAAGTGAGGTTGTTTGAGTAAATCTACTCTTAATTGAAGGCTTCTTGGAGTGTCTACCATCCATTCCAGTACCTCTGTGAACCATTCTCTTGAGGGCCAAAAGGGGGCCACTAGGGTCATTCTGGTCCCTTCGGTTGCTACAAACTTTTGTACCACTTTGTACAGGATCTTGAATGGTAGAAAAGCGTACGTGTCTAGATTAGTCCAATCCAACAGAAACGCATCTATGTGGACTGCTTCTAGATCTGGTACTGGAGAGCAATATACCTCTAACCTTTTTGTTTTTGATGTCGCGAAGAGGTCTATGCATGGTCGACCCCAGAGTCGCCACAGACTCTTGCATACTTGTTGATGGAGCGTCCACTGTGTGGACAGGATCTGACCTCTTCTGCTGAGGCTGTCTGCCATTACGTTCTTCTCTCCTTGGATGAACCTTGTCATCAGGACCACATTCCTCTCCTTTGCCCACAAAAGAAGATTCTATGCAGTTTCATAAAGAGATATCGAGTGAGTTCCCCCTTGTTTGGCAATGTAAGCCAATGCCGTCGTGTTGTCGGCATTGACTTGTACCACTTTGTTTAGAACTGACCCTTCGAAACTTTTGAGGGCTAACAGGACTGCCAACAATTCTTTCTGATTGATATGGAAGTTCTTCTGGGTCTCTGACCACAGCTCCTTAGCTTCCAACTTGTCCAGAGTTGCTCCCCACCCGGGTCCGAGGCGTCGGAACATGACACAAGGTCTGGGTTCTTTTGAGTTAAGTCGAGACCTTCTTGGAACTTGTCTGGTTCGTCCCACCACCGAAGGCAGTTTTTGATGGATTCCGTAATTGGAATGCTCATTGTCTCCAGGTCCTTCTCCTTGTTCCAATGGTGATTGAGGTGGAATTGGAGAGGACGAAGGTTCAGTCTTCCTAGGGGAACAAATTGTTCTGAGGAGGAGAGGGTTCCTACTAGACTCATCCACTTCCTCGCTGAACACATACTTTCCCTTAGAAAAGATCGGAGTTTCAAACTGGCTTGCTCCATCCTTAAAGGAGACGGAAAAGCCCGAAAAACCCGACTCCGAATCGTCATTCCCAAATAAAGAATCTCTTGTGATGGAATCAAGAGAGACATTTCCTTGTTGACAAGAAGACCCAGTTCTTGCGTAAGACTCAAAGTTGTCTGGAGATCCTTCAGGCAGTGATCGTATGAGTGAGCTCTGAGAAGCCAATCGTCAAGATACAAGGAGGCTCTGATGCCCCTTGAGTGGAGAATCTTTGCTACGTTGCAATATATAAGGGTTTGTGTCTGAGAAAACTTTAGTGGTTTGTGTATGAAACATATTCTATTTTAATTTTTTTTCTTTTGTATCCCTCAAGCCCCCTTTTTCCAAAAATGTCTTAATTTGTTATTGTTCCTTTCCAGGTATTGACAGCAGCCCCTACACTCAGTAGGGAGTGTAAGGGAAGATTATCTAGCTCACTACTGTAGGTATCTAGAAAAGAGCGAGTACATCCGTCCCTGGAATCCAGTGTATCGCATAACAAGTATGAATGTGGTTGATGGCCTGTTACCAGTGTGTAGTGGTCTGTGATGCTGCTCTGTATACATATTACATTGAGAGTGAACTGTAAGTCCCATCAAGTGTTTGACTGAATAACACCACAACTAATGTATTATAAGGCCATTGGCGATTGCTCGTGTTCGATCATCAACAAGGAACAAGATATTGCTACTCCACATCACAAAAGGTGATTCCATACTGGAACTTAGTGATGGACAGTTTTTTTAAATGTTTGCCACAGAACCAAGTGAACGTAAAGGGGCCTAAAACCGTCTTTTTGCGGAGATATCCAAAACCGTTAGGTGTCATAAACATTAATAGTTAACTGGAACTATTGAAATGGCACACTGGTACTTGCCCAAATAGATACACGGTTAGGTGTGCCTTGGTTTATACTTGTACTGTATAGGAACACTTATGAGTCTCCCACCTGGGGGGAAAAAAATTTCCTGTTTGTTTATCTTGTTACCCTGTTGCTGAAGTTTGACGTAAAGGGATGCTAATTTTGCCTTTAATTTTCTATTTGGATTGTTGGGTCAATGTAATTGTAATCCTAACAGTTTGGTCAAATAAATATTTTTTTTCTTGTTTTTATGAATACACCATTTCATTCTAGTTCCTTACACCATGGTGTCCTTTCCTCATAAGTACAGTAATCTATCAAAATTTAATTTCCCATACTGTCTAGTTATCAGTAAAAACAATATTCCCTTTCACCTAATGTTCTTATACCTTTACTTATAATCAGCAAGCCAAGGGCAAGAGAAGGAAAGGTATGATAAATAACAAGGTTCAAGCTGGGTCCCCTTGCCCAGTATAAATCAAGGGGTGGTGCCCAGGGCTCCGTTCTCTTGACCTGTTACTTAGGTTTCTTTGAGTATTTCACCGTTGTATACAGTATTTGTTGTGTAGTGAACGTCGGGTTGTGGTCGGCATTCGGACAATAGGCAGTTCGGGTGCTACCTCTGGCCACAGTCCGCAAACCACTACAACGTTGAGCATGAGTTTCGTAAATATTTGAGGGGCGGTGGTGAGGCCGAAACATAGGGCTCGAAATTGAAAAATTTCCCCCTTGAATACGAATCTTAGATAATGCATGAAGTTCGGATGAATTGGGATGTGAAAATAAGCGTCCTGGAGGTCTAATGAGACCATCCAGTCGCCTTTCCTTACTACAGCAAGAACTGATTTCGAAGTCTCCGTTGAGAACGTCTTCTGGACGAACTTGTTCAATGCACTCACGTCCAGGACTGGACGCCATTCCCCCCGAGTTCTTGGGTACCAGGAACAGGCGGTTGTAAAAGCCTGGAGAATGTATGTCCTGTACTCTTTCTATGGCCCCCTTCTCCAACATTAGACACACCTGAAAAAATAATGCTTGTCTCTTTGCAACTGGGAGAGAGATCCACTGGAGCTAAGATCAAAGGAGGATTCCCTATAAAGGGGATTTTGTGACCCTCCTTCAAAATCTGTATTGACCAACTGTCTGCTCCTCTCTTCTCCCACGCTCGCCAGAAGTTGAGTAGTCTGGCTCCTACTGCCTGAAGGCGAAAGCAGTCAGACTCTGCTTCGCCCTGATCTGAAGCCTCTCCTCTTATTTCGTCTTGCATCGGGTCTGGTGCTACCCCTGCTGGAAGACCTCCCTCGAAAGGGCTGGGAGAACTTAGGAAAAGTTGTTTCTTCCTTAGGTTTGCGGCTGGAAAAAGAGGATGGGAGGACCTTTCTAGCTGTCTTAGAGACCAGATCTTGAGTGGCCTTTCCCATTAAAGCAGACAATATTTCCTTTATGAACTCTTGAGGGAACAGCAAGGGAGAAAGAGGAGCATATAATAACTCAGATTTCTGGAAGGGAGTAACCCCCAGTGACAGAAATGAGCACATTTGAGCCCTTTTCTTGAGAATCCCTGCAGAAAAGTGCCGCCAACTCACTGGACCCGTCCCGCAATGCCTTATCCATAGAGAACATTAAGTGGACTAAGTTAGAGGTATCACCTTCTTTAAAAGCAGCAACTTTCTTACCCAAGGCTCCTAACGTCCAGTCAAGGAAGTTAAAAACTTCGAAGGCTTTAAATATGCCCTTAAGCAGATGATCCAGGTCCGAGGTAGACCAGAAAATCTTGGTCTTCCTCATGGCCGACCGACGAGGAGCGTCTACAAGACTTGAGAAATCTCCCTGGGCAGAGGCAGGTACCCCCAAGCCGAGAACTTCTCCTGTCTTGTACCAGATACTAGACCTAGATGCTAGTCTAGCTGGAGGAAATGCGAAAGCCGCTTTCCTTAGGTCTTTCTTGGACTGCATCCAGTCACCCCTCAGTCTTAGAGCCCTTTTAGAAGAACGTGACAAGACCATCTTGGTAAACCGAGACTTCTTTGAAGCCTTCCCAAGAGTAAATTCGGAAGGTGGAGAACGTGGAGCAACGGGTACAAAAAATTCTGAGAATTCCTCAGTGAAAACTTTCATAAATTTTTCCAGATCTATTGAAGGACGAAGTAAGTTGAGATTCATCTTCTGAAACCTCCTCAAACTCAATAGGAGAAAGCTGACCCTCAATGTCCTTCTCTGGTAAAGCTCCATCGGGAGCAAAAACGTCGAGTACCGTGTCCTTCTCATGAAGATCCTGACTTTCGACAGCAACAGAACCTGGATCATCACGTATGTCGCCAAGCAGACCTACCGCTTGACGCTCATTAAAACGCTCGCAATCAACGCGATCGGAACCAACGTGTTCCTGATTATAATCTCTGTTAAAATCAGAGTCATCCTGAAGAGCGTAGTACTCATCTTCATAATCAAGACTCACTTCTAAATCACCAGCAACATGGGAAGAAGTAGGTCGCTCAGGGTCGCGTTCTGAAAAACGCTTGACGTCGCTTCTTGACTGGCGCTCAGCGCCGCGTACCGCTTGTCGCTCGGCGACGCGTCCTGGAGGACATTCGATATTGAGTCTTTAAGGGCGGTTGACGTCCTATGAACTAGGACGTTCGACAACTTGTTTAGCAGGACGTTCGACGTCTCGTTTTGTAGGACGTTCGAGCTCACGTCCTGAATGCAGTTCACCTTTGAGCTTAAGAGGACGTTTGGCGCCTCAGTTTAAAGAACGTTCGATGTTAGGTCTGGCTGAGAACTCAACTTCGTTCTTAGTTGATCGCTCAGGATCACGTCCTACAGGACATTCGATGCTATAGCTAGCAGGAAGCTCGGCGCCTCGTATAGAAGGACGGTCGAGATCATGAACCATCGCACGCTTAACGACACGTTTGGGAACACGTCCTACAGGACGTTTCACGTCGCATTGAGCAGACCGCTCGCTGTCTCGAGCCTGACAATCACTGTCACGTCTGTCTGCTTGACGCTTGTCGCTACAATGGTATGTCTGACGTTCACTTTCCTTAAGAGGAACAGTGTTACAGCCTTTCAAAGGAAAGACAAAAATGAGATCATCATTCAGAGCCTCTCGACTGACAGTCTTACGCCACCTGGCGTCCAGGAGAGAGGCTTCCTGAAGTTCAGGATCCAGGACTGCTACTCTCTTACTGAACGGGCTTGGTAACTTTGCATGAAAGAAGAGAGCCTTTGTTGCATCTCTTGTAGCATGTTCAAATTTGGATCCATTCGTTGTGATATTGGTGACGACACCACAACGTTTTCCTCACCGCTCATAAGGCCTTCAGAACGTCTGGATGGTGAAAACCAGTCTGACGGCTGTGGGGGAGCATGAACCGAGGTTAAGCCTGGTTCTGACAACTGCTCAGCAAGATCTTTGGCAGAGTCCGACGTCCTAGCAGGACATTTAGCAGGAGAGTTCTCAAATGAAGATAGAAATTGCTCTGGACTATCCCAATGGCTACAGCCAGGCCGCGATGCGCTATTAGGACGTTGGTTGGCCTTATCAAAGGTCCTCTTAAGAGGTCTGGAAATTGGCCGCCAGCCTCTTTTAGGTATTGCGTCATCCGAAGACGACGAAAACAACTTAACCTCACCTTTCCTATGGTGAGGGCGAACGTCCTGGGAAACGTCAACAGGTACGTTCGAGAGGACGCCTGCTCGTGCTTTAAAGCCTCTCGTCTCCTTTTGCCGTTCGACATTCCTTCTCCCAGGGGTTGGGGAGCTTGGAAGAGGTCTAAGACTAGGAGAACGACAGACACCAGTAGGCGTACCCTCCACTGCACTAAATAACTTCACTGCACTTTTTGCACTTTCACCCTTTAACTGCTTTACATCGGACATAAGCTGCGTTTTGTCCGCCGCAAGCGATTCCACTTTAGCGCCCAGCGCTTGAATCGCTACCTACATGTCCTTAAGCATAGGCTCATTAGCAGTTACAGCAGCGGGATCAGAATCTACCACTACAGAGGAAGGAATAGGGTCAGTGACACGAGAAGAGGAAAGATCTGTTGAAGAACAAGAAGAACTTCTTCTTAATCTATCTCTTTGAAGTTTACGCCTATAGCGATCAAACTCAATCCATTCATTCTCAGACAAAAGAACACACTCATCACACCGATCACCCAAATCACATTCTTTACCTCTGCATTTAATGCAGAGTGAATGGGGATCAAGAGAAGCTTTAGCCATTCGGGTCTTACACCCACTCACATACATCCTAAAAGTTATGGGGGGGGGTGGCCATTTTGAAAAATTTTAGAGAGAAATCAACAAGGGTAAAAAATTTCTAAATCCAAACGTATCCAAGAAAATCCAAGAGCAAAATCAAACAAGCGGGAGTCAACAACCAAAGTTTTGTACATCACCAAAGTAAATCAGCAAAATATCAGCAAACTATCGAAGCAGAATATCCACGTGACGCCGCTAGCGACGGCAGGGAATATATGAGGGTTCCTGGAATGGTTCCTAGGTACCTCGCTAGGGCGCAGGGGTGGCACACCTGGCTATCCGATCGGCGATTGGCGCGAGTTTTGAATTCTCTGCCGTGACGTCATGGACGTAAGCTATATAACTACCGGGTAAGTCTTATGTTTAAAAATGCAGAGTATTCTTTAAGAGTTCCCAAAAGTCAAGTTGGTTGTCTACATTGATGACATCTTGAACCTTGAGTCATCTTTTGAGGAACACCTGAAACTGGTAGAACAAGTTTTGGCTACTATCCAGAAGCACAGACAAAATAAAACTCGGGAAGAGTTCTTGAGTTCAAGCGAAGGTCAATTATCTTGGTTATCTAGTTGGACGTTCTGATGCGTAAGCTGCCAAAATACACCCAGAAAGTGGAGGACTTCCCTAAACCTACCCCTGTGCGTGAGATACGGGGATTCCTGGGACTAGTAAACTTCCAACAGAAGATTATCCCCACATGCTCACAGATAGCCAAACCGTTATCTGCAAAGACTAGAGGACGTAAATCCCAAGGAACCAGAAAACTGAAATGGACTGTGCCTTTGTGCGTTTGAAGGAGCTGATCAAGGAGGAGGTTATGTTGTCATACCCTGACGACTACGCTGATACTAAACCCTTGGAGTTGTTTGTAGATGCTTCGGGTGAGGGTGCAGGTGCTTGTCTGTGCCGAGAGTCCTTGGAGCATCCAGGGGAGCGTCGGATGATAGCGTACAACACCATAACCTTCCTTGACTGCGAGACCCGTTACTTTACCAATGAACGTGAGTTGGTTGCTCTGCGATGGGGAGTGAAATCCTTCAGGGCCTTCCTCTATGGTCAGTTTCTTTGTGATTCATTCTGATCACTGTCCCTATGTATCTTCATAACATAAGATGGTGAACAGTCATCTAGCACGGACACTGGAGGACCTGTCTAAATTTAACTTTGTTGTTAACTACTGGTCAGGTGATCAGAATGATGCAGCAGACTGGTTACCCCACTGGCCCCCCTTTAACTGGCTGTTTGCTTGCTAATGAACCTACCACTTCCAAGTTGCCTACTGGACTGGCCTTGTATAAGGAGGTTTGTGGTGGTCAGGATTCTCTTTCAGAGTCCTTGGAGCTAGTCGTGAACTGCTGAATGGAAAGGTCAGGTGTCGCACCCAACTCTCAGCTGAAAGGAGCCAAGCTCCGGGATGCCTTAGTTCAGCAATTTCTGAAGGACGCCGGTCAACTAAGCTTCAAACTGGACAAGACCAGCAGGAACAGGATCAAGGTAATGCATTTTCCAGGTACAGTCCCAGCTTTGGAGTTGCTCTTGGCAGCATCTAAGCTATGGAACCTGGAAATCTGGGTCCATTGGGGTCCCACTTCTCCTATAGTCTATCAAGATCCATCTGTAACTGAGCCTCAGTGTGTGCATCTTCAGTGTGTCTGGAGTGCATTTTAACCATCTGCTCAAGCTCCGTAATTACATCCCACCAACTAACGTGATTCTGGGCCATAAGGCGGAGGTGAAATCTTGTGTGCCTGACACTGAGGGCTTGGTCACTGATATCAGGAAGCACCAGAGGATTGTCCTGTAATCCAGTATGTAACTGAAACAGCACCTCGTCAGTCCAGTTGTGCACGTCTCAACACTCGGCAGTAGGTATAGAAATGAAACACAAAACCTTATTTTGTGCGCTTGTTATTACAGGGGCACAGATTTGTCTTGTAAATAAGTCTGTACTGAGCCAAATTGGCATAGAGTAACAGGTACTGTCAGAACAGTTAAGAGGGGTTGACCGGTTCCTGCACCAGCATTCTAGGCTACATCCAGTTAGAGGTGAAGTGTCCTTCCAGGTGAAGACTACCGCTGTTTAACTAGCTGCCAAAGACATTAATTTTTGTTTTGTTCTTGGTAGGAATCTACTGGACGCAGCCTACCTGACACTGGATTCACAGCGGTGGTAGCTGCCTAAGACATAACTTTTGTTTTGTTCTTGGTGGGAATCTACTGGACGCGCTGGATTCACCCCGAGAACAGTTGGTGTATGACCACATTACTGTTCTTCAATTGTCTCTCAATCAAGGTACTCTCAGTCTCCCCACTGCATACCGAGACCACTCTTATGAAGGTGACTGACCATGAATCGGATCATAGATTGTTCTCCGGGAATGCTCTACTGTCCTTTAGTCAGGTGGCCAAGATCCAAGGAGATCATCGACAGATCCAATCTGTCATCAAGATGATCTACTCGGGTTCCTGCATCTTGAGTTCCACTCTCCTATCTGCCATATAGGAGATGTTGGTCTGACCTGGAAGTACACCAGGGTTTGCTAGTGAAGTGGAACCCAGACGGCTCACTAGTCCCGGTAGTTACCTTCAATGTTCTGATACACAAAGGTGCCAAGACACACCTCCAGAATCCTCACTGGGGGGGGTCGGGAAAACAACAGCAATGCCCCATCGACTGGTTTGGCACAGAGAACTGACCGATGCGACGCTCAATGGCGTCCCTCTGACGTGCTGCTGTCTACCGGCGTAAACAAGAAACTACAACCAATGCTTCGAGAAAATTCTACGCGTATGATCTACGTCGGACGGAGCATACCTTCGGGTGTCGAGACGAAAATTTGATCAATTTCTACTTCGGGTATGGGAACAGTCGTACGTGGAGGTTCCACTGTATAGGAAGTTCCATAATAGCCCACGAAAGTAGAATACGAAGTCTTAACACAGACAAAGGTTTTACAGTGAAAAAGGCTTAGGAAGGACTGATGCAAGCACTTGAAGAGATAAGGAAAGGGGAGAGGGGAAATATTAACCCCCCCTGTGAAACTTTCCATACGTATGGGCACGAGATTGGTTAACGGAAACAGAACACAGAACAGAGTCTAAAAAGTAAACTTGAATGAACTTGCATAGGAAACTTATTCACAGCAAGTGTTTATGTGAAATCTGGGTGTGATAGGGTAATAACAAGAGGTATGAAAGAATATAGCAAGTTGAAATGAAGGGCAAAAATATTATTTAACGGTAATAAATTGAAATGATGTAATAAGGGAGAAAAAAGTTGAAAGGGGCATGGAAACAAATATACAAGTGGGTATTGCATCAACAAATAAATAACGATATTAGAGGGGTAAAGACTCTTAATATACTTAAATAACTAGGGTAAAAAATATGTCCAAGTGGGTATTGCATAAACATACGGTATTAGAAGAATGGTTCGGATAAAATGCAATATGCCCATGTGAGTAATGGATAGAAGAATGGGTACATACGGTATTAGAAGGGTCAGATCAAGAAGAATACTTGAATAACATGGATAAAAATGAGGAGGGTTTCTAAGAAAATGAGTAATTCTTGCGTAAAATGTAATAAGTACATGTGGATATTACATAAAAGGAAGGGTACAGTTGCATTATGTAAAGTAGAATACTTTGTCGCGGGTAAAAATACTTGAATGACGTCGGGAATAATGGGGAGGGGTTATAAGGAAACAAGTAATACTATAGGTAAAAATAAAGGAGGGCGGGGTTTATGCGCAGAAGATCTAAAACTGGTATGTACAACCGACCCGTAGAATGTCAACAAATAAATGAAAAATATAATTAGTATAGGATTACATAATTTGTGCAGTTGTCTATGGATTTACTATACGTCCAAGAATACAGTGTATAAAGAAAAGATTTGTTTTACCATTATATAACATAACCCCACCCAAAACCCAGAGTTCCCACTTGGGGTCCCCCATTATCAGTGGATACATACATTATATATATATATATATATATATATATATATATATATATATATATATATATTATATATATATAAAATGTATCAGCTAAGGTGGCGGCAGCCAGTAATTTACATTTCTCAAAATGGACAGGAAAATAGGCATACATATATATATACATATAAATATATATAAATATATATATGCGTAAAAATCACAGAAAAACGTGATGCTCAGATGCAGAAGAACCACAGGGAAAAAGAAAATACGAAATATACGCTTAAGTCCTGACTAGTTTCGTGATACTTCTTCAGAGGACTGATTTATTGAGAAGTTTCTTTACAATTTATAGGGAAAGCAAACATACGAACATACATATAGAGATTTAGAGAACAATGACACTCCCTTACCAGCTACCTGGGCTTGAGTAGGAGGAGTCCCCAAGCTCATTAGACACCTGCTAAAAAGGGTCATTTCTAGTGGCGGGTATATATATATATATATATATATATATATATATATATATATATATATATACATATATATATATACATATATATATATACATATATATATATATACATATATATATACATATATATATATATATATACATATATATATATATATACATATATATATATATAATATATATATAACATATATATTATATATATATATAAAACATATATATTATATATATATAAAACATATATTATATATATATATATATATATATATATAAATATATATATATATATAAAACATATATATTATATATATATAAAACATATATATATATATATATATATATATATATATATATATATATATATATATATAACATATATATTATATATATATAAAACATATTATATATATATAAAACATATTATATATATATTATATATATATATAATATATTTTATATATAATATATATATAATATATACATATAATATATACATATAATATATATACTGTATATATATATATATATATATATATATATATATATATATATATATATATATATATATATAATATACATATATATATATATATATATATATATATATATATATATATATATATAATATACATATATATACATATAATATACATGAATATATATCATAAGCACACGTGATTTCAATCTATGTAAAAATCACCCACGAATGGCATTTAATACCGAATTCTATCTTGGGAATACATATCCCCTTGGAAATCTTATGGTAACAGCTTCTGGTCGGGTGGAGATTCGAATCCCCACCTGTACGGCCGGAAACCATGCCTGCAAAGACTCTACCGACTGGGCTATCAAGAGAGATAAAAGTTTATGACAAGTCCCCGAACATATTCCTGTCGAATTCAGGAATCTGTTCATAGACTTGAAATAAACCCCAGAAACATATTCCTGTCGAATTCAGGAATCTGTTCATAGACTTGATATAAACCTATCTCCACCATGATAGCTAAATCGTGAGTTTGCAACACATGGTTATTTTAAATGAATATATATCACAAGCACACATGATTTCAATCAATGTAAATATCACCCACGAATGGCATTTAATACCGAATTCTATCTTGGGAATATAAATCCACCTGGAATTCATTTTATGGTAACAGGTGGGGGTTCGAATCTCCACTCGGCCAGAAGCTGTTACCATAAAATGGTGGAGATGGGTTTATTTCAAGTCTATGAACAGATTCCAGAATTCAACAGGAATATGTACAGGGACCTGTCATAAACTTTTTTCTCTCTTGATAGCTCAGTCGGTAGTGTCTTCGCAGGCATGGTTTCCGGCTGTACAGGTGGGGGTTCGAATCTCCACCCGGCCAGAAGCTGTTACCATAAAATGAATTCCAAGTGAATATATATTCCCAAGATAGAATTCTTGTATTAAATGCCATTCGTGGGTGATATTTATATTGATTGAAATCACATGTGTGCATGTATGTGTATATATATATATATAATATATACACGCACATTATATATATATATATATAATATATACATGCACATTATATATATATACACGCACATTATATATATATATATATATATATATATATATATAAAACTTATAAAATGTGCTCCATTTTCATTTGCAACTTTGCCAAGACCCTCAACATTCATCACATTCTCTCTACCTTGATTATTCCTTCCAGCTTTAGTATTGAGGTCACCACTCATAATTTGCATATATCTCTCTGGGATCACATCTATTACACTTGTTCTTCATGGTATTTATCTTTCCTTTCTTCCAGGGAATCAGTTCTTGGTGAATAGCAAACTATAATAATTATATTGCACTGCTTTGATTTAAACTTTGCAAGTAACAATATACTACCTGTATTTCCAGCTCCTCATTCCATTAATGACTTTTCTGCTCTTGGTGTCATCATCATTCCTATCCCTTCTCTTCCAACTCCATTTGTTCTTCCTGAGTGGATATATCCATTGCCTTAGTCTAAGCGTTCTTTACAAATCCCCTTACAACATGTTTCACTTAGGGCCAAGATATCCAAATTATATTTCATAAATTCATTCTCTAGTTGCTGTAACTTCCCAATCTGATTCATAGATAAAATATTCTTTAGTATTTACAAACTTGGAGATTCTTAGGCCCCCTTTATGCCCGGGACTGGGAGCTATTTCATTTTCACTTCCCATAGACCAACTAAATCCATAGAAGATTCATTGGTTAAACTCATTAAAGGATAGCCAGTTCCTTGTGATGCAGTCCATATCTTACTGAGGAAAGAGACCCCTGCCGGTTTATACTAATTCCAGTAAGACAAGAGCCAGGTATTTGGAGTGGAGGAGTATCCAGGGCACCAAACGGATAAACATTTTTCATATCACAAATGTAATTAAGGGCCTTTATTTATGGAACCCAGCCCTCAAAGAAAATAATTAGTGCCACCTTTAAAAGAACTGAAGCAGTTTTTTTAGCACTCACTTGTGGTAAATAGACAAGTCTTGTATTCAAGCATTTAATTTTCTACGTGTTTGGTTATATTATATACTGAATTGTTCCCATTCATTTCAGGTTTTGTACTTCTACTTATTTTTTTCATGTTTTTCCATTATCGTTAAAAAGAAAACATGTTTTTTTTTAACCTTTCATAAATCAATATTTTGTCTATTGATTTAAATGGTTAAAAATATTTTCAAAGAACTACCATTTACCAATAATTTTCTTAATTAAGAATACATATGAATATATAAGAATATAAAAGATTAGAACATGCACAAAATCTATTACTTTATGACTTATCATGAATTAGTTGCTTTTCTAATCTAGTGTCCAAAATTGCCTTTCCAATTTTCAAGACGAGGCAAACCTGGACAATAGATATTCCAGATTTTTTCATAAATTTTTAATTCGAAACCTTCCTTTAGTATGACCTACTAACTTTTCTAGAAATAATTTCTAGTATTATTTCTGCGAAGCCCTAAAATGAAGGCGGCAATTATTGGAAACCCATATTCATTTTTTTAGTGGTATTATAATATTTTTCAAAACCAAACATACAAATATTAATAAAGTAGTAGGTTGGGTAATTTCTAACAGCCTTATAGTTTTCGAAAATAATAGTTCGAGACATTGCATCTGACCAATTTTGCCTTACCCCAATATTACATTAAGTATTCATTTCCGTAAAAAATAAGTGTAATTTTCGAAGGAAACGGGCGTTTTTCTGTTAGGAAGAGTTGGTTTTTACTAGGAAAAGTTTCCCCGACCGTAAGTACAGTAATACCGACATACAAGTACACTAGACTGGACTTCTGACTTCTTTATCTATTGCATCGTAGAATAATGATAGAAAGGGAACTAGGAAAAGAAGCATATATGAACATTTCAAATATTATGGAACTTGCCTTGCCCTTTAACCTTAAAGAAATAGAAGACTCCAGATGCTAATTCAGAGATATTAGTGGCTGCGGCGCGGCAAGGTCCCTTACTATATAGATCTTTGAGAGCACTTTCACAACGATAAAGAATTTTCCATCATATGTGTGTACACATAACGCTACCAAGCATTTAACCTTACGAATCAATAATATGTATTAGGAAAAGAAGGCCAACAAACTTAGAATAGAAAATACACCAACGTCCAATCTATTTAAAATAACCGTGACTTTCCACCATTGTTGTTTCAAGACGCCTTCCTGCCGTAGTCTAACTGACTAGGAGGAAGCTGCGTATTCAACGCCATGCTTACGCAACAAAATATGACGTTACTACTTAAATTCTTTACACTTAAACATGCACACAACATACGCGTTTAGCTAGGGGGGATCACTTACCAGTATAAATAATAAGAGCAGCGTAAGCACAACACAAGCACTGAGTAGTAATGATTTGCCGATGGGGTGAACCGCAAGTCCGCAACACGCTACAAAGGTCGGTGAAGTGAGACTGTCAACTTTAGCAACACTTGGGTGGTACGGACCGATATGGAAATGTTAGTTTATACACTTCTAAATAGATGGCGAAAAGTCAAGTTCCATAATTGAAAGTAGATGTTTAATCTCATTTGCTATTTTCATGAACTTATTGGGTAATTAGATTATACAATATGTAATTTAGCTTTGTTGGTAACGCTATAGATAAATAAAACGTCCATTTATATCTTCTGTTATGCACAACTTGCGCCTTTCAAACGTCACATGTCCTACTTCTTCGGCAGATATCGTTTGTTCTTCATAAGATAGTCTCTTCAATTATTTTTTTATGAGAATATTGAAAATACAATTATCAGCCATTTATTTTCAGTTACTGTTTACCCGCCAGTGTTTCATAATTCTTTTGTTTCTAGTCATATTATCGGCATTTTTTCTTCAATTTACAGAAATGCAACTAAAATGTGTTCAACTTAATAAAATCTCAAACTACAGCATGTTATTACACGCAGTATAACCTTTATAAGACTACAGATATCTTGTTACTTCATACTCACAGCACCAAAACTAGGTTAAATATGCTGAAATAAAATTATGGATAAGTAGGATTGCCTCTAAGAAATTTGTACTTGTTTATTTAAAGATAGATTTTCCACTTTTCTTGCGCAAAAATAGGAAATGTTACCATACGTTCCCGGTCATCCAAGACATAGTCTACTGTGCGATGATTCAGTCCCCTGTATACTATTGACATTTCAGCAACTACCTTGATTGTTATGTGACCATTGGTGCTAGATACTTCCTAATCGTTCATTCATTCATTACCAAGTGTCCCTTATTTGGTAAATTTAAAATTTCATAGAAATCTATTCTAATTAATTTTTGTTATATGAAATTATGCTTTATTTTCATTAAACACTCAGTTCGCAAGACTTTACTATTGTATTTCTAACCAAAGTAGGCTATTTCCTCATTCTGCGCCTGTTTGTAAATTTTCATTTGTTATTAATTTTACTCAGCTTTACCTTAGGGTTGTTCTCGTCCTATCACGCATGGAAACCATAATTCCTAGGCCCTACAGAACCCACTAGATTTGTTTGTCGTTATATTCATGTGTATTAAGAGTATCACACAACGTATTACGCGTTATTTGTTTTTGGAATCGTGTTTACTGTGAATTATGGGGTTGGGCGTATGTAGATAGGCTTCGCTACTGTAGCCTATGGTGGGATAGGGTAGGAGGGGGAGGGTAGGGGGAATTAGGATGGTAGGGGAAAGTGTTCAAATGAAGTAGTGGGAGGTGAAAAGATTGGGCAGACCAATAGCTTTTTTTCCCGAGGGGCTTGTGTTTTCAAGATTATTCTTTTTCTATGGTTTATTTCTTTATGTTTATTTACCTTCTTGTATGTTTTTAATGCTCTGGATTTGGTACGTACTGAGCAATGAATAGAGCAATCCACCAGTAATGCTCGTTTGGGTCACTTGTTGCAAGTTCTGGGTAAGCGGTTTTTAATCTTCCCCAGGTTTGTGTGGCCCTTCTGTGATACCTGACATTAAATGATTCAAGATTATATATATATATATATATATATATATATATATATATATATATATATATATATATATATATATATATATATATATATATACATACATACATATATATATATATATATATATATATATATATATATATATATATATATATATATATATATATATATATATTATGGAGTGTTTCGCTGTTTTCATTGTTGTTATTATTATCATTATTATTGTTATCATGGTTTAGGTTTTGGTCATAAATGTTTCTTATGCTTCTATTTTGGAATTTTTATAAGGTTTTCATCTTTGATTGAGCCATTATGCATGCTGGTGCTGGATATTCAAATAGTTTCTAGATGAACCAGCTGCGTTTTATCTCTCTTGTTCTGGGTTGTTCTCGTTCAGTTTTGTAGATAAAAAACTTTATAACTTGTTAATGTCTGTATATGCTTGTCTCATTATGTTTGATTTTTTGTTTTTTTTGCCGTTCTTGACTAGAATGGGTTGTATATATACTGACGCTCTGTCCAAATAAAGTTAGATACATTCACTCCGCTTATCATTTAATACTTAACTGGTACTTCTGCACATTGGTGACCACCAGAGTGTCCAGTTCCCTCCTGCTTTCCCCCGCACCGCTGTGTCTTATCGTTTGATGTGTCGCCCTCAGACACTGACTCTACTATCAATGCCACACCCTTGAAACTACCATTTTTTGCCAGCGTAGAAGCGTTCGCCTGGTTCCAGTGTGCTGAAGTCCAGTTTTGCATCAATGTTGTGGTTCAGTCAAGTACCAAAGTAGATGACATTTTTGCAGTGATCCCCTAGGATACTTTTTTGAAAATCTCTAATTGGGGACACACAAATAACGTACAACGCCCTAAATTCTTACCTACTGGAGCAGTACTCACCATCACTAGCCGCCCACATAGCAAAAATTTTTCAGCTTTCTCAACAACTATTGGGGAACTAGAGGGCTTTGCTCACCCTCAGGGAAATGATCAGCATCGCTCGTCTGCAACCTGTCACAGACGGCTCTCCTTGTGAAGTGAATCTCCTGCATACCCTTGGCACCTACCTGAACTTGCATGGAGTGCCATCCCCGATGTTCATATTTTGCTCATGAGGACCTGATGACCAAAGTCGACGGCCTTATGGACAGCCACTTCACCACCTTCAAGTCCACCCTCAACACCTCCACTCCTGACAAAGTACACAACTATTCAACGGCGATTGAAACATGTGTTTCCGGTAGGACATAGATGCCCACCCTGTGACGTGCCAGAGCGGTGACAAAACCGCGCATCACCCACCACTTACTTACACCCCAACCAACGACCTTTACAGCCACTTACTGACGCCTATCACCCACAGTTATGCTACTACCACTCCAAATTCGGGGATGCTGTGAAGAAATGTGTGAATGGCTGTCAGTGGCCAAAAAACGTGTAAGTAGGCCATCGCTTGCGGCGGTGGCCTCCCCTGTCACTAATCTTTTGATTTTACATGACGCAGGTACGGGTGTGCGATTTTTGGTAGACACGGGAGCTTGCCATTCTCTTCTGCCAAGGCCACTCTCCAGGACACGACATAGTCTGTCTAAGTCTGCCAATATCTGCTTGGTAGCTACCAACGGATCTGCGATACCAACCCACGGTTATGAAATCCTCCCATTATAGTTTGGAAGCGCCAAATATATGTGGAAGTTTCTTGTTGCTGATGTCACATTGCCAATCCTCAGTGCAGACTTCCTTTCACACTCCCACCTCTTGGTCAATGTAGGTCACCGACGGTTGGTCAACGCCGATTCGTACTACTTGATGCCCCTCCAACCCGCCCGCTCTGACCTCGCTCTCCGCATCAGTGCACCCATGGATGCCTACGCCCACCTTCTCACGTCATACCCAGAAGTTTTCGTTGAGAACTGCGTCAAATGCCCACGGTTCCCGCGAAACATGGTATTTATCGCCATATCAAGACGACAGGGCCCCTAGTGTTCACAAGATTCAGATGTCTGGCCTAACACTGGATCGTTTGGTTGAAACTAAACAACCATTCACCGAAATGGAACAAATGGGCCTTTGTCATAAGGCCTCCAACCCATGGTCGTCACCCTTACATATCATCCTGAAAAAAGATGGCTCTCTGCACCCATGTGGGGATTGCAGGTACCTGAACATGCAGACAGAATCGGATCACTACCCCCTCCCAAACATTGCTGACATGACCTCCTACTTGCATAATGCAAAGGTTTTCTCCATGCTCAACCTCCTGAAGGAGTACTATCAGGTGCCCATGAACCCAGAAGACATCCTCAAGACCACCATCACTACCTCCTTTGATACATACACCTTCAATTACTCCTGTTTTGGCCTTCGTAATTCTGGGGCCACTTTTCAACGTCTCATGGACGGCATCTCAGGCGACTTCCCCTTTCGTGTATGTTACGTGGAGGCATAATTGTGTTCTCTTCCTCCAAAGAAGACCACCTCCGTCATCTACGCATCGTACTCGACCACCTACAACAGAACGGCCTTGAAGTCTGGTATGACAAGCGTACCTTTAGCGCCAATGAAGTATCGTTCTTAGGGCACCGCATCACTCCTGAAGGAGTCCACTCACTCCCTGAGAAGGAAGCAGCCATTCAGAACTTCCCCACGCCCTCAACCATCAAAGTACTGCAAGAATCTTTGACCGTAATCAACTACTATCACCATTTCCTGCCAGCCATTGCTGCCATTTTTGCCCCCCTCTATGCCTCCCCTAAGGGCAAGCTAAAAGACCTGAAGTGAGGTCCCCTTCAAGAAGTGGCCTTCTGAAATGCAAAGAATGCCCTATCAACGACTGCTGCTATCACTTTTCCGATCCTACAGGCATCTCTCGTTTCTCTCCACTGATGCCAGCGACTTCGCTATTGGGGCAGTCCTCAAGCAGGTGGTCAATGACTCTCCCAGCCCATTGGCCTTCTTCAGTAGAAAACTGTCCAAGGCGGAATCCGACTACTCTGCCTTCGACCGTGATTTACTGGCGGTGCACTTGGCAGTACGCCACTTTTGCAACTTCTTGGAAGGTACGCCCTTTGTCATTTGCACGGATCACATGCCTCTGGTGCATGCCTTCACTCAACAGTCCAATGGCTGGTGCACCCGTCAATGCCAACATCTCTCCACCGTGGCTGAATACAATTGTACCCTTCAGCACGTCCCTGGGAAAAGGAATCCCGTTACTGATGCCCTGTCCAGAAACACATTGGCCACCATTAGCCTGGGATAGGATTATAATGCCTAGGCAGAAGCCCAACTAAAAGGATCCAGAGTTCCAAGCATGTAAGACATCCTGCACATCCCTCCGTTAGGAGGACGTCCCTCTCGACGAATCCAATGCCACCCTCCTCTGACATCACTACTGTACTAGTAGACTTAGACCATGGATACCTTCTCCCATGTGCTGACAGGTGTTTGATTTCATTCACAGGCTTTCACATCCCTTGTGCTGTTCTACTGTACAGCTACTGAAGACAAACTTCATTTGGCATGGCATTACAGTACTAAGGATTGGGTCCACGCCTGTACTTCATGCCAAGTCTCAAAAGTACATCGACACACGGATTCAGGAGTGGTCCTCTTTCCGCAGCCTCAACGGTGCTTTGCCCTCATTCACATCGATGTTGTAGGCCCCCTTCCCACATCTCAAGGACATTGTTACCTGTTTACTGTCATCGACTGCTCTACTCGTTGGCCTGAAGCCATTCCCATGGAAACTGCAATGTCCGCCTCTTGTATATCTGCCTTACTCTCAGGATGGATAGCAAGATTTAGTATCCCTGAGCATATTACTTCCAATAGGGGTACCACTTTCACCTCTCAATTGTGGACATCATTAGAGAATCTCCTGGGTATCACCCTTCATCAGACAACCTCATAAAACCCTGCTGCCAACGGTACGGTTGAACCTTTTCACCGTACCCTCAAAGCAGCTTTGATGTCACGCTGCAAACACTCCACTGGTTTACTCAGCTTCCCTGGGTCTTCCTGGGTCTATGGACTACTCCCAAAGACACTCTGGATGTCTCGGCAGCTGAAATGGTGTATGGCAACACATTGATTGTCCCTGCCAAATTTTTTTCCTTCTGCAACCTCGTCTGACAATCACCAGCGCCTACGTCACGTTGTGGGAAAATTTACTCCATGCCACCAGACTTACAAGGCCCCAGCTAAGCAACACATACCAACAGATCTGCACTCGGCAACGCACGTTTTCCAGTGCAACAACACTAGCAAACTACTGTTAACGCCCCCTTACACGGGCCTTTCCTCCGGATCCATCGTACGCCTAAAGCACTCCTCCTCAACCTGCGTGGCAAAGAGGATTGAGTGTCCATTATTACCTAAAACCTGTATATCTCCTGCCAGATGACTCACCTACAGTATACCTCTCAAGAGCAGCGCACCCTATTCCCATGTAAGTCTTTTTAAGGGGGGTGGGGAGTCATGAACTGCCCCCGTATCACACACTCTCGTACATTGTAGCGGTATTTCTGTTTTATTATATATTGTTGTTATCGCTCTCCCCTCACACTGTTAAGTTATTAATGCTTGTCTCATTATGTTTGAATTTTTTTTGTCGTTCTTGACTGGAATGGGTTGTATATATACTAATGTTCGTCCAAATAGGGTTAGTTACATTCTCTCTGCATATCAGTTAATACCTAACTGGTGCCTCTGCATCATTAGCACATGGCAGGTTAGAATATATTTTCTAACTCCTTGACCTCTTTATGTACCATGAATAAAACTTCGTGGGAATATTTGTTTTATATGATAAAGAAGAACAAAGGAACTACAAATTTATATATTTAAGTATTTATTCATACAAGAAAATGTGCAAAGTTGAAGAGTGAATACAAGAAAACGTGTGTTGGTGAAGAGTGAAATATAATACATGTCATCACAGTTTACAACTCGATATTTATTTATAGTATTTACCCGAATATCATAATGCAATATCTAACTTATGTAAATCATGAATTATCAGTGTTTTAAACCTAATGTTTCACACCTTTTGCAATGTAGCAGTAGTAGTAGATATGGTAAAACATTGCTATCTAATAATATGCTGCTTCAGGGGATGACCCGGCACTAAGATGTCTATTTGAAAGTGATTATGCTCTTTTAAATTAAAACTGCCTTTTGATAGACACTCATATTAATTAGTGTACACATATATGTATCACACTTGATATAAATCTATTGCTAAAGTTTATAAGATGAAACATCAAACCTGCTGATGACTCTCTCTCTCTCTCTCTCTCTCTCTCTCTCTCTCTCTCTCTCTCTCTCTCTCTCTCTCTCTCTCTCTCTCTGTTAGGAAAAATGTATGTGCATATGCTTATAATCATGAGTTCAACTACTATTTACTAGTAGGCTATAGTTAATCATAATCTCAGCCTACCTGTCTGTAACAAGATTCTAGTCATCCTCATCACAACACTTATCTTCATCTGAAGATGCAATGTTCAAGTCATCCTCCTCATTATTGTCCAATGATTCTAGATCCTCTGTCTCTAGGATAAGGCATTCAGGGAGTTGCTCCCCTTTGAACCAAACCGGTTTGTAATGGCTATCAACCAACTGCCAGTCATTTCCTTCAGAGGAATGCTGCTCTATATGAGCTTGATCTTCTCTTGTCCACATGTTAGCAACAAAGAAGGCATGCTTAATGTGAGGACTGAGCTCGTCTTCGCAAGGTAGTAGTCCACTTGCATCTATGCCCTTCAAATTGGCTAGTAGGTGTTTTCCATTTCCCTTTGGTTCATAAGTCTAGTGGCTGTGAACCTCTGAAGAGCTTCTTTCGTCGTAATAGAAACTGTAGAGCTAATTGTCATGACTCTAAAAGTCTTCTGATAGTCAAGTTGCTTTTCTAGAGATTGGAGTGGCCTGACCCTCCCTTTTCTGACAAACACGGATGTATAGTGTGATCCTGTGAAGGCATGGAAAGCTGGCAACGCTGCACAAAGATCTGATCCTAGTTCCTTCCATATTGTAGTCGGGCTAACATAACGATGATTGTTCTTTGAAATTGTTTTAATATCCATCCAAAATTTTAACAGAAATCTATTGCAGTGGTACAATAATATCACTGCAATACCTGTGTAGGATGCCTGATCACTATGTGTCCATTCTCATGATCAGCTGACAAGGAATGCAGACAAATCTTTGTGTTTGCCTCTTCATGGTTGTATCATACCCTCTGTCACCTGGAACTTATAACTCTCCCCTTGGACATCTCGGAAGATTTCACGATCCTCAGAAATTTTAGCATACGATGAGTCTTGCCATTTACTGGCAAGAAACTGAAGTAGCTGCTTCTTGAAAGTCTTGAACTTTAAGGAATCTTTTCGATTTATTAGCACTCGTCTCTGCTCTCATCCTGTGATGATGAAGGTTCTGTTGTCAGATCCCTGCCTGTCTCTTTCAGTGTCCTTTAATGAATGCTGTGGATAGTCATCAAAGGCTATGTATATGCGTTTGGCTGACATTGTTAAACTCTGGGTAAGAATACTTCTGACTAACATTCCGTATGAGGGGGCAAAATTTGGTGGCAAGGTATGTAAGAGGAACTTGCCCATCTATGATGTCCGCATTAACTTCCTTTGGCTGCTGTTCAAGACCTTTCCCTTTACTCTCCATTAGATTAAAGAGGGCACTCTTATTGGTCTTTGCTATTACTTCTTCGGGGCTGGACGAGGACAGAGGTATTGGGATCAATGGGTACTGGAGATTATGCTGCATGCTAAGTCTCTTCTAGGTGGACAGTACAAGGAGACATCCCATCAGATCACATGATCCTTTAAGCACTGCAACTTTCGTGTTCTTTGTCCAGCAATTGCTTGTACAGCTATCTAAAAATACTTTCAGCCTTTCCTTCTTTATTGGAATTTCAAACTTATATAGATCACTCATGCAAGCCTGGTTTAAATCCTTGTATCTGACTTTTTGTTGGTTGGTATATTGAGGA
Source organism: Palaemon carinicauda (assembly GCF_036898095.1). Lineage (NCBI taxonomy): Eukaryota > Metazoa > Arthropoda > Malacostraca > Decapoda > Palaemonidae > Palaemon > Palaemon carinicauda. The sequence goes on from NC_090739.1 coordinate 55,689,565, forward strand.
AGCTTTTACGGATTTCATCATTGGTACCTTCTCCTGTGGAAATATTGTGCAATACCTCTGAGGCTTCCTAAGTTCCAAAGGGTTTGTTCCTATCTAAGATTTGTTTGATGATTTTCTGAAGATCCTCATTGTCACGTTGAAGTTCTGTAGTGACATCTTTGCTAATCAATCCTATCATCTCTTGCAGCTGACTAATGAACGATACTCATGTAGCCTTTGTTAACATTCATCTGAGGCGAGCGGAGTAGTCATTACTGAAAGAGGTGATTCCTGTCAGTAGAGATGTGGCGTCGGCATTGATAGTTTGTTCCTGTGTCAAATCTGCAGGAATTCTGCTGAAATCATGTACTGTTCTTCACACTGTGAATGCACCCTGATCAAGTATCTTTCTAAGGCCGGGATGAGTCTCATCAATATTTAATAAGTCCAAATAGTATTTTGTTAATCACCGGGTATAGTTGATATGGCCTGTGGCAAAGAACAGGTCAAGGATCGGTGTCAGTGTGAAGACAAAGAGCTTGATGTTATTTGTCCGGATAGCTCTTTCAAGTTGGCGAAATATGTTAATGTACTCCACATACAACATCCAGAACTTTGCAGTGTATTGTACCACCCGTGTGTCACATGATCGTACATAGTAACGACATTTCTCTTTTTTGTATATATTATCCTTTGCATCTACGCTCTTCCCTACCATTGACAGCAACTTTTATTAACCTGTCTGCCTACTTCATTTTTAACTGTTAACAGAACCGGTTGCCGATTTGACAAGAAATAGCATGTTTGTATTTTGTGTCCTTCCTACCAGGACCTAGCGTGTATATATACTCGATGTGTCTGTAATAAAATTACTCAGTTGCATTCATCTCCCCTTTGACTCACAACCTATTCTTGCCCCGTCACATTGATGACCCCAGAGGTCGACTCGCTCCTCCCGCCTTACCCCTCCTCACTGTTACTAAGGCGGACTCCACGGAAGTTGGCGCCGCCCCATTCAAACTTTCGTTTGGCCAGCAGAGAGGCGTTTGCTTGGTTTCAGCGCGCAGAAGTCCAGTTCTGCATCAAGTGCGTGACTCGCTCAACCACCAAAGCAGATTATGTTCTCGCGGCGATACCCAAGGACACCTTCCCAGAAATCTCTGACTGGCTTTGTGAACAAGGGGACACCTCAATAGCGTATGACGGCCTCAAAACATACCTTCTGCAGCAGTACTCGATATTGCCAGCTGCCTGTATTGCAAAGCTTTTTCAGCTCTTGCAACAACCGTTGGGGAACCAGAGTTGCCCTCAGGGAAATGACCAGTATTGCTCACCTGCAACCTGCCACAAACGGCTCTCCTCGTGAGGTGAACCTACTTCATGCCCTTTGGGTACGCCGTTTACCCAAACCTGTACGCGCTGCCATACCTGATGTCAATATTTTACCCATAAATGACTTGATGACCAAAGCCGACACCTTTATGGACAGCCACTTCACGACCTTCAAGACCTCCATCAACGCCTCCGTTCCTGACGAAGAGGACACCTATTCAACATCAACCAAAGCTGACGTGAATGCCGTACAAAACACACGCCTACCCCGTGACGTGCTGGATTGGTGACAAAGCCACCCATCACCCACCACTCGCTCGTGCCCCACCCAACAACTTCTACAGCCACTGCTGCTGCTCATTAGCCGCAGTTTTGCTACTACCACTCCAGATTCGGGGCTGCCGTGAAGAAATGTGCCAAGGATTGTCAGTGGCTAAAAAACATGTAAGTAGGTCATCACTCGTAGCGGTGGCCGCCTTTGTTTCTAATCTTTTCTTTTTACATGATGCAGGAACGGGCGTGCAAATTTTGGTAGACTCGGGTACTTGTTGTTCTCTTTTGCAAGGGAACTCTTCAGGACATGACGTAGTCTGTCTAAGTCTGCCAACGTTTGGAAACGGCAAATTTAATTGGAAGTTTCTCGTTGCTGACGTCACATTGCTAATCCTTGGTGCGGATTTCCTCTCTCATTTCCACCTTCTGGTCGATGCCGCCCACCGACGATTGGTCAATGCAGACTCGTACTTGTCGACACCTCTTCAATCCGCCCCCTCCAATCTCGCTCTCCACATCAGCACACCCACGGATGCCTACGCCCACCTCCTCATGTCATTCCCAGAAGTTTTCCGTCAAGAACTTCGCCAAACGCCCACTGCTCCTGCCAAACATGGTATTTATCACCATATCAAGACGACGGGACCCCCAGTCTTCGCCAAATTCAGACGTCTGGCACCGGATCGATTGGCACCCACCAAACAGACGTTCGCCGAAATGGAAGAAACGGGCCTTTGCCAAAAGGTCTCCAGCCCATGGTCGTCACCCTTATACATCATCCTGAAGAAAGATGGCTCCCTCCGTCTGTGTGGGGATTACAGGCACCTGAACATGCAAACAGAACTGGATCGCTACCCCCTCCTAAACATCGCCGATGTGACCTCCTACCTGCACAAAGCAAAGGTTTTCTCCACGCTCAACCTCCTGCAGGGATATTATCAGGTGCCTATAAACCCAGAAGACATACCCAAGACCGCCATCACCACTCCCTTTGGTACATACACCTTCAATTACTCCTGTTTTGGCCTTCGTAATACTGGGACCACTTTTCAACGTCTCGTGGATGGCATCTTAGGGGACCTCTCCTTTTGTGTATGTTATGCGGACGACATACTTGTGTTCTCTTCCTCAAAAGAGAAACACCTCCGTCACCTGCGCATTGTGCTCGATCGCCTACAACAAAACGGCCTTGTAGTCCGGTACGACAAGTGTACCTTTGGCGCCAGTGAAGTGTCTCTTCTTAGGGCACCGCATCACTCCTGAAGAAGTCCATTCCCTCCCTGAGAAGGTAGCAGCCCTTCAGAACTTCCCCACGCCCTCAACCATCAAAGCACTGCAGGAATTCTTGGGCATGATCAATTATTATCACCGTTTTCTACCAGCCATTGCCGCCACTCTTGCTCCCCTCTACGCCTCCCTCAAGGGCAAGCCAAAGGACCTGAGGTGAGGTCCCTTTCAAGAAGCAGCCTTCTGCAACGCAAAAAATGCCCTATCAACCGCTGCTGCTCTCACTTTTCCCATCCCACATGCCCCTCTCCTTCTCTCCACCAATGCCAGCGACATCACTATTGGTGCAGTACTCAAACAGGTGGTCAGCGGCTCGCCCCACCCATTGGCCTTCTTCAGCAGAAAAATGTCCAAGGCAGAATCGGGTTATTCTATCTTCGATCGCGAATTGCTGGTGGTGCACTTGGCTGTCCCTCACTTTCGCCATTTCTTAGAAGGTACGCCCTTCGTTTTTCGCACAGACCACATGCCTCTGGTGCATGCCTTCACTTAACAGTCTGACGCCTGGTCCGCCCATCAATGCCGACATTTCTCCGCTGTGGCTGAATACAATTACACCCTTCAACACGTCCCTGGGAAAATGAATCCCGTTGCCGATGCCCTGTCAAGAAACACGTTGGCTGCCGTTCAACTGGGATTGTATTACAACGCCTTGGCTGAAGCCCAACGACAGGATCCAGAGTATCAAGCATGTAGGACATCCTGCACATCCCTCCATTGGGAAGACGTCCCTCTTGACGACTCCAACACCACCATCCTCTGTGACATCAGTACTGGTAGACCGTGTCGAGTAGGCTCGTGGCTACTTCTTCAGCTTCGATGACATAGAACAAACAGGGTGAATAATTCCTTCCTCGTCTTCTTGCAATAAGACAGCTCCAATCCCATTATCCGACACATCCACTTGGATAAGGAATTTCTCGTGGAAATCCTGTGCTTGAAGTATTGGTTTCAAAGTTAATATGGCCTTCCTTAGATTTTTCCTTTTTACTGGTATCTCGATAACATAGGTCCGGTCACTGCTCTTCTCCAAAATCCGGAATGGTTCTCGGAACTCATTGGCGAGAGGGAATCTCCTTATCGATGAGAAGACCAACACCTGTCCTACTGCATTCTCTCTGTTCGTACTATTCATGCCAAACCTATTCTTCGTTTTTTCTTGACCGCTCGTTTTCATGCTTTCTAAGGAAAATTTCCTTATCTTGGCGATCCTTTTCCTCACATCCTTGGCATATTCTCCCTCCGTTTCTTCTCGATACTTGACTTTTCCTGCTAACATTTTTGTCGATTATTTGTTGAAAGGTTTTCCTCGTACTTCAATCGGGTTTAAGGGAGTTTCCTTTCGTTCTGCTTTGCAGCTATCTGACAAACGTGACATTCACGGCAAAACTGGCTCACGTCCTTATGCATGCCAGGCCAGAAAATGTGTTTCATAATCTTCTCCGACATCTTCCTTATTCCTATGTGTCCAGTCTCGTGCGTTATGGCAATCACTTGTCTTCTAAACGGTGCGGAAACCAGTATCTGATGGTACATCACCCATTTATCATTCCCAGGGATATTGGCGGGTCTATGCTTCCTCACAAGCAACCCATCCTTAAGATAATAACAGGTGGGAGAGTGCTGTGCCTCCGTCTCGTCCACCACACGGTACAATAACTCTGTTGACGTCGCATCCTTCCGTTGCAATCCTATCAGTCTTTTCCTACTCACTTGTCCTACTTCTAACTCTGAGTTTTTATTTCTTCCAGGTCCATTTCTTCCTGTTCATTTTTCTGTTGTTCCCCTTCTCTCGGGTTTATTCAGGAGTTCTCCTCTTGCGTACCACCAAGGGATGCCTCTTCTTTGGAAAACAAATCCTCCAAGTTCATCGATCCTTTGGTTTCTTTTACTTCTTCAGCAGCCATTTTCTTCATCATACTCCTAGTCGTCACACAACTAGGAAACAGATACGGGTAGTCCTTCTTGAGTTCAGTCGTAGGACTATACTTCAATGGTTTCTCCGTTAAAATGGGACAAGGCACAAACGACGCTCCACCAACCTCATTACCCAGCAGGACTTCTACTCCTTCGACAGCCAATGAATCCTTTACCGTAAAATCAAAGTGACCTGTCACTAACTCGCATGACAGGTTCAAGCGGCAAATAGGGGTAACCTCCTCACCTCTTATTCCCTTCAAAATAACCGAGCCTCCTGTGAGAGACTGTTCCACCAACAGGCGTACGCCTCGTATCACCACACAATGGTTGCAACCTGTGTCGCGCAATATCTTGACCGAGGTTCACTCACTCCCGTCTATTGCTGCTAACATACCTTCTTATATATACAGTTGAAAGGCATCCACTCTATTTGGGTTTGTCCTGTTCGTCGTGTAAATATTAGCTGGTTTATTTTCCTTTTCGTCCTTTCCTGATTGTTTCTTCATCCTCACATTTTGTGAAATCGAATTATCCTTAAACACTTGGGCGACTGCTTTTGGTTGATTCAACCAACATTCCTTACTGATATGACCTCTCTTCTGCACGTCTTTCACGATACTTGAAGAGGACGATTCGACGATTGTTGCTGTGGTATTATCGCATTCTGCTTAAGAACAGTAACAGTGCTAATTCCGCAGTAACTATTAAACTTGTTCACATAGTTATTACTGAAATGGTTTGGTTCGGCGAATACTTGGCACTTGGTCGGAACGACGGTTCAAACTTCATACCGGAGGAGGGTTTAGGACTGATAATATTATGATCTTCACTCAGCGCTTTATCAAGTTTTCTCACCTCTCTCTCTCTCTCTCTCTCTCTCTCTCTCTCTCTCTCTCTCTCTCTCTCTCTCTCTCTCTCTCTCTCTCTCTCTCTCTCTCTCTCTCTCAAGTACATTCGAATATGTTCAGGAATTCCTCGTAGATACTGTTCTAGTACTATCATTCTTCTAAATCAGGCATCTCCGTCACGTTAGCAGCCTCTATTCATCTCTTAAAACTTCGTCGTACCTGATAAGCATAATCGAGTAAAGTAATTTCCTCGTCCTTCCACAAACTACGGAAATTTTCCTGATAATATTCAGGGGTCATCTGATACACTTTACTTCTTAATACTCCATCCTCTGGTCCTGAGATAAGGAAAGATATGCACTGCGTCCTTTCCCAGTAAGTGAACTCTGCACTAATACAGGCACTTGCCTACTGGCCATTCCATCATCGACGCAACCGTTTCAAAATGATTGAAGAACTCATCGGGAGCTTCTTCTGCGAATTTCGGGATCAACATCTGTGCATTTGTTACCTCAAACATCTGAGTTGCCAACTTTGCATGAGCATTCAACAGTTCCAATTCTCTCACATGTCATGCTTCTTTTCTCTCTTCTTCTTCTCATCTTGTTTCCATTTCCCTCGCACGTCGGCCTTCTTCTCTCTCTCTCTCTTCTGCCATCATCTTCAACTTAATCAAATTTTCTTCCGATGCAATACGTCGAATCTCAGCCTCTGCATCCCTTTCTGCTCTAATGCCTTCAATTTGTGGGTCAATTGGTCCTTGCTTTGCTAAAAATTCTTTTTCAGCTTCCTTCAACAAATCACGAGCTGCTACAATATCTTCTTCCGACAATTTCCCCGAGTATATAAATGATTCTAAAGCTAGACACTTGATTTGGGCTTTAATCATTCCACTCCTTGCATGGCCACCACATGCCATTAAAATACAGAGCCACCGAGCTTTAGTTACATTAGTTTCTGACAATTCATGAACATTTGGGTTTTTCAAAAACTCTTGGATACTAAACTGTGCCATCTTGAACTTTATAAAAAATATTTTCCTCTCCAAAAAAATATATCCTAACAATACGTAGAATCCTATCAACACTAAACTGTTCAAACCTTTAATCAAAACATGGCCCTAATATCACCAATATTTAAAACATAATCGCTTGATCCTGAGGGCCTGGGCACCAAAAACTGTATATTATGGTCCGGGTATGGGCACCAAAAATATATCATATTATATATTACGGCTGACAGGTTACACAACCTCCCGAATTCCAAACTCACATTTTTGTTTTTACATAAATCTGTTACGCTTGAAAAAAATAATACCTGAGCTCTGAGGAAATCATATAACTTCCAGATGGCAATATATAAATACAGTGAATATCTAAAGGTCTCTTACGTACACTCAAAACAAACTGGGTTGTTATTATTAAGAACTATTCTAAACAACCTCTTACTTCGATTCTTAAACAGGGATACAAGAGAGTCCTGTGAGAAACACTTGTGATCAAAATTATACACTCTTCACAAAAATAAATATATTATATGAAAATTACAACACTTTGAAAGAATTTGCACCAAAATTAATGTGAAGAATTTTTCTTCACTCTTCTTCTTTCATTCGTATTTTTAGTCCTCCTAATAATACTGTAGCTACCCCTTAAACGTTCTCTCCTACATTAAATTTTCTTTACCAAAACATTGGGAGAACTAATCTAAACTAAATAAACTTGTTGAGAGTAGCGTACGCCATGCTCGTGACGTCACAGCGTAGATACGCACAGCAAGGCCATAGTAACCCCGGCGTATGTTGGTTCTTTTCTTAATCTACATGGGTCGAGATTAAATTCCTAAACTGATTTAAATATAATTTTGAATACTGCTGAAATAATGCATCTTTTATTTCTCAATACCAATTAAGGTTTGTTAATTTTAAGATGTAAGCCCATCGCACCATCCCATTGCTAATTGATCATTAACTAATTAATTTTTAGCAAGCCAGAATAGGTAGGATTGTTGTATATATAAACTCCCTTAGAGCAGCAAGATCTCTCTGAGTATTTAGTACAAAATCCTGCCTCCTATGCACTCCTTGCAACAATACATTGCCCTGTCCTAAAGTCCCGATATGGCACCTCAACTGGATTATCCTGCGCATCATGGCCGTCACTTGTTTAGAAAGGTAAAGCTAGGTGATCCCTCTCAACTTTAACTTCATCCCATTCGTCCGGAAGCTGCCGTGACCTACTGACATGCCTGTCAATGAACCCGTGCACCTCTGGCTCACCCCCACCCCCTCTCCCAAAACTCGACTTACAGAGGAGTCCTGCTGGTCGGAGAGATAGAGGAGAAGAGCCTGGTAAACCTTAATTGCCAAAGTGAGAATTTTGGGGTGAGCCAGTCAAGAGTGCAAAGTGCCAACTTGTGTAGCCACCAAAGGGCAAAGGAGTGCAGTTACTACAAAAGTGGCCACTTAGTTATTCCCCCATTTTTAGCTTAGACTAATTTCAACTTGATAGGGCAATCTGGCTTTTACATAATTCGGACTGTGTGGGGTGGGATTGTGTGTATATATTTTTTCGATATCATTTTTGCTTTTGAGACTAGCGCAGTCTCTGGGTCACATGGGCCACGTGTCCGACCCTTTTTTGTTATTAATTATAGCAGACCACGTGTGTAACCAACCATTTTTCATTACTTTGAATTGCTTTTATTTTGACACCATATTTGTGTTTGTTAAGATGTCCTTTTCTTTTAATGTAAATTTGTATAATAAATCAATATTGGGTTAATTAAACCTCTTTTTGTATTTTTGCTCCTCCATTTATTTCAATGTGGAAATTATGAATATTTGATCACGAGAGAGAATACCCGATATTTGAAAGGAGTAAGCCTAAGTAAGTCTATAAGTGGTTTCAGCGAGGGACTTTGTATTAATATATCTGCTTTGAAGGTAAAGATCCATATCTTTAACTTTTAAACTTTACTTTACATCACTGCTCCCATTTTTCTTTTGTCTCTAACAACTTTAACATAAGATACCTGTCCAGCATCTCACTGGGGTCACTGGGACGGAGCCGGAACAGAGCCTAAGAGTGAGATGACTATAGACCTGACAAAGCTAGAGTAGGCCATAAATTACTTTTATTTTCACGTGTGGAGTTCTCCGGCCTCTGGACAGTAAAATTTCCCCTTTTGTATTTAAGAGTGACGGTTAGTAAACTGTGGCAGTAAAGTTATTAGCAGGGTGTTTGTGCCCCGAGTGTAAGTGCTCATTATCCTCCCCTGTTGATCTTTGTGTAACTGCCGTAGGAAGACTTTCCTGGACTAAGTTCTCACTCAAACATTTAGATAAAAATTCTCCACAATTAAATCACTCAGAATAATAAATCTGAACAAAACCTTCGACTAAGACAAAAAATAATACTTATGAAAATTATGTGATCACTTGACTCGAAATACTAAATCTGAACAGAACCTTAGATTAAGACAAGAAAATATTACACTTTGAAAATTATATAATCACTTGAATCGAAACATCAAATCTGGACAAAACTCTAGACTAAGACAACCAAATAATTCTTATGGAAATTACACAATCGCTTGACTTGAAATATCAAATCTGAACAAAACCTAAAACTAAGACAAGAAAATATTACACTCTGAAAATAATAGAATTACTTGTTTCACTGGAAATTAAATTTTACACAAATATTTAATCTTGATAATTAATAAGTATTTTTAACCCTTAAGAGTCTAATGATTAAACTCTTAGAGAACTTACATAAAGTAACTGATAAACTTACTAGTTTTTAGCTCACACGAAGTAATCAAACAGATAGCAGTACAAATATACTTCACGTTTTCACTTAAGTATCATAGTGTCAGTTACAAAATTTACACAATACCAGCACTTACCACAACACAATAAATTTAAAATCACTTTCAAAGTTGTAGTAACGTTTTAACACATTACACATGACATACGTTGGGCACAAACTTAATCACTTTGGAGAAACACACACTCGAGGTACTTGAGAGAGAGGATATTGGTTGGCTTATTATTATTATTATTATTATTATTATTATTATTATTATTATTATTATTATTATTATTATCATTATTATTATTATTATTATTATTATTATTATTATTATTACTTGCTATGCTACAACCCTAGTTGGAAAAGTAGGATGCTATAAGCCCAGGGGCTCCAAGAGAGAAAATAGCCCGGTGAGGAAAAGAAACAAGAAAAATAAAATATCTTAAGAACAGTAACAAATATTGAAATAAACATTTCTAAAATAAACTATAAAAACTTCAAACAAAAAACAAGAGGAAGAGATATAAGATGGAACAGTGTGCCCGAGTGTACCCTCATGCAAGAAAACTCTAACTCAAGACAGTGAAAGACCATGGTACAGAGGCTATGACACTACCCACGAGTAGAGAACAATGGTTTGATTTTGGAGCGTCCTTCTCCTAGAAGAGCTGCTTACCATAGCTAAAGGGTCTCTTCTATCCTTACCAAGAGGAAAGTGGCCACTGCACAATTACAGTGCAGTAGTTAACCCCTTGAGTGAAGAAGAATTGTTTGAGATTTAAGCCTATGAAATAGTGACTCTAGAGGTAGAGAAAACTTGGAGTAATTAAGTCTGAAGTTCGGAAGACAGCAATCCAAACCCAACGACAACAGAAACTTTTCTTTTGGATAATACATAAAATTGATAGATTTTTAAAAACTCTTTAAAATGAAAAATCCATAAATGAAACTACCTACCAAAATTTGTTCTGTTCGGGGTCTTCCTATGGCATCTTATATGGTTTGTCCAAAATCCACAAGCCCAATGTTCCGGTGAGACCTATCTCATCGTCTTTTAATACCCCAAACTACAAACTAGCTAAGTTTCTCGTTCCCTTGCTAGAACCTCTTAAAAAAACACATTCTCACTAAACAACTTCTACTGCATGCATTTAAGGAGGCCATAATCTTTTCATAACGAGTCTTGATGATGAGTCTTTATTCACCAATGTACCTGTAGAAGAAACAATAGATATTATTTTAAACAAATTATTTTCTGAACCTAATACCACTTTTAATGCTTTTAATCATACGTCTTTAAAAAAAAAAAAAAAAAAAAAAAAAAAAAAAAAAAAAAAAACTTTTGAAGCTGGCGGTGCTAGACACCGCTTCTGTTTTAATGGTAATTTGTACATAAAACATGATAGGATGGCTATGGGTTCCCCATTGGGACTCACTTTTGATAATATTTTTATGTGCTCCCTGGAGGAGACCATGCTGAAAAATTGCCCTTTAATATATCATCCCCTGTTCTATGTTAGATATGTTGATGACACCTTTGCTCTATTTAGAGACGAGTTCAGTGCTGACTCCTTCCTTAACTATGCTAACTCACAACATGAAAACATAACGTTCACCTTAGAAAAGGAGGAAGGTACTGCGATTTTTAGAAAAAAAAGACATTTACTGGATTGGGTTCGAACTTTTATAGCTCCTGTTTTTATAATTTTAAAACTAATTCTATTTTTACTCTTCTCCACAGAGGATTCCTTTTGACTTTATGCTGGGAATCTTTCCATACTGAAATTATTTATTTATGTGAATATCTTAAGGAAAACTGCTTTCCCACCAAAATATTTTTCAAACTACTTAAGAGATTATGAAATAATAAGATGGCCCAGACTCCAAAAACACTTACAGTTCATAAACTAAAATTCAATGCAAGTTTTCCTTTTCTCCATGAAAATTTCTTAAGGAAAACTTTACTGAAATTATCCAATAACACTTCCCAGCTGTGGAAGTTAAACTCATTGTAAGGACATAATTTTCCCGGTTGTGTTTCTTCCCCCTGGACACACTTCTGCAAATTGTAATTTTATTAGCCAATTTGTTTCACGCAGTGGCTTTTTGTTTCATAATGTTGCGCTCTTTGAGAGCTTTGTTTTAATGTATATAATTGTATATTTCCTTAGGCTACTGCCTTATTGTTTGATAATTTGTCTTGTGTAAAAAGCACAATGATTTTGGCGGTTAGAGCAGTTTCCCTTCCGGGGCTACTTTTCCGTCCACACTCTGTAACTTAGTGACCGTTGCAAGTTTAGTAAACCGTCAGTCTCTCTCCATTCGTCTTGCTGTCCTCACAACTGGTGACCCCGAAGATGTTGGTAACATAGCAGTTTTGGCTTGCCATTAACGGACTAATTACGGCTGCTTTACCTTCTTATATCTCCTTTTGCCATTAACATTTAACGACGTCTTTTGGCTTTAACCCACACCTCAGTTTCTTTTTTTTATTGTGAAGCAGCAACGATGAGTATATCTGACATAACCAGCTCACGCACTTGGCCAGATGCATCAACGGACCATGACGAAACCACCCAGCCCATCGTGACCAGCAACCACTTAGCTGTGCCCAAAGTCAAGCTGCCACTGTTCTCGCAGCTTAACACCGCCTCCTGGTTCCTGAGGCGTACGTACTCTTCAGGGTGGCCAAGCTAAACGACCCCTGCGGCAAAGCTGACATCATGCTGACCTCCATCCCTGAGGAGGTGTTTGACAAGATCTCCCCATGGCTTGACGCTCACTCCGGTCAGGTATCCTACGACAAACTACAAACCAAACTAATTAATAAATACTCACTTTCCGTTTCAGCAAGGGCACAGAAGGTCCTTGATCTCAGCAATAGACCCATGGGCGACATCTCCCCTGTAGAAGCGTGGGATGAACTGGTTAGATTTCTCATGCTGCACGAGACCGATGCCAATGGACGACGACGCGAGATAAGCCTATCTCGCAAAATATTCCTTCGACGCCTTCTGCAGGATGTGAGAGCCCAGCTCACCGATACCGACACCCTGGCAATGAACGACTTCCTGTTGAGGGCATAGAAGTTATACGAAGCTTCCAAGGCCTCCTGCCTTGGCGCATCATCCTCCTTCAGCTGCTCATCCCTCGGCTCCTTGGCGGCGCCCTCTGTTGACAACGACGGAATCCTCGCCCTGACGGAGAAGAAACCTCCGCAGCCGATGCAGCAGAACCATAGACCGAACCCGACTTGGTGCTTCTACCACCAGCAGTTTGGTAGCAACGCAATGACGTGCAGGGCCCCCGGAAAGTTCCCGAAGAAACTTAGACGCCAGCCACCGCCGACATCGATCATGGCCACAGTAGCAGATCGCAGCAAGATTGGATTCTATATCCTCGACGCTGTATCCAACCGTAGGCTTATGGTTGATACCAGCTGTATGCAGTCAACGTTTCCTCCCTCACCGGCCAACCTAAACCGTGTGCCTAGCAGTGATGCTCCCTCGCTCATCGCCGCCAACGGATCTCCCATACGGTGTTATGGGACTAGGGTGCTGAAAATCTCAATCATGGGCAGAATTTACTCTTGGACCTTCGCCATCGCCTACATCAGACACCCCCACCTTGGCGCAGACTTCCTGGTCTCACCATGGTCTACTCGTCGACGTCGCCGGGAAATGCCTCATCGACACCGGGACATGCCGAACCCGCCCACTGAGAGCTGGTCCTTGTATCACACCCATCTCCGCCGTCATAGTGCAACCTTACGCCATCCTTCTTCAGGAATTCCCCGACGACTTCAAGCCGGAACTTTGACAGTCGCCGGGGTCCCGCTCCAAGCACAGGATCTACCACCACATCAACACGATGGGACCTCCCACGCACGCCAAGTTCTGCCGCCTCCCACCGCAGAAGCTGGGAGATGCTAAGCGTGCCTTCGAAGACATGGAACGGATGGGCATGTGACAGGCCGAGGGAAGGTTGTGAACTCAAAGGCAGGATGCAATCAACTGAGTTGTTTATTAAGGAACACTCCTTTATATACAAAACCTCAAGGCAACAGGACATAACATGTTCGAGAGACAGACAATGTTCAGAGCAAAACCGGAGACATGATCATTCAGGTTCTTTTTAGTGCGAGGGAAGAGCGCAGATACAAGCATAATATATACAAAATAATTATGTACAATTGTGTGACACACGGTTGGTACATGGCTCCCCCCCTAAAAATGACATAATGTACGTGTTAAATAGGGCGCCCTGATCTAGAGAGGCGAACTGTAGGCGGGTCATCTGGCAGAAGATAAGCAGGTTTTAGACGATCAATGGAGACCCAGTCTTCTTTGGCCCGAATGTTTAGTAGGAATGCTTTCGGACTGCGTCGGATCACAAGGAAAGGGCGCGTGTAAGGGGGCGTTAGTGGTGGCTTGCTAGTGTCGTTGCGTAGGAAGACGTGCGTTGCAGAGTGCAAGTCCGTTGGTATGTGATGCTTCGCTGGGGGCTTGTAAGTCTGGCGGCACGGAGTAAATTTTCCCACGATGTGACGTATGCGCTGGAGATCGTCGGAGGAGGTTGTAGAAGGAAAAAATTCGGCAGGGACGACCAACGGGTCGCCATACACCATTTCAGCTGCCGAGACGTCGAGGGCGTCTTTAGGAGTGGTCCTTAGTCCCAGGAGGACCCAGGGAAGCTGAGTAAACCAGTTGCAATCCTTGCAGTGGGACATCAAAGCTGCTTTGAGGGTGCGATGAAAACGTTCAACCATTCCATTGGCAGCGGGGTTGTAGGCCGTTGTCTGATGTACGGTGATGCCCAGGAGATTCGCTAATGACGTCCACAATTGACAGGTGAAAGTGGTTCCCCTGTCAGAAGTAATATGCTCAGGGATACCGAATCTTGAAATCCATCCAGAGAGTAAGGCAGATGTACATGAGGCGGACGTTGCAGTTTCCATGGGAATGGCTTCAGGCCAACGAGTGGAGCGGTCGATAACGGTAAACAGGTAAAGATGTCCTTGTGATGTGGGTAGGGGGCCTACAACGTCGACGTGAATGTGTGCGAAACGACGCTGAGGTTGAGGAAAGGTGCCCACTCCTGAATCCGTGTGTCGATGTACTTTGGAAGTTTGGCAAGAAGTACAGGCGCGGACCCAATCCTTAGCATCCTTAGAAATGCCGTGCCAAATGAACTTTGCCTTCAGCAGCTGTGCAGTAGAACGGCACGAGGGATGTGAAAGGCCGTGAATGAAATCAAACACCTGCCGGCACATGGGAGCAGGAATCCAAGGTCACGGTCTACCAGTACTGACGTCACAGAGGAGGGTGGTTTTGGAGTCTTCGAGGGGGAAGTCTTCCCAATGGAGGGACGTGCAGGATGTCCTACATGCTTGATACTCTGGATCCTGTCGTTGGGCTTCAGCCAGGGTGTTGTAATCCAATCCCAGTTGAACGGCAGCCAACGTGTTTCTTGACAGGGCATCAGCAACGGGACTCATTTTCCCAGGGACGTATTGAAGGGTGCAATTATATTCAGCCACGGCGGAAAGATGTCAGCGTTGCCGGGCGGACCAGGCATCAGACTGTCGAGTAAAGGCGCGCACCAGAGGCATGTGGTCTGTGCGAATGACGAAGGGCGTACCTTCTAAGAAATGGCGAAAGTGACGGACAGCCAAGTGCACCGCCAGCAATTCTCGATCGAAGGTAGAATAACCCGATTCTGCCTTGGACAGTTTTATGCTGAAGAAGGCCAATGGGCGGGGCGAGCCTTTGACCACCTGCTCGAGTACTGCACCAATAGCGACGTTGCTGGCATTGGTGGAGAGAAGGAGAGGGGCGTGTGGGATGGGAAAAGTGAGAGCCGCAGCAGTTGATAGGGCCTTCTTTGAATTGCAGAAGGCTGCTTCTTGAAGGGGACCCCACTTCAGGTCCTTTGGCTTGCCCTTGAGGAAGGCGTAGAGGGGAGCAAGAGTGGCGGCAATGGCTGGCAGAAAACGGTGATAATAGTTGATCATGCCCAAGAATTCTTGCAGAGCTTTGACGGTCGAGGGCGCGGGGAAGTTCTGAAGGGCTGCTACCTTCTCAGGGAGGGGATGGACTCCTTCAGGAGTGATACGGTGCCCTAAGAACGACACTTCGTTGGCGCCAAAGGTACACTTGTCGTACCGGACTACAAGGCCGTTTTGTTGCAGGCGGTCGAGCACGATGCGCAGGTGACGGAGGTGTTCCTCTTTTGAGGAGGAGAACACAAGTATGTCGTCCACATAACATGCACAGAAAGGGAGGTCCCCTAAGATGCCATCCATGAGACGTTGAAACGTTGACCCAGTATTACGAAGGCCAAAACAGGAGTAATTGAAGGTGTATGTACCAAACGGAGTGGTGATGGCGGTCTTGGGGATGTCTTCTGGGTTCATAAGCACCTGATAATACCCCTTCAGGAGGTCGAGCGTAGAGAAAACCTTTGCTTTGTGCAGGTAGGAGGTCACGTCGGCAATGTTTAGGAGGGGGTAGTGATCCGGTTCTGTTTGCATGTTCAGGCGCATGTAATCCCCGCACGGACGGAGGGAGCCGTCTTTCTTCAGAACGATGTGTAAGGGTGACGACCATGGGCTGGAGGCCTTTTGGCAAAGGCCCATTTCCTCCATTTCGGCGAACGTCTGTTTGGTGGCTGCCAATCGTTCCGGTGCCAGACGTCTGAATTTGGCGAAGACTGGGGGTCCCGTCGTCTTGATATGGTGATAGATACCGAGCTTGGCAGGAACCGTGGGCGTTTGGCGAAGTTCTGGACGGAAAACTTCCGGGTACGACGTGAGGAGGTGGGCGTAGGCATCCGTGG
Source organism: Palaemon carinicauda (assembly GCF_036898095.1). Taxonomy (NCBI): domain Eukaryota; kingdom Metazoa; phylum Arthropoda; class Malacostraca; order Decapoda; family Palaemonidae; genus Palaemon; species Palaemon carinicauda. The sequence continues at coordinate 55,705,856 of NC_090739.1, forward strand.
GTGCGTTGATGTGGAGAGCGAGGTTAGAGGGGGCGGGTTGAGGAGGTGTCGACAAGTACGAGTCTGCGTTGACCAATCGTCGGTGGGCAACATCGACCAGAAGGTGGAAATGAGAGAGGAAATCCGCACCGAGGATTGGCATTGTGACGTCAGCAACGAGAAACTTCCAATTGAATTTACCGTTTCCGAACGATAATGTGAGGTTCTCGTAACCGTAGGTGGGTATCGCAGATCCGTTGGCAGCTACCAAGCGGACGTCGGCAGATGTAGACAGACTACGTCGTGCCTTGAAGAGTTTCCTTGGCAAAAGAGAACGACAAGCACCCGTGTCTACCAAAAATCGCACGCCCGTTCCTGCATCCTGTAAAAAGAAAAGATTAGAAACACGGGAGGCCACCGCCACAAGCGATGGCCTACTTACACGTTTTTTGGCCACTGACAATCCTTGGCACATTTCTTCGCGGTTGCCCCGAATCTGAAGTGGTAGTAGCAAAACTGCGGCGGATGGGAGGTAGTAAGTGGCTGTAGAAGTCGTTCGTTGGGGCGCGAGCGATTGATGGGTGGTGGGCGGCTTTGTCGCCGCTTCGGCACGTCACGGGGTAGGCGTGTATGTCCTACGGCATTCATGTCAGCTTGGGTTGACGTTGAATAGGCATCCTCGTCGTCAGGGGTGGAGGCGTTGATGGAGGTCTTGAAGTGGCTGTCCATAAGGGCGTCGGCTTTGGTCATCAAGTCCTTTATGGGTAAACTATCGACATCGGGTATGGCAGCGCTTACAGGTTCGGGTAAACGGCGTATCCAAAGGGCACGAAGTAGGTTCACCTCACGAGGAGAGCCGTCTAAGGCAGGTTGAAGGCGAGCGATACTGGTCATTTCCCTGAGGGCAAGCGAAGCCCTTTGGTCCCCCAACGGATGTTGCGAGAGCTGAAAAAGCTTTGCTATACGGGCGGCTGGCGACGGCGAGTACTGCTGCAGAAGGTATGTTTTGAGGGCGTCATACGCTATTGGGGTGTCTCCTTGTTCACAAAGCCAGTCGGATATTTCTGGGAAGGTGTCCTCGGGTATCGCCGCGAGAACATAATCCGCTTTGGTGGTTGAGCGAGTCACGCCCCTGATACGAAACTGGACTTCTGCGCGCTGAAACCAAGCAAACGCCTCTCCGCTGGCAAACGATGAAAGTTTGAATGGAGCGGCCGCAGCACCAACTGCCGTAGAGTCTGCCATAGTACCAACGATGAAGGGGCGAGGGGGTGGGGGTGGAAGGCGGTGGGAGCGAGTCGACTTCGGGGGTCACCAATGTGACGGGCCGAGGGAAGGTTGTGAACTCAAAGGCAGGATGCAATCAACTGAGTTGTTTATTAAGAAACACTCTCCTTTATATACAAAACCTCAAGGCAACAGGACATAACATGTTCGAGAGACAGACAATGTTCAGAGCAAAACCGGAGACATGATCATTCAGGTTCTTTTTAGTGCGAGGGAAGAGCGCAGATACAAGCATAATATATACAAAATGATTATGTACAATTGTGTGACACACGGTTGGTACAGGCATATGCAAGAAGGCGTCCAATCCTTGGGCATCTCCTCTCCATATGGTGAAGAAACCGGATGGGACATGGAGGCCCTGCGGTGACTACCGGCGCCTTAACCTCATCACAACGCATACCACTACCCTCTGCCAAACATGCAAGACCTCACCAGCGCCCTCCAGGGGGCAAAAATTTTTACTAAAATGGACCTTCTTAAATCATACTCTCAGGTTCCTGTGTTGCCAGAGGACGTCCCTAAGACCGCCATCATAACGCCGTTCGGCTCCTACACCTTCTCATATTCAACCTTCGGCCTACGCAACACTGGGGCCACGTTTCAGCGATTGATGGACAGCATCCTGGGGGACCTGCCGTTCTGTGTCTGCTACGTGGACATCTTAATCTTCTCCAGGACGAAAGAGGAACACTGGAGACATGTCCGCGCTGTGCTGAAATGCCTTCAGGAGAACGGTTTGATCGTGCACTTTGACAAGTGCACATTCGGCGCTGAGAGGGTGGACTTCCTTGGACATTAAATATCCGCAGCAGGCGGGAAGCCCACATCGACCAAGGTAGACGCCGTGAAAACCTTCCCAACCCCAACGACAATCCGGCACCTTCAGGAGTTTTTGGGGAAGGTAAACTACTACCGTCACTTCATTCTCAACATCGCCCACATCCTGACTCCCCTCAACGACATCCTGAAGGGAAAATCCAAGAAGCTCGATTGGGGTCCCCTGTAGCAACGCACCTTTGACAGGACGAAGGCCGCCCTCACTGAAGCCGCCACCCTGGTGTACCACGACGACAGCACCCCCCTGAAGTTGACTACCGTCGCCTGTGGTGCGGTCCTCGAACAGATCATCAACGGTTACCCGCAGCCCTTGGACTCCTTCAGCAAGAAACTCAAACCTGCGGAAACCATGTGCAGCACGTTCGACAGGGAGCTCCTCGCTGTCTACCTCGCCGTCCGCCACTTCAAATACATGCTTGGAGGTACCCCTTTCACCATTGCGATGGACCACCAGCCCCTGAGCCACACTTTCATGAAGTCTTCAGACGCATGGGTCCTCTTGCCAACAACGTCACCTGGCAGCCATCGCAGAATTCAGCTGCACTATTAGCTACGTATCGGGGAAGAAGAACCCCGTTGCCGACGCCCTCTCCAGGATTGAGATCAACGCAGTCCACCTGGGGATTGACTACACCAACCTTTCCGTAGAACAGCAGAGCGACCCAGAGGCCCAGGACTATCGTACGACAACATCAACGCTACAGATGAAGGACATTCACCTCAGCCCGGCCGGGAAAACCATCCTCTGCAAACCACCCACGCCCATGGATTCCTGCTTCCTGTAGGAGGAAGATCTTCGACGTCATCCTCAGATTATCACACCCCTCGGGTTGCACTACGGACCGTCTACTATTCGAGAAATTCATCTGGCCAGGGATCAAGAAAGACGCCCGTAATTGGGCGAGAACTTGCATTAACTGCCAGACGAGTAGGGTCAACCGCCATACTGAGTCGGGAGTCGGTGATTTTCCCCAACCCAAAAGACAATTCGGACACATTCACATGGACGTCGTGGAACCTCTGCCGCCTTCAGGTTCTGCGAGATACCTCCTGACAATCGTCGACCAATCCACTACATGGTTAGAAGCGACTCCGATGTCCGAAGCAACCACCCATGTCTGCGCCGAAGCTCTCCTGTCGTGTTGGATCTGCCACTTCGGTGTTCCCGACGATATCACGACGGAACTAGGTTCTGGCTTCTTGTCAGAGATCTGGCTATCTCTGGCAAACCTGATGGGAACGACACTCCACAGCACCATGGCATACAACCCTGCAGCGAACGGCATGGTCGAGAGAACTCATCGCACTCTCAAGGCAGCCCTGATGGCGAGATGTACGGACGAACATTGGAAAGCGCGACTCCCATTGGTCCTCCTTAGTCTTCGCACCGCTCCCCGGGCAGACGGCGAACCTTCCCATGTGGAGAAGGTCTACGGCGAGGCGCTTACAATCCCTGGCGAGTTCTTCCCTGCAACTACCGACGACACTAAGCTGAATCACCTGAGAGAGATTGCTGGGAAATTCAGGCCATGCCTGAAAACATACGAGGACAGGATCAGACACTTCATGCCCAAGAACCTAGACGACTGCGACTATGTCTTTATCCGGGTCAATGCTCACTGCCAGTCCATGACTAGACCTTATTGCCGCCCTTACAAGGTCATCAGAAGAACAGTCAAATCTTTTCTCTTGAACATCCACTGACAAGAAGATTGGGTGACGATCGAACGATTAAAACCAGCATTCCTTGATAGCAACAAGAAGATCCCCGCGGGCCCTGGTAGACCCAGGATTTTGTCTCAGAACAAATCATCCACAAAGCGGGAGGAAACCACGCAACGACAGAAGAAAACGATTCCTCCGAAGCAGAGCAACCTTCCCCTCTGTTCAAGCACCAGAGGGGAACTACGTCGCCCTCTATGATACTGGGACTAATCGCATCAACCATCTCCGATGCCCACTGTCTGGGGCGAGTACTTGTAAGGACATCGTTTTCCCCGTTGAGTTTCCTTCCCCTGGATACACTTCTGCAAATTATGATTTTATCATTTGTTCCACGCAGTGGATTTTTGTCTCATAATGTTGCGCTCTTTGAGAGCTTTGTTTTAACGTACAGTATATAATTTTATATTTCCTTAGGCTACCGCCTTATTGTTTGATAATTTGTCTTGTGTAAAAAGCACAATGTTTTTGGCGGTTAAAGCAGTTCCCTTCCGGGGCTACTTTTCCATCCGCACTCTGTAACTTAGTGACCGTTGCAAGTTGAATAAACCGTCAGCCTCTCTCCATTTGTCTTGCTGTCCTCACATCATCTCTAAGAACCCTCTCACAATTAGCTCACTTTTCCACTTCAAAGATCGATTGAGTCCTTATATGTCCTCTAATATTGTATATAAATATATTTGCCCAAAGTGTAACTCTGGAACCTATGTAGGATCTACCAAGAGGCTGTTAGAGGTCAGAATTGATTCCCATAGAGGTGTTAGCTATCGAATAGGTTGCAGAATATCCAACCCTGAACATTCAAATATTTGGAATCATGCAAAAATATGCAAAAAAATATTGACAATAAAGATTTTATCATCATTGGTCAAGTGTCAAATAACCATGACTTACCTCTTCTTGAATCCATATTGATCAAACGACTAGTTCCGTCGTTAAATACTCAAGATTCTTCCATTGAATTGTATTTGTCAGAGCCTTCTTTAGTTTGTTTTCTAACTGTTGTTGTCATACAGTTTCTCACTACGCTACTGCGAGGTTGGTTCCACTACTCTGATGTAGATATATTTTTCCTTTTAATTTTTATATAAATTTTAACTGAGTTTTATTGTTTTAAATGAATTTGTAATTCTAACTGTTCCTTAATTCGTTTGTATATGTTTTATTTGTAGCCCCAGACATTGTGATTAAGAATTACGAAATGTTGGGAATAATAAAGGATGTTTGGAACAATTACTCTTTCCCTATCCATATTATGAAAGATATATATATATATATATATATATATATATATATATATATATATATATATATATATATATATATATATATATATATATATATATATATATATATATATATATAGCTCGTGACTGGGAAACAGAAATATAATATTATAAATATTACAACAAGCAAGTCACTCAACCTCTCGAATTCCAAACTTTTACATTTTTTAAATTAATACACGAACCCTGAGACAGTTAGATAACTCCCAGACAGCAATATAAAAAACATTGAATATTCAAAGGTCTCTTAAGTACACTCAAAACAAAACTAGATAATTATTGTTAAGATGTATTCAAACCAAACTCTTGTTAGGATTCTTTAACAGGATACGAGCGTAACTATTCTAAACAATGGTGATTGGAATAATATACTCTTTACAAAAATTAATATATTTTATATAAATTACAACACTTTGATAAGAATTTACATAATAACAATATAAATCACTTGAAATATTAATTCTCAACAAAACTTAGATTAAGACAAAATGTTACGATCTGAAAATCATATAATGACGACTTTGAATATTAAATCTGAATAAACCATAGACTAAGACAAAAGAAATACCGCAATTAAAAGGACATAAAAGCTTGAAATTAAATCTGAATAAGACAATATTCAAGTTTGATACTTAACAAAAATAGATAACCAGATCACAATACAAATACCTAACCTTCCTACAGGGCCGTTTACAAAAATTCTACGAGTATTTTTATAAGTACTCACTACACACAGTATATGCGGGCACAAAATCACTTTGGAGAGGACACACTATAGGTATTAAACACTTTCAAAACAATACTCAGAGCTAGATGTGAGAGAGGGAGAGGGGAAAGAGGGCTGTCTTAAGGCTGCAATTCTCTATCTGACTATGAAACACTGGGGGTCGTCTTCTATATAAAACCTAGCTGCTTCTAGAAACTTCCCAGAGATTTGGGAAGCATGGGGGGCCTGGTCATAAGCGTCATCATTACCAAGTATTGCTTTTTCGAACGCTACTTACGCCACACCAGATGGCTCTCTCAGTCAGCTAGCTCTGCCCACCCTTTGTACTTGAAATAAAAAAAGATAACATCTTATCACTAGGTCTTTTGCGAGATTTCTAAGGCACATGGTACTGAACATTCTTTCTCAAACCTGATGCAATACCTCATGATATATAAAAGAACATTACATAAGCCCTTGTTCCTATCGTGTATGATCAAATAGAATTCTCAAACAGCTTATGTAAAACTTCGTAACAAAAATACATGAAATAAAAAGTTATTTCTTAGAAATAGCGTAAATTTACATATACTAACTTGAATAAAGAATACAATGAAATTATCAATGAAAGTCTTATGTAATTTACATAATATACTTAAATCTACACGAGGAGAACTCACCTTAAGAGCTGGCTAACCTCCCTTCAATGCACAAATAAGATATTGATAAAATCATTAATTAACTACGGTAATTACTCTACACTAGACCATCTTTGTAAGATAGCTCCCCTCAAAAAAAGATTTTTTTTATTCCGGGCCTGAATCCATCAATTCAGCCCAAGATAAATAATCCGCAACCACAATATCTTCACATGATATATGCTTTACATTAATACAATATGGTTGCAAACATAATGCCCACCTAGTTAACCTTTGATTATTATTTTTGATCTTATTAACAAAAGTTAACGGATTGCGGTCAGAATATACTGTAATCTCTTCATTTTGTGGTCGATTCACATAAACCTCAAACTTGTATATCGCTGTGAATAGTGCTAGTAGTTCCTTTTCAACTGTCAAGTAGGCTCGTTAATGTTTCTTTAGCTTCGACGACATGAAACAAACAGGATGAAGAATTCCTTCCTCGTCTTCTTGTAATAAGACAGCTCCAATCCCGTTATCTGACGCATCCACTTGGATAAGGAATTTCTTGTTGAAATCAGGGGCTCACAGTATCGGTTTCGAAGTTAATATAGCCTTTATCCTGTTGAAGGAATTCTGGCACTCGCTGTTCCTTACAAATTTTCCTTGAGGCTAGTCAAATCCGTCAAGGGAGCGACTAAAGCCGAAAAATTCGAGCAAAAACGTCGGTAGAATCCTACTATCCCTAATAAGCATTGTAACTGCTTTCTTTGAGGTGGGGGGTGATACATTCCTTATTCCTTCGACGTTAGCAGCTACCGGGGTGATTAGTCCTCGTCCTACTTCAAATCCCAAATACGGATGGTTGCCTTTCCATATTTGCTCTTCTCCAAGTTAATCGTTAGGTATGCTCCTCGCAGCTTTTGAAATACCTTCTTCAGGATTTGGAGATGTTCTTCCCAGGCTGATGAATATACCACAATATTGTCGAGATATACTCCTACTCCTTCTATCGATCCTAGAAGGATATTCATCACTCGATGAAAAGTAGTGGGGGCATTCATTAAACCAAAGGGCATGAGGGTATATTGATATAACCCAAACGGGGTTATAAAAGCTGATAACAATTTTGGGTTGTCGTCCAAAGGAATTTGATAGTAGCCCTTTAACAAGTCGATCTTGGAGACGAACCTCGCTTGTCCGATATTGTCGAGTAGTTGGTCGATGAGTGGCAATGGATAATTATCGGCTACACTGATCGAGTTTAATTTTCGGTAGTCCATACACATCCTAGAAGATCCGTCTTATTTTTTCACGAGCAAGCATAGAGAACTGTAAGGGCTAGAACTTTGTTGGGCTAAACTGTTTTGCAACAAGTAGTCCACTTCTTTTCTCATGACTTCTTGGTGATATGGTGACAGTCGATAGGCGCGTTGTTTAAATGGTCTCTCCGTTGTTTTGAGGTGTATCTCATGCTTCGTCAGGTTGGTTCGTTTCGGGATGTTTGAGATAATTTCAGGGAAACTTCTAATTAATCGGCTTAATTCCTCTTGTTGCTACTGGTCCAAATGAGTTAGTTTCTCTCCCAAATTCCAAATGGTAGCCGAATTATTCACTTTGCTTCCTGCCCCTACCACATATCCGTCGTCGTTTTCCGTAGATAGTATGCTTTGCACCATGCACACTTGTGAAGTTTCGGTCTTATTTTCGCTCAAGTAGGGTTCCAGTAGGTTGACGTGTACTTTCCTTTGACTTTTCCTTCGTCTTGGGGTTTCGATAACGTAGGTTAGGTCACTGATCTCTAAAATCTTGAATGGTCCTTGAAACTTGTTGGTGAGTGGGAATCTCCTTATTGGCAGGAAAACAAATACCTGTTGTCCTATCGAAAACTGTCTGTCCTTACTTTCCATATCGAATCTTTTCTTAATTTTTCCTTGTCTCGCCTTAAGGTTTTCTAGTGAAAATTGCCTTATCTCGCCCATCCTTCTCTTCAAATTCTTGACATATTCTCCATCCATTTCCTCTTGGTCCTTCCATTTTTCTGCTAACATTTTAATCGGTCCTCGTACTTCTTTTCCAAATACCATTCCATTCGGGCTACATCCCATGCTGTCTTGATAAGCATTATGTACCTCAAATAACATCAACGGAAGTCCGATGTCCTATTCATTCCTTGTTCCATTGCAGAACTTCGTTAACATACTTTTCATAGTTTGATGAAACCTCTCTAATGCACCTTGGGTCTCCTGATCATAAACAGTTGATAGTTGTTGTTTCACATCCAACAGTTTCATTACGTCCTGAAATAATTTTGACGTGAAATTCGTTCCTCGGTCACTTTGAACGATTTCCGGTATACCAAAATCAGTGAAAAAGTCTAGTAACTTCTCGGCGATTATCTTGGCACTGATGTTACTGATGGGTATGGCTTCTGGGTATTTTGTTACTGGACACATCAAGGTTAAATATATTCGTGACCTTTTTTCGTCCTTGGTAAAGGTCCTACAATGTCGATCAGTACCTTGATGAAGGGTTCTCCTCACACTTCTATCGGGTGTAATGGAGCTTTCTTAATGCACTCGTTCGGCTTTCCAGCCATCCGATGTACGTGACATGCACGGCAAAACTTGCTCATGTCCTTATGCATGCCTGGCCAGAAAAGTGTTTTATTATCTTCTCTGTCGTCTTATTTATCCTCAATATGTCCCGTCTCGTGCGAGACGTCGATCACCTGTCTTCTCTACGGTGCGGGAATTAATATCTGCCGATATATCCCCCATTAGGCATTTCCAGGGATATCGGCGGGTCTATGCTTCCTCATAAGCAACGCATCCTTAAGATAATAACAGGTCGGAGACTGTTGTGCCCCCGTCTCGTCCACCACATGGTACAATATTTCTATTAATATTGAATCCTTCCGTTGCAATCTTATCAGTTTTATCCTACTCCCTTGTTCTACTTCTAGCATTGAATTTTCTATTTTTTCCAAGTCCATTTCTTCTTTGTCCTCTTGTCCGCTCGTCTGTCGTTCCTCTTTGCTCGGGCCTAATCGGGAGTTCTCTTCTTGTGTACCATTAAAGGAATCATCTTTTTCAGAAAACAAATCCTCCAAGTTCATTGCTTCCAGGTTCATTTTTTTCTTTGTCCTCTTGTCCACTCGTCTGTCATTCCTCTTTCCTCGAGCCTATTCGGGAGTTCTCTTCTTGCGTACCATCAAGGGAATCCTTTTCTTCGGAAAACAAAACCTCCAAGTTCATTTCTTCCAGATCCTTTTTTTCTTCGTCCTCTTGTCCACTCGTCTGTTGCTCCTCTTCGCTCGGGCTTACTCGGGAATTCTCCTCTTGTGTATCATCAACAGAATCCTCTTCTTCGGAAAACAAAACCTCTAAGTTCATTGCTCCTTTGATTTCTTTTTCTTCTTTGTTCTCTTGTCCGCTCATCTGTCGTTCCTCTTTACTCAGGCCTCTTCGTGAGTTCTTTTTTTGTGTATCCTCTTCTTCGTAAAAATAACCCTCCATGTTCATCGCTCCTTCGATTTCCTTTTCTTCTTCAGCAGGCACTTTTTTCTTCATACTCCTAGTCGTAACACAGCTAGGAAACAGATACGGGTAGTCCTTCTTGAGTTCAGTTTTAGGACTATACTTCAATGGTTTCTCCGTTACAATGGTACAAGGCATGAACGGTGCTCCACTAACCTCATTACTCAGCAGGATGTCTACTCCTTCGACAGCCAATAAATACTTTACCGCAACGTCAAAATTACCTGTCACCAAGTCGCATGACAATTTCAAGCGGCAAATATGGGTGACCTCCTCACTCCCTATGCCCTTAAAGATAACCGAGTCCCCTGTGAGAGACTGTTCTACCAATGAGTGTACTCCTCATATCCTCACACTATGGTTACAACCTGTGTCGAGCAATATCCTGACCGCGGTTCGCTCACTCCTGTCTATTGCTGGTAACATACCTTCATAAATATATGGTTTAAAGTCATCCACGCTGTTTGGGTTCGTCCTGTTCGTCGTGCAAACGTTAGCTGGTTTATTTTCCTCTCCATCCTTTCCCAATTGCTTCTTCGTCTTTGCATTCTGTGAAATCGAATTATTCTTAGTCACCTGGGCAACTGCTTTCGGTTGGTAGGACCAACATTCCTTACTGATATGGCCTCTCTTGCTAAACTTAAAACAGACAATATTAACCTTCTCCACATCTTTCACAATACTTGAAGGAGGACGATTCGACGTTCGTTGCTGTGGTGCTGTCGCATTCTGCTTAGGGACAGTACCAGGGCTACTTCCGTTGTAACTGTTGAACTTGTTCCGTAGTTATTACTGAACTGGTTTCCATGGTTCGGCGATTACTTGAAACTTGGTTGGAACGGCGGTTGAAACTTCATGCCCGAGGAGGGTTTACGACTGATAATGTAATTTTCACTCAGCGATGCGGCTTTATCAAGTTTCTTCACCTCTCTCTCTCTCAAGTACGTTCAAATATGTTCAGGAATTCCTCGTAGATACTGCTCTAGTATTATCAATTCTTCTAAATCAGCCTTCTCTTTTACGTTAGCATCCTCTATCCTTCTCTTAAAACAATGTCGTAACTTATAAGCGTAATCCAGGAAAGTTATCTTATTTTCCTTTCTCAAATTTGGAATCTTTTATCATAATATTCAGGGGTCATTTGATACACTTGCAGCACGCTCCTCTTCACTTCTTGATACTCCATCATCTGGTCCTGAGATGAGGATAAATAAGCACTGCAGCCCTTCCCAAAGAGCACACTCTGCCATAACACAGACCATTTATCTTCTGGCCATTTCATCGTTGCTGTTACCGTTCCAAAATAATCGAAGAACTCATGTGGAGACTTTTGTAAATCTTGGAATTAACCTCTGGGCTTCCGACACATTAAACACTGGATCGTGTTTAGCAGGGGCTGCCCCGGTTTGCATTGTCAGCTGTGCATGGGCGTTCAACAACTCCAACTCCCACGCATACCTCGCTTCTTCCATCTCTTTCTCTTCTTGCCTTGCTTTCATTATCCTTGCGTGTCTTGCAATATCTCTCTTCTTCTCGTCTTGCTTCCATTTCTTTGGCACATCGTTTTTCTTCTCCCTCTTCTTCTTCTCGTCTTGCTTCCATTTCTTTCGCACATTGTTTTTCTTCTCCCTCTTCTTCTTCTTGTCTTGCTTCCATTTCCTTTTCTTTTGCCACCATCTTAAACTTTATCAAATTCTCCTCCGCTGCAATTTGTCGAAGCCTCTACACCCTTATCTGCTTTCATGCCTTCAGTTTGTGGGTCAACCGGTCTTTGCTTCGCTAAAAATTCTTCCTTAGTTTCCTCCAATGGTTCTCGAGCTTCCACAATATTCTCTTCAAACAACTTTACAGAATTTATCAACGCTTCTAAGGCTAGACACTTCATGTGGGCTTTATTCATCCAACTCGTTGCATGGCTGCCACATGCCATTATGATAGAGAGCCAATGAGCTTTAATTACTGTAGCTTCTGACAATTCCTGAACACTTGGGTTATTCAAAAACTCTTGGATATTAAACCGTGCAATCCTGTAATTTAACGATGCTGCGCATGGCCCATGAGAGACTGGGAAGACACTTTGGGGTAACATGTACTACTCAGATGATCCAGCATCAGTTCTGGCTGACTTGTACAAGGTTATCAAGGCTTAAGTACCCTCCTACCACCCTTGCCAAGTCAATATTGGTTTGACTTCCTAGCCATATTTCAGGGCAACGAGGGTTTTCACTTCATGGCAGAGGAGTCACGACCTCTTACCATACTTGCAACTCCCTTTTGGCTTCACCAGGTGCAAGCAGGGATTCCCATCTGTGGGGTTTACTTAAATGGCAGCTTAAATTTCTTCCAGACATGGGAAAAACTCTAAACTCTAGAGAATGAGCTCTTAGGTATGGGCTTATCTCTTGAGCATCTTGGATCCTAGCATGCTCACCATGTGTTCCCACTGACAGTCCTAACAACCCATAACCCTCTAACCTACTTGACTAAGCTATGTAATAAGAATGAAGGGCTCATGAGGTCGGGCATAGACCTCCAGAACTACAATTAGAAAGTTGAGCGCCTAAAAAGCTCAGATGAGAGAGTAGCTGATGTGTTCTCCCGGCATTAGTGCCCAATGCACAGTGCCATGTCCATAAAGCCATAGTCAGTAGGTTAATCTAGGTTGCATGAAAAAAATATTAATTGGCCTTGGTGTCTCCCCAGGTAGATAACCTTGAGGATCTATCTTGGCCTCATTAGTTGCATTTAATTTATTTTTATGTGTTTATTTTATCTTTTGCATATGATTTGTCCATTTGCTTTCATTTTCATGTGTTCCACTGCACTGGGTCACTTAACTTTAACTATTTTAGCATTTTCCCATTTTTTGTTGTTGTTGACTCACAGCCAGCATGCTTACTTCTATGTGGCACTTAAAGCTAATATACAATCAAAATAAAGTAAAATTATGACCCTAGTTGCAGCTTAGAAATGAATTCATTATCGTGGTGAGACTCACTGAGGGAGGAGTCATTAAGGCTAGTAGCTTCAGACCTTGCTTGCAGAGTTCTTGTCCTGTTTTAGGACAAAAACTCTGCTAAAATGGGGGGTTGTTATTCATGACGGTCATTGTGCCATCTTTTTCAAACAAAAGACCCAGCCAGCAAGGACCGGTTGACATGCCACAAGCGTTGGGACCCTACCCAGAGCCTCACCACCTGCCCAACCCTCCTATACCTGTCTACTCCCCTGAGATCTCATTTCAGACACCTTCAAAAAAACCACATGGCCGCTCAACGCCGCCACAAAGGAAATCCGGGAGAAGTCAGGAGGCCTATTAATGGGGGTTGTCAGGAGACGAGACCAAGGCCGATGACCAATAGGATGGCGGTCACGCCAATGACAACAGCCCTATTTTGGGGGCTGAGAGGGGTCATCTCAACGTAGGAAGAGCTGGGCATTGTTCTTCGTTTTCCAACCTCCATCGGAGCAGGACCTGTGACACGTTCTCCACAAGGGAGGAAACAGATTCCTTTTTATCAATGTAAGGTGTCTGTACTTTGAGATATTCATCATCCTTACCCAACCTTCCACCTCCTTCCCTTATCACATCCCATCCTTTCCTTTTATCCTTAACGAAAGATCCTACCCACTAAACCTTTGTTATCCCATCCATATGTACCAACAACATGTGCCATTTGCTCCTAACCTTAATTAATTCACCCTGTGACAGTGTTGATTCCCACGTGATAGTTTTTAAATTCCTAAGTTTTGCACTTTTATTTTATTTGCTTAAAATTTTTAACCACACCGTTCCCAGCCTGTAGAAGTAAGTGATCGGTTAATAATCTAATTTATTTCCCTTTCCAGGGAATGAGATTGGTGTGCTGAAGTCATCCACGGTCCCTTCAAATCCATGTGAAGCACCTTGTGACTTAAATTAGAATATAGTTATCTGTTGCGCTCCTCTTTTTATTTATTTCTTATCAAATATTATTGTAAATATAACTTATTGTCAGTATTCCTTGTCTTATTGCGGACTGGCGACCATCCATTGTTTTCTTTTTTTTTTTTTTTGTTCATGCCCTGAATTCCTTAAGCAAGGCCGGACTCACAAGACCGGGCGTAACAAAAGTGACGGGTGACAAAGTCCAGTAGAACAACTGCAGGGAGGTCCATTGCATTGAATGAGTCACCAAAGATCTCCCTATAGTGGAGTTGAAGGTAACCACTTCCCAGCTCAGCAAGAGGTGCACACAAGAGGTAGGGGTAGGGCGCAATCTCAGACATGCGGGCTACGACTTGCTCTTGGGTCAAGAGCCCATGAAGGCCATACAGCGAGTGCCCCTCAGGTGCCTGAAGGCTGCCAAGCCGGAGCCCAAAACTGTGAGGACGCGACCAGCAGGGGAAGACGACTGGCTAGGTAACATTGACCTTGGTGAGGTAGCTTGTCTAAGTGAGGAGTCTCAAGAGTCTTCCTCCTACAGCAATGAGCCTGAGCCTTGTACCCCAGAAGTCAGTTCAGATGAAGCTGTGCTAGTTACCACCACTGGCGATAGGGCTACCTCAAACACCAGGCCAGAGGTCTCAGAGGAGGCAAAAGGGGAAGCACCCATCAGCCCAGAGACCCTAAGGAGCTAGACAGAGCTCATCAGATTCCAGCATTTGGACGAGAGGCTGGAAGACTACAGGGCACCTGCCTACTCGAACGAGGTTGGAATAAGTACCCATTCTAAGGAGGACTTCCTGCTAAAGGAAGAGGTGCCCCTCAAAATCACCCGAGCTTCTCACGATCCTGGTAAGGTCTCGTGCCGGCAAGTAGTTGTCCCCTGTAATTTCCGCTTGTCGATGCTGCGCATGGCCCATGAGAGACTGGGAAGACACTTTGGGGTAACATGTACTACCCAGCTGATCAAGCATCAGTTCTGGCTAGACTTGCACAAATTTATCAAGGCTTATATAGCCTTCTACCACCCTTGCCAAGTCACCAGTAATTCTAAGCAAATAGTGCCGAGGGAATCTCTCTAACGCATCTCATCCATAAGTGTCACAGAACCGACACAATTCTTTTATTGGTTTGGCTTCCTAGCCCCATTTCAGGGCAACGAGGGTTTTCACTTCATGGCAGAGGAGTCACAACCTCTGACCACACTCGCAACTCCCTTTTGGCTTCACCAGGTGCAAGCAGGAATTCCCAACTGTGGGGTTTACTTAAATGGCAACTTAGATTTCTTCCAGACATGGGAAAAACTCCAACATCAAGAGAATGAGCTCTTAGGCATGGGCTTCTCTTGAGTATCTTGGATCCTATCATGCTCACCATGTGTTCCCACTGACAGTCCTAACAACCCATAACCCTCTAACCTACTTGACTAAACTACGTAATAAGAATAAAGGGTTCATGAGGTCGGGCATAGACCTCCAGAACTACAACTGGAAGGTTGAGCGCCTAAAGAGTTCCGATGAGAGAGTAGCAGATGTGTTCTCCCGGCATTAGTGCCCAATGCACAGTGCCATGTCCATAACACGTAGCCATAGTCAGTAGTTTAATCTAGGTTGTATGAAAAAATATTAATTGGCCTTGGTGTCACCCCAGGTAGATAAACTTGAGGAGCTATCTTGGCCTCACCAGTTGCATTTAATTCATTTTTATGTATTTATTTTATCTTTTGCATATGATTTGACCATTTGCTTTCATTTTCATGTGTTCCACTGCACTGGGTCACTTAACTTTAACTATTTTAGCATTTTCCCATTTTTTGTTGTTACCTCAGCCAGCGTGCTTACTTCTATGTGGCACTTAAAGCTAATATACAATCAAAATAAAGTAAAATTATGACCCTAATTGCAGCTTAGAAATTAATTCATTATCGTGGTGAGACTCACTGAGGGAGGAGTCATTAAGGCTAGTGGCTTCAGACCTTGCTTGCAGAGTTCTTGTCCTGTTTTAGGACAAAAACTCTGCTAAAATGGGGGGCTGTTATTTATGACGGTCATTGCGCCATTTTTTTTTTCAAACAAAAGACCCAGCCAGCAAGGACCGGTCGACATGCCACAAGCGTTGGGACCCTACCCAGAGCCTCACCACCTGCCCAACCCTCCTATACCTGTCTACTCCCCTGAGGTCTCATTTCAGACACCTTCAAAAAACCACATGGCCGCTCAACACTGCCACAAAGGAAATCCGGGAGAAGTCTGGAGGCCTATTGATGGGGGTTTGTCAGGAGACGAGACTAAGGCCAATGACCAATAGGACAGCGGTCAGGCCAATGACAACAGCCCTATTTTGGGGGCTGAGAGGGGTCATCTTAACGTAGGAAGAGCTGGGCATCGTTCTTCGCTCTCCAACCTCCATTGAAGCAGGACTGTGACACGTTCTCCACAAGGGAGGAAACAGAGTCCTTTTTATCAACGTAAGATATCTGTACTTGAGATCCTCATCATCCTTACCCAGCCTTCCACCTCCTTCCCTTATCACATCCCATCCTTTCCTTTTATCCTTAACGAAAGATCCTACCCACTAAACCTTTGTTATCCCATCCATATGTCCCAACCACGTGTGCCGTTTGCTCCTAACCTTAATTAATTCTCCCTGTGACAGTGTTGATTCCCACATGATAGTGTTTAAATTCCTAAGTTTTGCACTTTTATTTTATTTGCTTAAAAGTTTTAACCACACTGTTCCCAGCCTGTAGAAGTAAGTGATCAGTTGATAATTTAATTTATTTCTCTCCCCAGGGAATGAGATTGGTGTGCTGAAGTCAACCACGGTCCATCCAACTCCACGTGAAGCACCTTGTGACTTGAATTAGAGTACAGTATAGTTATCTGTTGTGCTCCCCTTTTTATTTATTTTTTATCAAATATTATTGTAAATATAACTTATTGTCAGTATTCCTTGTCTTATTGCTGACTGGCGACCATCCATTGTTTTGTTTTTTTTGTTTTTTCGTTCATGCCTTGAGTTCCTTAAGCAAGGCCGGACTCACAAGGCCGGGCGTAACAAAAGTGGCAGGTGACAAAGTCCAGCAGAACAACTGCAGGGAGGTCCATTGCATTGAATGAGTCACCAAAGATCTCCCTATAGTGGAGTTGAAGGTAACCACTTCCCAGCTCAACAAGAGGTGCACACAAGAGGTAGGGGTAGGGCGCAATCTCAGACATGAGGGCTACGACTTGTTCTTGGGTCAAGAGCCCATGGAGGCCATACAGCGAGTGCCCCTCAGGTGCATGAAGGCTGCCAAGCCGGAGCCCAAAACTGTGAGGACGCGACCTGCTGGGGAAGATGACTGGCTAGGTAACATCGACCTTGGTGAGGTAGCTTGGCTAAGTGAGGAGTCTCAAGAGTCTTCCTCCTCCAGCAATGAGCCTGAGCCTCGTACCCCAGAAGTCAGTTCAGATGAAGCTGTGCTAGTTACCACCACTGGCGATAGGGTTACCTCAAACACCAGGCCAGAGGTCTCAGAGGAGGCAAAAGGGGAAGCACCCATCAGCTCAGAGACCCTAAGGAGCCAAACAGAGCTCATCAGATTCCAGCATTTGGACGAGAGGCTGGAAGACTACAGGGCAACAGGGCACCTGCCTACTCGAACGAGGTTGGAATAAGTACTCTTTCTAAAGAGGACTTCCCTCTAAAGGATGAGGTGCCCCTCAAAATCACCCGAGGTTCTCACAATCCTGGTAAGGTCTCATGCCGGCAAGTAGTTGTCCCCTGTAATATCCGCTTGTCGATGCTGCACATGGCCCATGAGAGACTGGGAGGACACTTTGGGGTAACATGTACTACCCAGCTGATCAAGCATCAGTTCTGGCTAGACTTGCACAAGGTTATCAAGGCTTATGTAGCCTCCTTCCACCCTTGCCAAGTCACCAGTAATTCTAAGCAAATAGTGCCGAGGGCATCTCTCCAACGCATCTCATCCATAAGTGTCACAGAACCGACACAATTTTTTTATTGGTTTGGCTTCCGAGCCACATTTCAGAGCAACGAGGGTTTTCACTTCATGGCAGAGGAGTCACAACCTCTGACCATACTCGCAACTCCCTTTTGGCTTCACCAGGTGCAAGCAGGAATTCCCAACTGTGGGGTTTACTTGAATGGCAGCTTAAATTTCTTCCAGACATGGGAAAAACTCCAAACTCTAGAGAATGAGCTCTTAGGCATGGGCTTATCTCTTGAGCATCTTGGATCCTATCATGCTCACCATGTGTTCCCACTGACAGTCCTAACAACCCATAACCCTCTAACCTACTTGACTAAACTACGTAATAAGAATAAAGGGCTCATGAGGTTGGGCATAGACCTCCAGAACTACAACTGGAAGGTTGAGCGCCTGTCATGGGTAGATAGAATAATATAGAAAAGAATGTTAAAACGTGAATTTTCTACTCTTATGAAGCAGAGAGAGAGGTGGTCCCGCTAGTGTTTACTGGAAACTGTCACCGTCGCTGATGGAAATCAAGATATTTATTAGTTGTGCCTAGTTCAGCAGACCTTGGGCATAACGACCGTCTGTTCGTAGCACTCCAAGGACCCATAGGACAAGGAGAGCAGTGTCGCTGCCGAAGAATATACATTAACGGAAGGTAAACACGCCAGCACAGCCTTCGCGAAGATGCTATCAAAGAGGCGTGGTTTTAAGGAAAACCAATAAGGATGAAGAAAGGAGAAAATTTCCTTATATGGAATTGTCCATAGTTAACCCCTCCCATACAGGGATATATAAACTTCAACGAGAGAAGAGAGAGTACGACAGATAGAACGAGAGTAAGACAGATAGAACGAGAGTAAGACAGAACGAGAATACGACGGATAGAATGGGAGTACGAAAAGGAGAACGAGAGAGAGAGAGAGAGAGAGAGAGAGAGGGAGAACAAGCACAGGGAAGGAGAGAAGACGTAAGGACCAGAATGCAGACGTGACCAGCCTTGTCCGAGATGTCAGAACGAGTTGACCTTTGCCCTGATCACCGACCACGAAACGCCCGGACCTGAAATATCTACGTTCCTGTCAACCGTCGAGAGCTGCTGTGAATAGTATTTTTTTTTTATTATTTATCTACTATCTTGACTGTTCCCCTATTTGCTGGAGTATAGTTTAATCAAATGATTTTCTTTGTTTAGTTCAGTGCTTCCTAAGTACTCAATCAAGAAACTTTGACCTTTGACTAGTTGTAAATAAAATTATGTTTTCTTTTGCGAGTTTTCTTTCTATATTTCCTGTTGTTTCAAGAGGTATACTGGTCGAGAAATCCTAATTTCATTAATCAATTCAAAAGAACCTGGTTCGATCCCCACGAGGATCGTAACAGCACCTAAAGAGTTCAGATGAAAGAGTAGCAGATGTGTTCTCCCGGCATTAGTGCCTAATGCATAGTGCCATGTCCATAACACGTAGCCATAGTCAGTAGTTTAATCTAGGTTGCATGAAAAAATATTAATTGGCCTTGGTGTCTCCCCAGGTAGATAAACTTTAGGAGCTATCTTGGCCTCACTAGTTGCATTTAATTTATTTTTATGTATTTATTTTATCTTTTGCATATGATTTGTCCATTTGCTTTCATTTTCAAGTGTTCCACTGCACTGGGTCACTTAACTTTAACTATTTTAGCATTTTCCCAATTTTTGTTGGTGCCTCACAGCCAGCGTGCTTACTTCTATGTGGCACTTAAAGCTAATATACAATCAAAATAAAGTAAAATTATGACCCTAGTTTCAGCTTGGAAATGATTTCATTATCGTGGTGAGACTCACTGAGGGAGGAGTCATTAAGGCTAGTGGCTTCAGACCTTGCTTGCAGAGTTCTTGTCCTGTTTTAGGACAAAAACTCTGCTAAAATGGAGGGCTGTTATTCATGATGGTCATTGCGCCATTTTCTCAAACAAAAGACCCAGCCAGTAAGGACTGGTCGACATGCCACAAGCGTTGGGACCCTACCCAGAGCCTCACCACCTGCCCAACCCTCCTATACCTGTCTACTCCCGAGGTCTCATTTCAGACATCTTGAAAAAAGCATGTGGCCGCTCAACGCCGCCACAAAGGAAATCCGGGAGAAGTCAGGAGGTCTATTGATGGGGGGTGTCGGGAGACGAGACCAAGGCCAATGACCAATAGGACAGCGGTCAGGCCAATGATCCCCCCCCCCTATTTTGGGGGCTGAGGGGGTCATCTCAATGTAGGAAAAGCTGGGCATTGTTCTTCACTCTCCAACCTCCATCGGAGCAGGACCTGTGACACGTTCTCCACAAGGGAGGAAACAGAGTCCTTTTTATCAAGGTAAGGTGTCTGTACTTTGAGATCCTCATCATCTTTACCTAGCCTTCCCGTATCCCATCCCATCCTTTCCATTTAACCTTAACGAAAAATCCTACCCACTGAACCTTCCATTGTTTTTATTTTTTTGTTTGTTCATGCCCTGAATTCCTTAAGCAAGGCCGGGCGTAACAAAAGTGGCAACCTTGTCAGGATTAGCTAAGACAATAATTTCACATTATTTTTATTTAAATATATATACATGGTCAGGGGAATATTACTCGGTTAGAATAAAAAGATGAAAGCAAGCTGTTGAAATTAGGAAAGGAAAAAGAGTAATGTTGAGAAGTAATAAAAACATTAGGGAGAGAAATTTAGATTGGAAATGGGAGTTCAGTTTCCCTATGTTTGAGAGACCTCTTGCCTGTACCCAAGGCATATTCGCTATTGAAGCACAATTTCATCGAAGCATTCTCTCACTAAGGGGGAATTTAAGTTTTCTGCTTTTTTCATAGATATTGCTAGATCTTCATTATGCATTCCACTCACTATTCTAGTCCGTTTAATCAAATTTAATTACAATTGGCATGTGGCTTTGACAAAATTGTTTTATACCATGATTTTTCCTTGTAATAAATCTACTTTGGTACAAAAAAATTTCCTACTTTGAGTTCTGATGATTTATTAGAAATATTCCTCCCTGGCAACCTGCCATATTGGGGTTTGAGTTCCACTTAAGCTCGATAGTTTCTTTAGTGTCTGCAACCTAATCATCCTAGGAATCAGAGGATGGGGAGTTAGGGAAATTCTATAGATCTACCTGCCGAGTCATTGGCAGCTATTGCTTGGTCTTCCATGGTTTTATCCTAGTTGGAGGGGCTTGGGCACTGATCATAAGTATACATGGTCAGTCTCTAGGGCATTGCCACTATCCCTTGCCTCTGGCATTCATGAGTGATCTATAAAACCTTTAAACATTTCATAAAACATTTGTTAGTCACGGGTGAAATTGCATTGAATTTTAGCAAACTGTCTGAGGAAATAATGTGAAGAAGGTTCATTTATTGTACTGTACTGTACAACCACCTCACAAAACCCAAAGCAGCACAGGCTCGCTTTGCTTGCCTGCTCACAAAAGTATCTTTCAGTTACTACTCCAGGTCTGAAAGTCTTCTGACTTGGCAACCTTACTCGCATAAAAAGTTTATGGCTCGTTTTCCAGCTAAGCCAGACAATATATACATAATAAAGAGTGGTCTTTATTTGTGTAGGAAAAAATATTAAATTATAAGAACATATCTGAAAAAAATTATTTTCACAAACATATAGTAGGAAAATTCAATAGTCTTGAAAGCAGACAAAGTACTCCCTTTTTTGTTATTCTCCAACAATGGTATCTGCATCGCCACCTCTTGATATATTATCATAAGACAGATTTACTATAGAGATGGTATCTCTGTCAGTGATTTAAAAAGTGTTACACAAGAATGTACTTAACCAACCAACAATTTGCATCACTACAACCACTAATGTCAGTGTAAGAATGGCACGAGTTTCACTTTTAATCTTTCATTATTGGCAAGGAAGAGAGAAGATATCCACCTTTCTTAGCACTTACTAACAATACTGGAAGTAATTGTCATTTTCTGCGGCAATTATGATTTAAGGCAAGTCCTTTAGCATACTTGCCTGCTATATCTGACAACAGTATCAAGAATTCTTGCATGAGAAAGGACCCACCAGAAATAAACAGTAATGTGCTGAAAGGAAATGTCAAAGAACCCCTTCTGAGCTTTCCGAACTAATGGGTGAATCTATCACATACTGTATTTTAAATGTCATTCTTAAAGCTACAGTATATGGCACAGGTGTTGCCCCTACTTGCTACGACAACCTCTGGCCCCAAGTTATACAGTATATAAATCTTGGAAAACAAAGGAGCAGAATTTATTAAAGTACTGGGTTACAAATCTACCAGGAACTCTTCTCTTTAGAACATATATATTGAATATTTGCATGAACTTAATATCATCAACTGGTCCCTGGCTAACATTTTGAGACATTTACTTGGTCCTATTACTATCATCATATTTACAAAATTCCCTCTCATCTTAAAGGCATAGCCTGAGCCAGCATACCTCTAGCTGAGTCACGTGTCCTCTAACAATATTTTGTAACTTAACGCAGTGTTAATAAGTCAAATGTCCTACTCTATAAGCTTGCAATTTACCTTTCATCAGATCTTGAGTAAAAGGATCACACTACACTCAATTTTTCTCTCCACAGAAAATTATGCGATGGATATTGCAACAAGTCTAATTCACTGATAAAAGGGCTACCATCTCTTAGCAAAATGGAATTTACCGAACTTTACACACATAACTAATAAAATCTGGAACTAACACATGAAACAATAAAACCCTAAGATTAAGGCCATAATTCTAGAGCAATATAAGGACAGAAAAGAATAGAGTAGCTTTAATTGTCATGTAAAAGTAACTAAAATGTTCTAGTGGAACCCCCACCACCTCCTAAATGGGTTTAGCAGCTAAATTGTCGCGTGGCCTTGCAAGGAGGCCCAACAGTGTAGAGTAATGGTAAAAATTTTGGTTTCGTAGTGTTACTGTCAAGAATCTCTCAGTTCAGTAAAGCATATAAATTTCAGTTATCTATCAGTAAAATAAGACAGTATGGAGGTTAAAGTAAACCAACAATGTAAAAACATCTGAATTTTTATTGTTCAGAAACACTATTAGTCCAACATCACACATTCCATACCTTTCAGAGTAATTTGTACTACTAACATATTAGTATATATATCACTATTAAACATCTGGAGGAATTATTCCAAAAAGGTATGCCATTCATCCACCCATGTATTCATATCAAAATTGGAACCATCACAAACATAATCCAGTCATAACAGAAGTTTAAATTACACAACAGGGTAAATGTCCAAATAAAATCGACAATATGATGCATATCACGTCACACAGGTATACAAATGAGACCTTTTAATATAAACTAGAAGTAAATGATCATAACCTAACATTATGAATCTTAATATACAATTGTGATATGAAATAAAAACGATGAGAAAAACAGGATTAAAAATAGCCTAAATAGATAAAATTTATTCAGTGTCTAGGCATGATGGGAAAATATTTCCGTAACGCTGAGGCTGTGGATCAAGACAACTTCAGTGTGGCATCTTCTGCTTACAACACTAAGATGATTGATGAACAATGATTTCTCCAGTATCTGAAAAGAAAACAGAAAATAATCAATGTGTGTGTGTGTGAGAGAGAGAGAGAGAGAGAGAGAGAGAGAGAGAGAGAGAGAGAGAGAGAGAGAGAGAGAGAGAGAGAGAGAGAGAGAGATACAAGGATTTTGGATGTCTCAAAGACTTTTTAATCCATCCACAGAATCCATTTGCTCTTTGGTAGAGCGATTTAGTTAAAGCATTTAGTTCTTATAATCTTGTCTAACTTATTCTTGAACTCGTATACCGTGTTACTGTTTACTACATCCGCTGCAAGTTTATTCCAAGTATTTGCTATTTTGTATGTAAAGAAATTGTCACAATGAGAGAGAGAGAGAGAGAGAGAGAGAGAGAGAGAGAGAGAGAGAGAGAGAGAGAGAGAGAGAGAGAGAGAGATTAGTTTACAAAGAATAACTAACTAGTTGCATTGGTTTACTCAATAGGACTTTCAAAACTAAAACTGAAAATTATTTGATTTAATTCATGGTTTACCAAAAATGAAACAATATAAAGTAAAAGGTACCCAGCACAAAGATAACATGCATGCAAAGGGAAAATTCATAAGTAATATAGATATCAAAACATCTGGTCCCAAAAGGTTCTGCAGACCATTTATTATCATCTACATTGTGCTATGCAAAGCCAACTGTAAGTTAACTACCAATAGTAAAGGGATAACCTAAAACCTAAGTTGTCACAGAATTAGTCATAACACGCCAGAGAGAATACTTCAATAAACAGTCTCAACACTGGTTTTTCCTCTTTACCTAAAAACCATTTGCAAAAATATAATTTAAAATTTCACATAAATGATTTCGATACTTGAATGTTACTCAACTTGAATTACGTCAAGTTTCAAAAGCTCTTGTAAGTGATTGTTTAAACATCCCAGAAATCCATAAATTTACCTGTTCCTATGATCGGGATCGCCTTCTGTAATCAGGGGTTTCACTTCTTCGACGGTAGTCATCATACCTGTGGAACACAATATTTATAAATCCAGATATATACTGAAAAAAATATAATCAGATGAAAGAGCAAAATGCAAGTTAGCAAGGTGACAGAGTATATCCTCCAGATATACAATTACCTGGACACAATATAATTTGGATTCATACAAACCATCATTTAACATGTCATTCCTTTTTTTATAAGGATATTAATTTCAGACTTCACATTTCCACCTCTACATATTACCATATGTCTTATGCCTTAATCTGATCCCCTTTACATTAGACTAATCAAAATTTATAAAATGTATCAATCAAAATCAACTTGAAAAGCTGCACCAAACTGTGTACTGTAATATACAGCACTGAGAAGCATTCAAAGAAAAGGGTACAGAAAGCCAACATGGATGTTGACTAATAACCCCACTCAAGTCATTACATGTTACTATACATTTATAAAGAAAGAGGTTCTTGGTTAAATGATTACCTCTCATAGTAACAGTTTCACATGTTTTTATTAATAATTTTCAGTAAATTCAAATAACACGCAATCCGTCTTTAACCACATGATCCAGAACCTGCTAATTCTTTAACTTTTTCCTAAACAAAGGAAATCTTGGTAATTAATTTTTTTATTAACTTTAAAATATAAAATATATATACCGTATAGAGTCCTGTCAACAGCCAAACTGGTTCACAAGAAAATTAGTCCTTTAAACCAAAAGATAGAAATTGAAGTAAGTACCTGAACTACTTCTATTTAATGTGGCCTTAGGGGAATTCAGTGATCTCTAAAACATGCCAAGCCCACACGGTACGCCTTCAGTAGCATTTAGACTGCCAAAGAAAATACTGTATGGTTCTTCATACAGTCCCAAGATAATTCAAGTTTGATTTTTAAATGATAAACCAGTTAGAAAAGAACAAAATGTATCTCAAATCATTGTAAAGTATGAAAAAGATGCTGAAGGACACTCTGAGGGAGATGATAATACACCTCCCCCAATCATGATGCTTTAACCTTAGCAATGTAATGTCATCAAAAGCTTACTCCTAAACACACTACATCACTTTCAATTTCTACATGTTTCATAACAAGAATTTTTATAAACAATGAAAGAAACCGCAAGGAACTCAAAAGACTTCAGGTCACTTTTGTAATAGATTGGAACAAATTTCAAGTTATAGGCAAGATAATGGCAACGGTGAAGTTATTCAGGAGTTGCATAGGCCTGTATTATCTCAAATTATAATATAACAGAATTCTACTTTTCACTATTCAAGCAATAAATCAACTGCTATTGTTTGTACAGGTTGCATCTCACAAACTTAACATGGCTGGGACCAGAGCCAAGCAACATACTGTATTGGATTGAGAGAGAGAGAGAGAGAGAGAGAGAGAGAGAGAGAGAGAGAGAGAGAGAGAGAGAGAGAGAGAGAGAGAGAGAGATTTCAGCTGATGAAATTGAATGCCGGGTTTTTGTTTCAACGTTTCTTTCAGACATGAAGCAAGGAATTTCTCACCACAATTAATTCTGTTTAATTCTTCCTTTCAACATGTCTCATTGGCATACCTGCAATAAAATAATGAAAGAAACAACAAAAACATAATAGATGTGAGCACAAAAGCATGGCCAAACAACAATTGTTAATTCAATGCAAGCCCAAATTTATGAGTGAAGGAAGCACCACCATTACACAGCGGCAGCCAGGCAAACTACATGAAATCAGTGACTTTTCTCCTGGTATTGAAATACTCTTTCTCTCTCTTCAAGAATAAGTCCTGGCATACATCCTTTTGAAGACAAAAATGTAAGCGCACTCTCTTTTTCTCTCATGGGCAAGTTTCTTTTGTCACAAATATATAAGAATCATTTTCATCATATGACTTTTAATTACCATTTATAATACAGTAGACTTATAATCTGTCTCTCTCCTGTAGAAACTTTACCTAATACATTATTATGAAAAAAAAAGGAAAAAAAAAAAAAAAAAAGAAGAAAGGAAGAAAGCAGCAGCAGCAACATTCTTATAACCAACCCTCCTCCTCCACGTGTAGAACCTTTACGAAAACAATTATTGGCAATTTTGAAATATTAGTGAATAGTTTTCTTTACATGTCTAATTAAAAATTTTAAGCAGGCATTTTTCAAATTCTACTACACAGTCCTCGGCAGCCGAGTTTTAGGTGCTTCTTAGTTTGGGAGATGCAACCTATATTCAAATTAGCATCTATTCTCAATGGATAAACGATGAATATCATGAAAATTCAAGTGAAATATGTGAAATATAAAATCATGTAATGACTTTTTTTTATTTACAAATCTGTTGACAATAAAGTAAACATTGCTAAAGCTGCCTTCTTTCCTCTAGATTCTGATCTACTATACACTGTTTAGTTTGTTTGTTTCATTAGACTACCATGGTAATTTACATGCGTTTGATAAATGATAGATTTCCTTCCTTTGTTCTTTCATTCAACTGTCTGAGTGATTCTTTTCCTTTTCCGGATTGCAATGCACCTTGATATTTTACATTTTAAAAATTGCTTAAACGGAATTTGTTGATGGAATTTACTTTGAATTAACTATCTAGATTTAGTAGGCCTCAAGTACTTGGAAATTGATGTTGAAAAATTGTTTTCCCTATGTGACTTCTTGCCAAGTTAAGGAATTCATACTCAGAAATTATGATTACAGTACATATTCTAACAGAGATTTATTCTGTAAGTCATATTAATTATGAACTTATAGGATATTTGTTGGGTTGACACAAACATTGAATAGGGTTTATGAGAACATAATCTGATGTAGATGTGGATTTTGTATGCATATTCTGATGTCAACGTAAATTCTGTAAGTACTATAAATAAAAAAAAGCTGCAAGGAACAGGATTTAACCTATGGATCAAATAAGCAACAATAATAAAAAAAAAAAAAGAAAAAAAAGGGTCATTATCAAATTTCCTTTAATGTGAATTGTGCTATTAAATCCTTTTTTTTCAATTCAATTCAACTTTTGATGCTAAATTAATTGCTCTCTAGATTGACATTTACCTATAGAGAAATATTTCAAGGATGCAACTGAGCATCATTAAGATTAGGTGTATTTTGCATTTGTTTCTTCCCATATAAGAAGATACCATTCTGAGTGTACCTTGCATGAAAAACTCCAGATGGCGTACTTAGGTTCTTTGAAGGGTTCCTTCATCACCACTCATGCTCCTAATGACAACTTGGCTTTCTCAAGTTCAACATTCAACAATAACCTGACAGCATTAGTATTACTTGATGACAAACTTCTATACCACTAAATTCTTTATTATTATCAAATACTCTAAGAGTGATCACTTAATGACCATTTAATTTTTAAACTCATTCTAAATAAACGTCTCTGATATGCTTATACTGTACTGTATTTACCGTGTCATAAGACGCACCCTTAAATTAGCAGTTCTTAGAAAAAAAAGGAACCAAGTACTTTACAATTTATTCTAGCAGCAATTCCTAGTCAGCAGCTCTAGTGTGATTTTTGTCTGTCACAGTAAAGTTTCATATTTTGAGTGTATTACAAAATGATATAGTTAATATTACAGTAATTAGCTCACCCCGGTTATCCAAATTTTATTACATATTCTTATAAGAAACCACTAAACCAGTTGTAGTTGCCACCACAAATACATTTGGTGTTTCAAGTGTTGTTTACATGAAAGCAGTGTTGCCAAATGTTCTTAATCAAATTTTGGTAAAGAAGTAAAATTCCAGTAATATTTCCCAAATTCCTCATATATCCTACACATTTTCACACTAAATTAATCAATTAAGCACTTAATCAAAGAAGTCTCTAGAAATTCCTCTAAGTGGAATACTTTTCCTACTGTATGTGCTACTCTAGGTCTAGTTACTTTTCTGCTAACTTGGGAACACTGCACTCAAATAACAGAGGGATGTTTTTTCCAAGCTCAAATTCAGCAACTGTGTTTGTATTATTTTGGAACTCGGGCAACAAAGTCATTATCAAAATATTGCTTTATTATAAAATATCAAAAAATTATTTGAAAATAGATAAATACGGCATAAATAACTAATATGTCATAGCGTCGTCTGCTAGGAGACGCTAGTTGGCATGTTTGCATGTAGAAGGCGATTGACAAGTTATCAGCTGATTACCAAAAACAAACAAACAACTTGCTACTGTACTTCATTAAATGAAGCGTAATATAATATATAAATTTATTCATCACATATGAATGATAATTGTAGGTTTACATTTTATATCTGGTAAGTGAGAGTTCTTGAATGTCATCACCTGTAGTTTAGTTGGGTGATTTTTGCGGGCATTTTTCAAGAAAAAAGGTGCATCTTATGACACAGGAAATATAGTAATTTTCTTGTCTTATAATGATTTCAATATTTTTCAGATCTTAATAAAACTATATCATACAAGGTACCTGATTTTCCAAAGCAACTGTGCTGAGTTGATTTCAGACATTTTAGTTTTTCTAAAGCTTTTTTTCAAGCATGACTTTTGTGATTGGTCAAAAGCCATTGATGTACTATGAGATGAACGCTCTAAAATCAAACCATCCTTCTCTAGTCTTGAGTAGTGCCACAGCCTCTGTACTATGGTCTTCTACTGTCTTGAGTTAGAGTTCTCTTGCTTGAGGATACACTCAGGCACACTTTACCTAGTACACTGGTAAGGCATTTGCCTTGCATTTCCATGGCAGCAGATTGCTCCCAGCCAGAAGACTATGAGTTTAAGCCTGTTTACTGGGGAGGATACTGCTGTGGTTGGGCACCACAGTGGGGTTTGGGTTTGCCCAGCTGATGTTCCAGTGAGCAACCATTCTGATGATACTGGAACTCAAACCAGATACCATTACCACTACGCTATTCTATCTGTTTCTTTATTACCTTTCCTCACTGGATTATTTTCCCTGTTGGAGCCCTTGGACTTATAACATTCTGCTTTTCCAACTAGGGTTGTAGCTTAGCTAGTAATAATAATAATAATTGGTTGAATATATCTCAGTATACTTGAGTACTGTATGGGCTTTTAGCAATAATTATCCTTACTGCCGAGAGACATACCCCTCATTATTCAGGGTTATTTACTAAGCAGTGGCGAGTTCCTTCCCTCAAATCTAGAAACATATGCAACACGTACCAAATGCCCACACGAGGAAGACATTGCTAACACATACTCTCGTCTGTATATTTTCTGAGTAGATTTTACACTTTACGCACATTTAGTATTCATCTCTGATACTATGCATCTTTCAATATACATAACCATAAAACAAAAATTGTAAATACATAAACGAGCAGAAAATGTTTATTTACGATACTGAGAAAAGAAGAAAACTGATATTCTCTTCAATGGAATCAGAAAAATATTGTGGTGTTACCATATATGGGATACTAACATAAACATCTTCCCATCATATCCTGGAAGAAAAAGTAAGTAAATTGCTATCGTGGTCAGAAAATGATTGTGTAAGGGACCAAAGGAGCTTCCTTTTAATTTATATATAGTATATATATATATATATATATATATATATATATATATATATATATATATATATATATATATATATAAAAGAGGTTTTATCAACAAAACAAATTGTTATCATTAAAAAATGCAATAATCTAAGTTTCCATTGTATACATGTACCTAGTAAAAGCTTGTCATAGAATCAATACAGCAGAAATGTGGAGTGTGTTGAACAGCAGGCTGAAGAGGCCTTAGAAGAGAACAAGTTCTGCGTAGATCTAGACAATGATAATGTATATGAAGACAAGGAGCCAACATGAAAAATACATCACCCTAACTCACGGAACAAGGCTTCCGGGAATAAATTATGACCTAAGAAGTTAAGAGATGTAATGCTTTCAAGGGCTGGGACCATAACATAAGCAGTACATTGTCGGTTCTTAAACTCTGCTCTTTATTCAACATCACATCAGTCAAACAAAGAAAAGAGATACGGCCAAGAAAAGTTTAGAATAGTTCTCACATTCTCCACTCCCTTTGGCACTTGTTAATCTCCAAAAAAAGGCCCTTAATGGGGTTATTATTATTATTGCTAGCAACGCTACAGCCCTAGCTGTAAAGGCAGGATGCTACAAGCTCAAGGGCTCCAAAAGGGGAAGCAACACAGGAGAAAACTAATGTAAATAATTAAAAACTCTATACTATAAATAAGAAAAAATATATCAAGATCAGTAACAATATTAAAGTAGATCAGTCATATATAATGTTAAAAAGAGGTTTATGTCATCCTGTTCAACAGTAAAGTCTTTGCAATAAGTTTCAACTTCGGAAGTTCCACCTATTCAACTGCCACATTAAGAAGATTATTCCATAATCTCGTTGTCCATAGTGATAGCCTCTGCAGTGAAAAAAGGCTCACTACACAACCATTCCCTTGGGTGCAATAACTGGAGCTTCACTTAAGACTGGGGATGACCGATATAAAAACTGTAACAAACCAAATCATGAAAAAAGGATCTTACTGTGTGTAGGTCCTTTCTCATGAATCACTGTTGAAATCCTCAAACATCTAAACTGTGTCCTGAGAAGTGTCAATGAGTTCATCTAGGGTATTGAAGGGCACTAAAAGTCATGGGTGGGTTTTTAAGTCAGAAAGGTACAGATTCAACACTTACAAATATACAAAAGCAAATAATTACTCCCTTGAACTTAACTTTCTGACTTTTTCTTCTCGTAATGGATTAACTGACAGAAGATATAACACAATCTGATGAGTTTGTCCGTCTCTGTCTCGGTAGAGGGACCTTTGATGATGCACCACTTGATGATGGGTGAGAGGGAAGTCACTGAAGGATGAAAAGCCTGAGGAGCCGTGGAGAAGGAATGTGATTCGATAATGTGAAGTACTTTTAGAGATGACAGAAGAGGGATGAACAATCAGCTGATGGAGCAATTCACCAATACACAATTAATGAGAGGGCTAAATACTAGGAGGGAAGAAATTAATAAAAGAAAGTACAGTACTCTTGCAGGAGGACTGGTTATACAATACTATATGAATTTCTTCCCTTCACTGCCATGACTACATTGATGCAACTCGAAACCCTTGCATGGGACTTATTGACAACCAATGACATCGTATCAAAAAGGTAGGGTATAGAAGACTAATTCTTTTATGATGGATGCAAAGTGTGTTACAATATGCAAGAATAAGATAGGGTAAAAGTAGGTCCGGGATGAAAGCGAGTTACGTCTCCAAGGTCGTTCGACATCTCTAAAGATGAAAATATATAAAAATTCCGAGACATGAAACTTAACAAAAATAATACAGTACAATAGTGAAGCTGTGGATATTTAATTAAGATAAAAAAAAAAATATATATATACAAGGGAAAAGTAAGAGTAATATTATGAAAGTAAATGGAATCCTAAGTTAGAGCAATGAAAGTTAATATGAATGGTGGAAGAATGGAAGCAGTTAATTTTGTTTAGCCCTTGGGTGTAAGTATGGCGGATGACTAAAGTGACGGAACCGGTAAAACAAGAGAGGTACCATAATGTTTACAAAAGTTTGGATGAAGACTAGAATGTACCTGGAAACCAAGATTGAACTGCATGGAAGAACTACAGAGCAAACAAATCTTCATTGAAATAGTTCGGATCTTGAATGCTAAACACAAAACTAAATGGGTTGAACTGCTACCACAATTTCTTTCCTTAACCTTCAATCATTCTAATGGTATCATTATCAATGAAAGTAATCAAATTTAGATGAGCATATCTATTTTTAATTAAAAATCAACCATGATTCGAATTATCTTCACTTATTCTCGAATCAAGCATCATCATCTCTGTCACATCATACCGTCATTAGTGGTAATTTGTTATTGTTGACTAAATGCAAACAAAATGGTTTTCCTGTTAAGCAATGTGTATGTATTTTTAGGGGCATTGGAAGTAAAATATTTCCAATAACATCTTTACTAATAGCTCTTAGTATCATTAGTTATCACTTGCGTTTGTTTATGGTCGGTGATGAAACATATACAAAACAATGCTTTCTGTTTTAGGCAGGCAGTTTATTAAGAAAAATTTGATTTAAAATCACTCTTATTTCATTTATTTTGAATCACTAAGGATAAAGTGGGTAAAACAAAATCAATAACATTATTATTACATCACCAATAATTGGTAAGATATCTGTTGCTGCAATTGAACAAATGAATGCATTTACACATCTGTGTATAAGTTAATACACAGATGTGTAAATGCTTTCATTTGTTCATTATGATCAGCGATGAAATGTAAACAAAGCAATGGTTTAGGTTTTATGGGGCATACTGGCATGTTTAGCAAAAGCATGATATAAAATTGTCTTATTAAATCTATTTTGGATTTTCAAGTAAACAGCAATAGCAACCCTAACCACTGATGGCATTGTAATTTACAAGTTGTCTTAAATAGAAGATATGACTTAAATTCGTTAAAATTTAACGTCATTTTTTACCTAGTCTTATGCGTGGAAATAGTGTATATGGTATGTTTCTGCATGTACAATGTACAGCTAGACTGTTTTCAACAAAACTGTAATGCTTAAATATACTAAAAACTTTTTTCCTGAATCTGACCTGCTGAAATTAGAGGGCGTCATATGCCTGTATGTCTTGTAGGAAATCGAATACAGTATGTATGTATGTATGTATATATATATATATATATATATATATATATATATATATATATATATATATTAATATATATATATATATATATATATATACACGACCACTAGAGTTATGGGGTCCTTTGACTGGCCAGACAGTGCTACAGAGCATCCTTCTCTCTAGTAACGGTTCATTTTCCCTTTGCCTAGATATACACAGAAAAGTCTGGCCTATTCTTTACAGATTCTCCTCGGTCCTCATACACCTGACAACACTGACATTACCAAACAATTCTTCTTCACCTAAGGGGTTAACTACAGCACAGTAATTGTTTAGTGGCTACTTTCCTCTTGGTAAGAGTAAAATACTCTTTAGCTAAGGTAAGCAGCTATTCTAGGAGGACACTCCAAAATGAAACCCTGGTTCTCCAGTCTTCGGTAGTGCCATGGCTTCTGTACTATGGTCTTCTACTGTCTTGGGTTAGAGTTCTCTTGCTTGAGGGTACATTCGGGCAGGACTATTCTAACCC
>NC_090739.1:55744489-55804489 GCF_036898095.1 Palaemon carinicauda
AATGAAGGTTGAATATAAAAATAACCTACCACCTACCTCTCGCGTATACTGTACTGTATTTCGACACTCGTATGTTTAGCACCAATTACCTAGTTAGAACTAGAACATTCATTAATAAACTAAAACATTTATTATAAGGAGCTAAAACATACAATAACCATCTTACATTTTATATATATATATATATATATATATATATATATATATATATATATATATATATATATATATAATATATATCACAAATTTTAAGTAATTTGTATTTTTCCTAACAATACTTACCGAAGAAACACTTTATAGGAGATTACTGGTAACTCCTCTCCGACGACCAGATTTTTACGTAGTTTCCCCCTACTTTCATGTTCTATACTGTCCTGAATAACGGGAAATAACATGACCTGGGGGCATTGCCCAGGCAGGTCGCCCGTCTTTGAGAAGCTCTCCCCAGTAAGTTTTATGTAATGAACAAAACCACGAGGTCAGCGGGGCACTGCGGGGACGGTTGGGGGGGCCCTAAACCTAAAGTGTTTCTTCGGTAAGTATTGTTAGGAAAAATACAAATTACTTAAAATTTGTGATTTGTTCCGACACAGAGACTTACCTTGAAACACTTTATAGGAGACTTACACCTTAGGAGGGGGGAGTGCCCTTTAGCCCTGACCCCGATGGACAGTAGGGAAAACTACGTAAAAGACTCATTAAGTGTGATATAACACTTACCCTTCTGCAATATCTTCGTTGTGCTTGATATGGCGAATTTTCGTCTTGTGTAATGAGCGATATTTCTTGATGACGACTGACGGTACGAGAAAGATAGAAAAGGGGGGAAAAATAGAACTCGGCTCCTTGTGTCTAGATACTTTATGTTTCGCGATTGAGCCTGGGGCTTGAGCCGTCAAACCGAATGCAGGGC
The DNA here is from genome assembly GCF_036898095.1 of Palaemon carinicauda. Classification (NCBI taxonomy): domain Eukaryota; kingdom Metazoa; phylum Arthropoda; class Malacostraca; order Decapoda; family Palaemonidae; genus Palaemon; species Palaemon carinicauda. The sequence goes on from NC_090739.1 coordinate 55,745,403, forward strand.
TGAGATGACCGGCCCGATAGAAAACCCGTCCAGAGACTTTCTCGTACAGTCCTTGAGATAATGTGCGGTGAAGGTCGACTGGTTGGACCAAGTTCCCGCTCGAAGAACCTGCGCTACTGACATGTTCTTTTCGAACGTTAGAGAGGTGCTAATGGCCCGAACATCGTGAGCTCTGGGTTTCCCCGGTGTAGGAAGACCTTGTTTTAAGTAGGCTTGCGTGATCACTTTCCTGAGCCAGAACGAAACCGTATTTTTGGATATGTTTTTCTTTATTTTTCCCCATGAGACGAAGAGATTCTTGATAGACGGGCGGAGGTTTGCCGTTCTCTTAAGGTATTTCCTAATAGTCCTGACCGGGCATAATTTTAGGTCCTCCGGGTTTCCTTTATTCGGGATTGCCGGAATCGAAAAACTCTCAAACCTCGGATCCCACACCGAGGGGTTCTGAGTCTTGGCGACGAAGGATGTGACAAACTTAAAGGTTACTTCCTTCCATCCCCTAGTGTGTTCCACCTCGAATGACAGTCCGTGTAGCTCGCCCACCCTCTTAGCCGAGGCTAATGCTAGCAAGAAGACCGCCTTGAGCGTGAGATTCTTGTCATCAATGTCCTTTAAGGGCTCGAATGGTGGTTTCCGTAACATATCTAGGACTCGCGCCAAGTCCCAACTCGGGATTCTAGGGGCGGAAGGGGGGCATGATTGTTCGAACGCTCTGATAAGCATGGAGATATGCCTGGAGGAGCCGAGATCTATGCCCTTGAGAAGAAAGACTTGACCCAGGGCCGCCCGAATTCCCTTGATCGCTGGAACTGACATGTCTAACTTGTCCCTGAGATAAACCATGAAGTCGGCTATCACGGGCACTGACGCTTCCAAGGGCTCTAACTTCTTGTCCCTGCACCACTTCACGAATACCGCCCACTTAGACTGGTAGACGGCTGTGGATGATTTCCTCAGGTATAGCGACATCCTCCTGGCTGTCTTGCCGGAGTACCCTTGCTTCTTCAGGAGCCGCTGGATAATCTCCAGGCGTGAAGACGAAGGGCTTGCGGGTTTCTGTGAAACCGCTGAAAGTGAGGTTGTTTTAATAGGTCTGACCTGCCGGGTAGAGGCCAAGGAGGTAGGACGGTGAGGTTCCTTAGGTCCGCGAACCATTCTCTCTCCGGCCACCAAGGCGCTACCAAAGTCATCCTTAGGTTGGTTGCTGCTCTTACTCTGTTGAGGACCTGCCTTATCAGGGAGAAGGGGGGAAAGGCGTACACGTCCAGTCCGTCCCACTTGTGCTGAAAGGCGTCTTCCATTGCCGCCTTCGGATCTGGGACGGGAGAACAAAATACGGGGAGTTGCGCGTTCAACCTTGTTGCAAACAGATCCATTACCGGAGATCCCCACATCTGTATAATGTAGCTTGCCACTTGTGGGTGTAGGGACCATTCTGTTGCTACCACTTGCCCCACTCTGCTGAGGCCGTCTGCTAGGACGTTGTTCTTCCCTGGAATGAACCTTGCCGTCAGGATGACGTCCTTCTGTTCCGCCCATTTTAGGATTTGAAGGGCTAGTTCGCACAACTCTTTTGATCTCAGTCCCCCCTCCTTTTTCATGTAAGCCACCACCGTTGCATTGTCTGACATTAGGGCCACCGAATGCCCTCTCATGTCCTCCTCGAAGTGGTTGCAGGCTTCTTGGACCGCTCTCATTTCCAGGATATTTATGTGTAGGGATTTCTCCCCCTCTGACCACGCCCCCTTTGCTGTCTTTTCCCGGAGATGGGCTCCCCACCCGTCCTTCGATGCGTCCGTGAAGAGAAGAACCTCCGGAGGTTGGGAGGACAGTGGCATCCCCCTTAGGGTGTTCGACCGATCCTGCCACCATTCCAAGGCCTTCCTGGACTCCTGAAGGAGAGGGACCACAATGTCCGGGGAACTTTTCTGGTTCCAATGTTCTTTCAGGTTCCATTGAACCACCCTTAAGTTCTGTCTCCCGTGAGGTACCAGCTTCTCTAGGGACACCAGGTGCCCTACCAACCTTTGCCAATCCTGCGCTCTTCTGGGGCGACCCAGAAGGAAGGGCCGGAGCACTCGATCCAGGTTGTCCAGCCTTTCCGTGGTTGGGAATGCCTTGACCTGTAACGAATCCAGGACCATTCCAAGGTACGTCCTCCTGTTGGATGGGGTTAGCTGTGATTTCTCCAAGTTGACCACGATGCCCAGGGTCTTGCACAATTGAAGAAGATCTTCGCCCTATTGTTTCAAGTCTTCCTTTGAGGATGAAAGGAGTAACCAGTCGTCCAGGTACCTGATGAGTCGAATGCCCCGTTCGTGGGCCCATATGGAGACCGTCGTAAAGACCCTCGTGAATACCTGGGGGGCTGTTGAAAGACCGAAGCATAGGGCCTTGAATTGTAACACCTGGGTACCCCACTTGACCCGGAGAAACTTCCTGCTCGACGGATGAATGGGCACTTGGAAGTAGGCGTCCTTGAGGTCTATAGAAATCATAAAGTCGCCCTCTCTCAAGGACGCCATGACCGTTCTTGGAGTGTCCATTTTGAAGGTCACCTTCCTGAGAAACCTGTTGAGGGCTGACAGGTCTATTACAGGTCTCCACCCTCCTGTCGCTTTTTCCACTAGGAACAGGCGGCTGTAGAACCCCGGACCCGGGAATGTCACTGTTTCTAAAGCTCCCTTCTGCAACAACGTCTTGACTTCTTCGTCCAACGCTGCCCTCTTCGCCAGGTCCTTGGGCACCAACCAGTCTGCCTGCGTTGCTGGAACTAGGGGGGGGTGTCTCTTCCATGAAGGGGATCCTGTAGCCCTCCTTTAGTACTGTAACTGTCCACGGATCTGCTCTGTGGAGCTTCCATGCTTGCCAAGTGAGTCTGAGGCATCCCCCTACCTGAGGCTTGGGCAGGGGAGGGGGGCCTCCCATCTTATCTCCTACGGGAAGAACGGCCTGTTCTCCCCCTCCTGGAGGAGTAGAAAGAAGACCTATACGTTGGGGGGTTAGAAGATGAACCTCTTCGGGGGGGAACCACAGAGGAAGACCACTGTCCTGACGAGGGTTCCCTCCTTCCTTGAGTTGGTGTGGTACGCGCGGCCATGGGTGCTTCTGTCACTGGCCTCCTGAAGATGGGGCGGCGTGCCGCCTGTGGCTTCAGGGTAGGTAGCTCCCTCTTTTTGGCCAACTTCTCCACGACCTCTTCCGCCTTCTTCGTCGGAATAAGCTGCTCCCCCCAGACGGAGCAGGTCTTCAAGGCTTTAGCTTCCCTGTCAGGAATCTTAATGGGAAGGTTCTTGACTAGGGCGTCTCTTCTCCGGAGAATCCAATTTGCGGAGAGAGCCAAAGACTGAAAGGTCAGGAATTTAAGGGCGCGGCTACCTGACCCCAGCAACTCATTCAGAGCCTCCCGTTTTGCAGGTTCCATGGAGTCTGTAGGAATCTGGGTGCCTACTAGGGTGGTGGCCCACCAATCCAGCCAGGAGGCCACATTAACTAAGTCCTTGGACATCTCCTCCATCATTGCCGACTCGGAAGGGGAGAAGAAGGTAGATGCTGCCGATGCCCTCCCGTCGGAGATGCCCTGGCACAGGATGTCTATGGTTTCCTCGGTCTTGCACGCACCGGTCGGCCTATTTTCTAAAGAGTAGTATTTCGACTGCGACTTCAAACCCTGTAGGAGCTTTGCTGAGCTGTGAGCCCTGCAGGAGTCGCTATTGCGGGATATGACCTTATCAATGTGAGTCTTTCCAATCCCCACGTTACTGGCCTCAGGGAGAGAGAGAGAGGACTTTTTCTGGGCGGGGACCGCTATGAACTTGTTCAGGCCTGAAGTCCAGGGTTCTTCCTCTTGAGTGGCGGGTTCTATAAGGTTTTTATAACCCCTAATTAAGGCAAGGACTCTCCTGTACGTTGAGTCCTCCGTCACCGCCGACTCGCCCTCCCCTCCTTCCGACCGACGGGGCGAATCGTGATCTCGGTCTCTGCCGTGATGGCGGGGTCCACGGTTCCCTCTATCTTCGACGTCCGCTGTACCTCTCCTCTTCGTGGCCTTTTTCGGTGAAACGGTGTCCTCCGTGAGATAGATCGACGGAGGTGTCCTTCCCCTTCTGGGGTCTCGATGGGGAGACCTGTCGAGGCTGCCCGGCCTAGACGACGGCCCCCTGCGCTGGGCGGGATAAACGTCTCCAGGACGGGTCTTAGGCCTGCAAGATGTAGCCCTTCGCTCATCTGGTGACTCCCTGACGCGGGACGTGGAAGTCCTTCTAGGGGGACTGTCTTCTGCCCGCTCATGTGTCGAACCAATAGGTTTGGAACAGACTTTAAAATTGTTCTCTGGGACAAACACCCACGTCCCTTTCGGAGAGACTGGTCTCCTGCTTTTGGGTGTAGGGGAACGGGGCCTCATCCTGTCCCGAGATCCTGTGGGAGACCGCGAAGGGGAGTTCCTCCGCACAGACCGACCTCGTTTCCGCGTCCCTACTGGGGGGGTTGTTCTCCTGCTTTTGGATGTAGGGGAACGGGGACTCATCCTGTCCCGAGATCCTGTGGGAGACCGCGAAGGGGAGTTCCTCCGCACAGACCGACCTCTTTTCCACGTCCCTACTGGGGGAGTTGTTCTCCTGCTTTTGGGAGGAGGGGAACTGGGACTCACCCTGTCCCGAGATCTTGTGGGAGACCGCAAAGGGGAGTTCCTCCGCACCGACCGATCTCGTTTCCTCCTTTGTCGTCTCCTCCGTTCACTGCTTGACGAATCCGAAGAGTCACGTCCTGACGAGAAAGACTGACCTCCGTATCGTGACCTAGCACGTGACTGCGTTTTCTTGGGGCTACGCCGTACCCCTGACGGAGAAGGAATGGGGAGACTCTCCTGTAGCGAAGTCTTCGGCGGCAACCATCCCGACGGGCCCGCCAAACCGGGGAAGGCCCCGCCAAGGCCTTCCTCCATGTCCAGTGGGGACCTCATCGGAGTCCTCGGCACGTCCCAAGCCAATGGATCTTCTTGCGGGGACTCCTCTCTGCCGACGCCACCACTCGTCGCTGATGACCCTGGAACTTCCACCCAGGAACCTGACAAAGAAAAAGGGACACTATTAGACCACATGGGGTCCCTCGACGAGACGTGGCCCTTATGAGAGAGAGCCACGTCCCCCGGACCCCCACTACACTCACTTACGGCCGCCTGACTTGCCTTGGCCAACGAAGGACCGCCCACAAATTCCCTATCTTGGGAAAGAGGAGCCAACTGCATGTTCTCCTTGGACTTACCTCGCCCCTTACTTTGGGTAGGGGAAGGCGGATGTACCCTACCTGACCCTTCTCCTGCTGAAGTCGCAGGGGAAGAAACGCTAGTCTTCCTAGGAGACTTCTTCGATGCCTTCTTCTTTTTGGTACGGAATTTTATCCACTGGACCTCGGGCCAATCGGCACATTCGGAACACTTATCCGACGGCGAACAAGCTCTACCCCTACACGAGGTACACAACGTATGCGGGTCAACCTCGGGCTTAGACAGAAAAGCCCCGCATGATCTACCAGCCCTAGGCCCAGGACAACGGCGAACGTGTTCCATAACGCAACACAAAGGGCCGTAGACACAAGCAAGCCACAAAGGAAAAGCACTAAAACACTAGGAAAGCACAAGGGAGCGAAATCAAAAGCACGTAGTGAAAGCACTAAACACACACTAAGAGATCCCGATCACGTGGGAAGCACGTGGAACTAAACACAAAGGGAATCGCACGGAGTATGAGGAGCTTCGTGAAGCACGTGTGTTCACGAACCGACCAGAAAACTTACTGGGGAGAGCTTCTCAAAGACGGGCGACCTGCCTGGGCAATGCCCCCAGGTCATGTTATTTCCCGTTATTCAGGACAGTATAGAACATGGAAGTAGGGGGAAACTACGTAAAAATCTGGTCGTCGGAGAGGAGTTACCAGTAATCTCCTATAAAGTGTTTCAAGGTAAGTCTCTGTGTCGGAACAAATATATATATATATATATATATATATATATATATATATATATATATATATATATATATATATATATATATAATTCACTTCTTTTTGTCTAAAAACATTTGTAGACATTGAAGGAACATAGTACAGCTTATAAAACAGTAATAATTATCCACCATGATAAAACAATAATTAGCATTAGATTGATACATGAGCTCTATTGAAATAACATGGTGGGGGGTTTACTAGGAGAAATAGCCTCAACCCAAAGCCCCAAGCTGAACTAGCTATATACTCTAAAATACCAAGCTGCCACCACCATAGACATTCTAACTTGACTAACTTGTGAAAAAGTAATGAAAAAATATTTCTCTGTAATGTAAAACCAAACAAATTCTTTATAACAGCTATTGGTAGTAGCAGTAGAAATGAGTTTATTCAATTCCAATTTTCTATCATACATAACTACTGTATCAATTTTCTGATACATTGAGGCCTTGAAATATTCACCATATATACATACCCTAAACATCCAATCGAGTACTGTACTGTACTTAATCCTGATATGACAACAATAAAATGATGCGTTTCTAATGCTAGTATAAAGAAAAAAAGGTCTTTACCTAGATCTCCTTCGGCGAGGTGGAGAACGGTAGCGTTCACGCCTGGAGCGGCCTGTTGACATTTCAACACGGACACGAACACCACACAACCGGCTGAGAGAGAGAAAATAATCATAATTCTATATGTCTTAATTCCCCTGAAATAACTGCAAAAGTCATGCTTGATAAAGATGTTATTATTACATATTGTCTTTCTTTAATACAGACACCTTTCCTTATTGGATTGCCCAAACAAATCATACACTGTACAGTATTATTTATTAAAAACAAGTTGGCATCTTCAATTAATGAACACTATAAATGCACGTCAGACAACTATCATTCTTTCTATGATAAAATTTTCTATTCTTTTACAATTAAAAGAAATATTAAATTAAGGCTACACTGTAACTATATCCAAATTCATAAAGCATACTGGGGAAAAAAAATCACATTAATAATATTCTGACTCTACAATAATAATTGTCTCAAGTTTATGAAATTTCTTCTTTTAGATAAGCTTGTACAGAAATTGTCCAGAGCCAAAAACAAAAATGATTTATAAATTCATGAATAACTTCTTTGGATATTATTAGTCCCATTGCATAGCAGAGTTGGACGTCTGCGTCAACTTGCGTCATTTATTTCTATTCCCTGCATTATCTTCCCCAGTCCTACCCCATCCATCCATCTGATCCATTGATGGATCAAAATCCTCCTCCCCATCACTGGCATGATTTTTAGCTCACTTGATTGGTTCCACCTCCTCCCTTCTTATTACATGGCCTGAGTACTTCAAGAAAAGCTTTTCTCACCTTATCTTTTACATTATACTGTATATACCACATGCTCCTCTTATATGTTCACTCTACCTTTTTTCCAGCAGTAATATGCCAGCAATCCATTTTACCATTACCATCTTGATTTCTTGGTCAGTCCTTCCTCTTATTTGCTTAATTTTCTGCCCCTTATAACAGTATGGGCCTGATAACTGTCTCATAGATCTTCCTTTTGAGTCTTAATGGCAGCATTTTATTGTCTAAAACAACTCTAGTTGTTTTCCTCCATTTGTGCCATGCTTCTTTCAATCTCAGTCTCTCCTTTCTCAGTACCTCCCTCCTCTGTTATTATTGATCCCAAGTAGTTAAACTCTTTGTCCTGTTCTGGCAATGTACCTTCTTTGACTTGAATGCTTACTTCATGACCTTCACTACTACTAATCATTAGCTCCATCTTTCAATGTTCACCTTCAATCCTTTCTTTTCTTGGGCTCCTTACCATGTTAAAAACCCTTCTTGCTGCTCTTCTTTATCAGCTATATTGACTAAATCCTCAGCAAATGTTAGCTCACTCAATTCTTTGTTGTTCCATAATTCTGATGACAGTGTCTATAAAGATGAACAAGAATGGACTAGAACAGATCTCTGATGGAGGCCAACCTCCAGAGGAAATGCTTTCATCTCCCTGTATTTTTTCTGCACAGTGTTTCCTGGGGCCCCAATACATCAATCTCACTACTAATCAACTTTTCTGGTATGCCGTTCTTTCACAAACACCAATAAATTAACCTGCTTGGTACCCTTTCATACACTTTTCATGATCTATATAACATCTAAACTTTCTAGCTACCTTCTAGATACTTCTCTTGGAATTGCTTTACTATGAAGATAGCATTCACAGTGCTGTTTCCTTTCATAACCTCAAACTGCTGCGTCTGTATATTTATCAACTCTCTTAACCTTCCTTCTATTATTCTTTCCAATACCTTGAATACAGGCTCCAAAAGCTATAATGCTCTGTAGTTCCCACAGTTTAACATGTCTTTTTATTTACAAAATTTAATCATCCAACTATCTTCTCCATTCCTTCGCATTGCCTCTACATCTCAAGAGCCTTTCCAATTGTGTATGCACCCACTCTTTACCTTGATGTCCCTTGCATTAACCATTTCTAAGGTTGCCTTTAATTTACCTGCAGCTTTATTTACTTTTCCTTTCTTTTTTTTTAGCATTCCTAATTTCACTCTCTCTTTACTATTAGTCCTTCTACTGAGAACATTTTCCAGTTCTTCATACTTATTCTCAGTGTTTAATAGTTGTGAAAATGTCTTTCCATCTTTTCTAGAATTCCTCTTCCTCAATTAAGATCTTTTCATTTTGATCCTCAATAATTACCTGTCTTTTCTTCTCACTTCTACAATTCTTCTTTTCTCCCTCTGTTGTCCCCATCATCTAATACCACTCACTCCTTGCTTCTCCTTTTGCAATTGCTTTCATTCTTTGTTTCCATCTTTACCCATGTACAGTATATTCCTCCCTAGTTTGGTAATGTTATCTTCTAACTAACTTCTGACTACTGTATACTCTTTGCCTTCATCATAATCTCTTCCATAATATCCCATACTTCTTCCAGGAATTGACATTCAATATACCATATATTTCCGTGCATAAGACGAACTTCAGATGAGACAAGGTAAAAAATTAATGGAAACTTTAATGAAGTTAGATCATATCTGCTGTATAAGAAGTGTGGTAAATTAGAGAAAAAAAAGTGTATATGCTACCTTAGACTGTATACTTAGAAATCCAAAATAAATTAAAGATTTTACTTCATGCTTTTGCTAAAAACACCAACTAAAACCGAAACCGCCGTTCCATTGCAGATCATAACGAACAAACGCAATTACACATCTGTTTATCAGTTAGCATTTGCATCAACATACTGTACATCTTACCAAGTATTCGTTATGTAATAATGATGTTATATTAATGTTGTTCTACTTACTTTTATCCTTAGAAATTCAAAATAAATTAAATAGGAGCAATTTTATATCAGATTTTCCCCAAAAAGGCCACCTAGAATAGAAACATTGGTTTGTTTACGTTTCATCGCCGATCATAACGAACAAATGGACACATTTACAAATGCAAGTGATAAAAAATTATACTAAGAGCTTTTGGTAATGATGATGATACTACAAACATCTTACTTTCTCTATGCCTAAAAATTCCTACGACTAACATAACAGGAAAACCATTTTGTTTGCGTTTACTATGTATTTCATAGTGCATACCGAATTCTGATGAGTGTTACATTATATATCTGCAATGCTTTTACAGTGAAGTAAAGCGTCTCATAATGGCGATGGCAAATTTCACAAAATGCCATTTGTGATATAGAGTACAAGTTTTGGAAAATATAATCTTAGATAACCAGAATTACAGGCTACTCTTACTATACACAGTGTATTACTAGTTTTTTTTTTAGAACCCATAGGCACAAAACCTCATTAATTTTTGTAGTATAGTGCTTGCATATCACATTATCTATTCTTGTTAACAAAGGTGCTATACATTTTTATTTTCAAACTAAATCTTCAGTGATGTTCATGTATTACCTTTCTTTCTACAATTAAAACTTGTTTCCCAGAGAGGAACTCTTATTTTTATTGAACACTGTATTGCTTTCCAGGTTATGAATATCCCACTATTCTAAATATGTTATTTTTATTAATAAAATAAATTTTTGAATATACTTACCCGGTGATTATATAAGCTGCAACTCTGTTGCTCGACAGAAAACTCTACGTTCAAAATACGCCAGCGATCGCTATGCAGGTAGGGGGTGTACATCAACAGCGCCATCTGTCTAGCAGGTACTCAGTACTCAATGTAAACACAGAACCAATTTTCTCCTCGGTCCACTGGGTCTCTATTGGGGAGGAAGGGAGGGTCCTTTAATATATAATCACCGGGTAAGTATATTCAAAAATTTATTTTATTAATAAAAATAACATTTTTCAATATTAAACTTAGCCGGTGATTATATAAGCTGATTCACACCCAGGGGGGTGGGTAGAGACCAGCATTACTTGTTTACATTATTATGAGCTAAGTATTTTGTATTTCATTTTAGCAGTTATTCAAAATAACAAACATAAAATAAATAAGTACCTGGTAAGGAAGTCGACTTGAACAATTACTCTGCCTTTTTAAGTACGTCTTCCTTACGGAGCCTCGCGATCCTCTTAGGATGCTGAGCGACCCCTAGGATCTGAAGTATCAAGGGTTGCAACCCATACAACAGGACCTCATCAAAACCTCTAATCTAGGCGCTTCTCAAGAAATGACTTTGACCACCCGCCAAATCAAGTAGGATGCGAAAGGCTTCTTAGCCTTCCGGACAACCCAAAATCAATAATAAAACATTTCAAGAGAAAGATTAAAAAGGTTATGGAATTAGGGAATTGTAGTGGTTGAGCCCTCACCCACTACTGCACTCGTTGCTACGAATGGTCCCAGAGTGTAGCAGTTCTCGTAAAGAGACTGGACATTCTTAAGATAAAAAGACGCGAACACTGACTTGCTTTTCGAATAGGTTGCGTCGATTATACTTTGCAGAGATCTATTTTGTTTAAAGGCCACGGAAGTTGCGACAGCTCTAACTTCGTGTGTCCTTACCTTCAGCAAAGCTTGGTCTTCCTCATTCAGATGGGAATGAGCTTCTCGTATTAACAGTCTGATAAAATAGGATAAAGCATTCTTTGACATAGGCAAAGATGGTTTCTTAACTGAACACCATAAAGCTTCAGACGGGCCTCGTAAAGGTTTTTAAATAGAACTTAAGAGCTCTTACAGGACATAAGACTCTTTCTAGTTCATTTCCAACCATACGATAAGTTTGGAATATCGAACGATATTGGCCAAGGCCGAGAAGGCAGCTCGAGTTTGGCTAGAAAACCAAGTTGTAGAACATGTAGCCGTTTCGGATGAGAATCCGATGTTCTCGCTGAAGGCATGAATCTCACTGACTCTTTTAGCTGTGGCTAAGCATACCAGGAGTCTTTAAGGTGAGATCTTTCAGGGAGGCTGATTGTAGCGGTTCGAACCTGTCTGACATAAGGAATCTTAGTACCACGTCTAAATTCCAACCAGGTGTAACCAAACGACGCTCCTTCGTGGTCTCAAAAGACTTAAGGAGGTCCTGTAGATCTTTATTGTTGGAAAGATCTAAGCCTCTGTGACGGAAGACTGATGCCAACATGCTTCTGTAACCCTTGATAGTGGGAGCTGAAAGAGATCGTTCTTTCCTCAGATATAAGAGGAAGTCAGCTATTTGAGTTACAGAGGTACTGGTCGAGGATACGGCTACTGACTTGCACCAGTTTCGGAAGATTTCCCACTTCGATTGGTAGACTCTAAGGGTGGATGTTCTCCTTGCTCTAGCAATCGCTTTGGTTGCCTCCTTCGAAAAGCCTCTAGCTCTCGAGAGTCTTTCGATAGTCTGAAGGCAGTCAGACGAAGAGCGTGGAGGCCTTGGTGTACCTTCTTTACGCGTGGCTGACGTAGAAGGTCCACCCTTAGGGGAAGTGTTCTGGGAACGTCTACTAGCCATCGAAGTACCTCGGTGAACCATTCTCTCGCGGGCCAGAGGGAAGCAACTAGCGTCAACCTTGTCCCTTCGTGAGAGGCGAACTTCTGCAGTACCTTGTTGACAATCTTGAACGGAGGGAATGCATATAGATCTAGATGTGACCAATCTAGTAGAAAGGCATCTATATGAACTGCTGCTGGGTCCGGGATTGGTGAGCAAAATATTGGGAGCCTCTTGGTCATCGAGGTTGCGAAGAGATCTATGGTTGGCTGGCCCCAGGTGGCCCAAAGTCTCTTGCATACATCCTTGTGGAGGGTCCATTCTGTTGGAATTATTTGTCCCTTCCGACTGAGACAATCTGCCATGACATTCAAGTTGCCTTGGATGAACCTCGTTACTAGTGATATGTCTAGACCTTTTGACCAGGTGAGGAGGTCCCTTGCGATCTCGTACAATGTCAGAGAGTAGGTCCCTCCTTGCTTGGAGATGTACGCCAAAGCCGTGGTGTTGTCCGAGTTCACCTCCACCACTTTGCCTTGAAGGAGAGACCTGAAGCTTTTCCAGGTCAGACTTACTGCCAGTAGCTCCTTGCAGTTGAAATGCATTGTCCTTTGACTCGAGTTCCATAATCCCGAGCATTCCCGACCGTCTAATGTCGCACCCCAGCCTACGTCCGATGCGTCCGAGAAGAGAACGTGGTTGGGAGTCTGAACAGTCAGGGGAAGACCCTCTCTAAGGTTGATATAGTCCTTTCACCAAGTCAGACAAGACTTTATCTTTCCGGAAACCGGGATCGAGACCGCTTCTAGCGTCTTGTCCTTTTTCCAGTGAAAAGCTAGATGGTATAGAAGAGGACGGAGGTGTAGTCTTCCTAGTGACACAAATTGATCCACGGATGACAGTGTCCCTACCAGACTCATCCACAGCCTGACTGGGCAGCGTTCCTTCTTCAGCATCTTCTGGATGGATAGCAGGGCTGGGGGCTGATCGTCTTGTTCAGCAACGTCCTCATCAGAGGGTTCCTCATCCGAAACTGATGAGGAAACGGCAACGGAGTGTGCAACGTCTGACTCGCTGAATCCGGTCGCAATGGTGGATGCGTGACGGAGCCGGACGCAATATCATGGAACTGCTGCACAGTCTGTGAACTGTCAACAACCATGGGTGCGCGAGGAAGTACAGCGTCAACCCGAAACTGTCTAGACTGTCTGGGTTGTGCAGTCAACACCCTACCGGGTTGCTGAGGTTGACGCACTGCGTCACAACAAGTCACCTCTGCTGGTTGTTGAACGTCCTGAACGTCAACAACCACCTCCGAGCGTCGCTTAACGTCAACGTGCGACTGGCAACCCACACTGGGTCGCATCGGTGGAGGAACCACCTCAACTGGCAGACGCGAGTAGGTTACCTCAGCGTCAACAGGGCGCACAACCGACCGGTTGGAAGGTTGTTGGCCAGAAGGAGGAACCACCTCAACTGGCAGACGCGAGTAGGTTACCTCAGCGTCAACAGGGCGCACAACCAACCGGTTGGAAGGTTGTTGGCCAGAAGGTTCTTCTCCGCATTTAAGTCCTCTATCAAGGACGCAAGCTTGGACTGCATGTCTTGCAGCAAAGCCCATTTAGGGTCTACGGGAGCAGGTGTGGCAACAGACGGGGTTAGCGACTGAGGCGGAACCAATTACCATCCCTGAAAGCCTTGTTATGTGTGACATAATAGTACAGCAAAACTTCAAAGGCTCGACAAAAGTTGAGAAGTTGACCTGTAAACAACTTGGAGCGTCTCCTGGCTAGGCGCCAGGGCGAGTCTACCAGAATTGAGAAGTCTATCTGGGCAGAGCCATGAACTCCCAAGCCGAGAACTTCTCTCGTGTCCTATCAGACTCTCGCTCTATAAGCCAGTTTAAAAGAAGGGAAATCAAAGGCTGTATCCCTAAAACTCCTCCTGGTGCAAAAACCAGTCGCCTAGCCAACGTAACGCTTTCTAGGAGAGCGAGAGAGCACTAGCTTAAAAACAACGGCTTCGAAGTAGCTAGGCCTAGTGTAAGTTCTGACGTTTAGGCGAACGAGGAGCAGCAGTTACAAGATCCGGACGAAGATCCTTAAAAAATCATCATGATTTAATTAAAGTCCATAGGAGGCTAAGCAGCTTAAGGCTCCTCTCCAAATGACAGAGTCCTCAAGGGAATATCAGTAGGAGGGAGAACAGCACTTTCTCATCTACAGGAACCTTGTCCGATAAAAGCTAGGTTACCTCAGTGAGTCTCTCACTGGTGCATTAGTAGCAGACCAGAAGGCAACGTCATGTAACTGCTTGACAGTCTGTGAACTGTCAACAACTGAACTGTCAACCACAACAGGTGCGTGAGGACATACAGTGTTCACTCGAGACTGCTTTGACTGTCTATACTGAGCAGTCAAAACAACTCTAGAATGCGGAGGTTGACGCACCGCGTCAAAACAAAACAACTTAGACTGTTGTTGTACCTCGCGAACGTCAACGGAAGGTTCCGTGCGTTACTGAACGTCAACATGCGGCTGGCAGGGTACACTGGAACGCATGGGTGGCGGGACTCTCTCAGCTGGAGTGCGGCAGGTCGCCTCAGCGTCCACCGGACGCACAACCGTGGTTGGTTGTAGGCTAGAGGTTGGTGCAGTGTCAACCTTCTCCGCACGAAAGTCCCGCATCAATGACGTTAACTGAGACTGCATGGTCTGCAGCAAAGACCACTTAGGGTCTACAGGAGCAGGTGCGGCAACAGACGGTGTGGCTGCCTGATGCGCTACCGCTTTGCCTCTCTTAGGAGGTGAGCAGTCGTCGGAAGACTGCAGCGAGTCCGAACTGACCCAGTGGCTACAACTGGGCCGTTGGACTTGCGCGGAAGGGACCGACTTGCGCTTAATAAGCTGCGAGACCTTGGTCCATGGTTTCTTACGAGAAACCTCTTCCGCAGACGAGAAATAAATGGGCTCTCTCGTCTTTGTGTGGGTGGGGCGATCTTGGGTAGATACGCCCGAAACCACGGAGGGAAACGTCTGTTCGTTGATCAAGGCCTGACGAACCCATAAGTCGTTCGACATTACTTCTCCCCTGGGCTTGGGAGCTTGCAAGAGGTCCCGGACTAGGTGAACGACAGGCACGAACAGACGAACCCTCGGACGCAACACTGTAACACTTTGCGCATATCACTTTATCACTTCGATTTTCTGTTTTGCACTTATTTCACTGAAATCGAAACTTTTACTGATTTCTGCCTGAAACACGCAATTCTACCCTCATTAAAAGGTAGTAATTGCGAAATCAGTCGTATAATGCAGCTCATTAAGACTAGCAAAAAACAGAAAACATATAAAGATAAAAAATTCAGTGGCTGGGAAAGAGACTAAACACTAGTTCAAATAAACTACGTTTACAATCTCTCATCGCACATAGCCTGGGGACAAGAATAAAACCCTAGAAACGTTTTACCTTCTTCCCCGTACAGCGACTAGGGACGAGAGCAACACGAGAACAACGTTACCCGCTTGAACGGAACGTTTTCTCTCCTCTCTCTCCCTCCGTCTCTATCTGTCTCTCTTGATTTCGCACCTAAGAGAAGAGCCCAATTATATATCGTCAAAAAAAAACATGTTATTTGACTAAAGGAAAAAAAACTGAAAGGTTTTCCCATAAAAAGTTCCTTTAATTTAGAATTTAAAACATTAAAGCTAAGAAAGAATGAACAAAACGTCAGAATCGATTTACTCTTACTGCAAAGTGAAACCGTGATACACTCTCTCTCTCTATCGTAACGATAGAGCGCATGTTGAACGTCCTGAACGTCAACAACTGCGTAGTCTAAAAAACTAAACGTTAGTTCATCTTTGAAAACAGTACGAAGACTATCAAAGAAATTCTTTCATACAACATTAAATTTAAAAAGTTTTAAATTCTTTAAAGGCTAAATACGATATAACGGGCT
The DNA here is from genome assembly GCF_036898095.1 of Palaemon carinicauda. NCBI lineage: Eukaryota > Metazoa > Arthropoda > Malacostraca > Decapoda > Palaemonidae > Palaemon > Palaemon carinicauda. The sequence continues at coordinate 55,761,296 of NC_090739.1, forward strand.
CAACGTTGATTAACTTCGGTTCCAAGTTAGGACCGCCTACTATCAGGAAAGGTCGCATATAAACAAAACATAAAAATTATCTTTATATGTTTATAATAAATGGAAAGTTAATCGAAGAGGCCTAATAAAGGCGGAGAGATATAAAATATATAGATCTATAACGTGTTAAGCAAAATTACTAAAAACCTAAACACACTTCCGTCTAAGGGAAGGGTCGGCCATTTATAAGTGAAAGAGAGTCCATACTCTCTTTGTCACCCTAATTAAATCTATCCAAAACGAGTTCAAGTTTTGAGATGAAGATAAAACACCTGCATAGCGAAAGCTCAAAACTAGAATAGTGTACTTCACCAAATAGTTGTGAAAACAAATCCAGTTAGTAACAGCGTATTAGTAGGTCTTGCCGGTAGCCCGACAGAGAGAAAATTGGTTCTGTGTTTACATTGAGTACTGAGTACCTGCTAGACAGATGGCGCTGTTGATGTACACCCCCTACCTGCATAGCGATCGCTGGCGTATTTTGAACGTAGAGTTTTCTGTCGAGCAACAGAGTTGCAGCTTATATAATCACCGGCTAAGTTTAATATTGAAAAAAAAGTCATTAACATACTGTACCACAAATACAAGTTCAAGTAACAGAATCAAACACTATTACAGCCACCAAAACATTGAAATGATGTAACAAGTTACAATAAAATAATATCTGCTACTTACGCTCCATCTAAGGCTCGCACTGCATCTTCAGCATCTCTTGGATCTTCAAATTCAACAAATGCAAATCCAGGTGGGTTACGTGCCACCCACACATTGACTAATGGACCATATTTGGAAAATGCAGATTCTAGTTCATGCTTGGCAGCATTATTGCCAAGGTTGCCCACATAAACTTTACAATCCATCCGCATTCTTCTGTAATTACAGAGAAATAAACGATATTCCATTAACCTATTAAAAAATCAATCTTAGGTGTACAATCTATGAAAAAGTCTGTAAAGTAACGTAATAACATCTTGATTACCCAACAAAGTACAGTAGTATGAGTAAAACAATAGTATTGAAACCACATAATTTAATAATATACAGTACTTTATTGTAACCATATGTGAAAAAAAAGAATATACCAAAATTTTAGTTTTGTAACAGATATGACAAATTTTACAGTACAGGTACAGTACTTGTATTTTTCCTAACACTGCAAACCTGTATTGTAGTTCTTTACATGGGAGAAGAAATCAGCGCAAGCTGGCACATGGCTATGAAACCTTTAACGATATGTCAACAACCATTTCAGCCAGTTGTTGCTAGTGCTAAGAGGGAGAAGCACCTACCCTCCCTCCCACTCATACCTTCTTTACTTTGATTGCAGCCAGAACTTGGGGGTTAGGTGATGGTGGGTAAAGTATGTGTAAAGGTAGTAGGTTAGCCATGGCACCAGCCACCTGTTGAGATACTACTGCTAGAGTTATTGGGTCCTTAGACTGGCCACAAAATAGTACACTGGATCCTTCTCTTTAGTTATGGCTCATTTTCACTTTGCCTACACAAACACTGAATAGTCTGGCCTATTCTTTACATACTCTCCTCTATCCTCAATACACCTAACACTGAGATTACCAAAAAAATTCTTCTTTACTCAAAGAGGTTAGCTACTGTGCTGTAATTATTCAGTGGCTACTTTCCTCTTGATAAGGGTAGAAGAGAATTTAGCTATGGTAAGCAGTTCTTCTAGGAGGACAATCCAAAATCAAACCATTGTTCTCTAGTCTTGGGTAGTGCCATAGCCTCTGTACTGTGGTATTCCACTGTCTTGGGTTAGAGTTCCCATGCTTGAGGGTACACTCAGGCACACTATTCTGTTTCATTTCTCTTCCCTTTTTTTTTTTCCAAGTTTTTATAGTTTATATAGGAAAGATTTATTCTTATGTTGTTACTATTCTTAAATTATTTCATTTTAATTGTTAGCTACTTCTCTTGTAGTTAGTATATTTCCTTTCCTAACTGGGCTATTTTCCCTGTTGGAGCCCTTGGGCTTATAGCATCTTAGTTTTCCAACTAGGGTTGTAGCTCAGCAAGTAATAATAATAATAATACCGATAGAGATTTATTGGGTCCTTTGACTAGCCAGACAATACTACAGTACACTGGATCCCTTTCTCTGGCTACAACTCATTTTTCCTTTGCCTATATATACCACAAATAGTCTGGCCTTTTTTTTCCACATTCTCTTCAGTCCTCATACACCTGACAACACAGATTACCAAACAATTCTTCACTCAAAGGGTTAACTACTGCACTGTAATTGTTTGGTGGCTACTTTCTTCTTGGTAAGAGTAAAAGAGACTCTTTAGCTATGGTAAGCAGCTCTTCTAGGAGAAAAACACTCCAAAGTCAAACCATAGCCACTGTCTTGGGGTAAAATTCTCTTGCTTGAGGGTACACTCTGGTTCACTATTTGATCTTATTTCTCTTCCTGATTTTTTTAAGTTTTTATAGTTTATATATGAAAGTTCTAATGTTGTTACTGTTCTTAAAATATCTTATTTCAATTGTTCATTACTTCTCTTATAGTTTGTCATTTCCTTACTGGACTTTTTCTCTGTTGGGCTTATAGCATACCCCTTTTCCAACTAGGAATGTACAGTAGCTAGTACAGTAGTAATAATAATAATAATAATAATAATGATAAAGAACTACATGTTTGTACAGTATTGTTGAGAAAAATAAAAATTACTTCCAAATCTGTCATTTATTCCTACACAAAATACATTCTTTACAAAGACAACTCTCTTTTTGGTGGGGGGGCCTTCAATTGGCTGAAATTTTGACCAGGGATTGCTGAATCTGAGCATGATAATGCGAGGGATGAGCACCCTGACCCTCATAAACTAGTGGGTTGAAGGCCCATACGAAAGTGATTAGGAGCGTAAGAACATAACTGTCACTGTCATAGGCTATGTATAATCAACAGGTTTGTGAATATGCATAACGAGAGTCGACGTCCCAACTCTCCTTCGTAAGGAGATTGGGGGTGCAATGGAACATATAAAAATATAGTCTAGCTATAAGTGACATGGGGCTTAACTGTAGTTGAAGAATTCCAGCCGACAGGATCTTGAAATGCTATGCCCCAAGAAGAAAAGAAAAGGCCAGTCATTCCTTCATCTTTCATCCTAGATTAACACCATAACCTCTGCCATTGAATGACTGCTAGTCCTGTTCTAAGGTAGCTATACCACTTGCTGTGTAGCTACCACAAGGCCTATCAAAAATGCACTATAGGGCCTGTGTGTTACTTCTTGCTAGTGGGCAGTGAAGGTTTTGTCTCCTCCATACACCTACATAAAAAAAAGAGGTTCTTCCTGAATGCTAGGGACGTAATTACGCTCCTGACGTCGTTCTCTGGATTGTAATGTTGCTGTAGAGGAGGGAAAGGATCAACGGTGGAGTCAATGACATGTCTATTCCCCGAGATGGTGTTTCTTTTCACACTCTACTTGACCAGCTCAAGCTGACTAACAGGTACTTGATCTGTGGGCGAGCTCCCAAAGTTTGTTTCAAGTAATGCCTTGGCGCTCTCATAAGACACAAAAGCAGTGTAATAGGATCATTGGTTACCTCCTGAAGACTAAAAATCAAGAAGGAACTGAGCCTACGATAAGAAAACCACCAGATTTTGAGTCATCAACGAACTCAGGGACGAAGCTGAATGTAACTTGTCCCCATTCCCTTGAATGGGCAGTGTCATAGGAGAGACAATGCAACTCACTAACCCTCTTAGTGGAGGGTCTTTGCATCCTTCCTTTCCCGCGGGTGGGTGTTAAAAGTCCATGAGAAGAGAGGAACTCTCCTTCCGCTCCAGATCCTTGGACCTTACATCTTGGAGTGAGCAAGAGGAGGCACTGGAGACTCCACCACTGAGTCACCCTGTTTTTGACGATCCAAATCTATAGTTGTCAGTAAATGAGACCTCCTTAGGAGACTTCAAATCTCTGCTAGTTGTTGGGTGGATAGAATCCCCTGGAGGAGGAGTGGCTACCTGATGACCAACTTCCTCTTGTGTGATTTGATGGGGATAACACCTACCCTTCCCCACTAAGGGTTCCCACTGGTCGTGGAAGCGTTAGTGCTCAAGTACTTCTGGTACCTAGAGGACTGTTGAGGGGATGGAAAGCGAGGCACCCCAGGAGGAGGAATCTGCTTAGTAAAACTGCCACGCCTAGGGTCGACTGGAGGACTACTCCTCCCTCAGGAACTCGATACCTCCAGTGGGATGGTCAGAGTATCGGCAGGAGGTACTACTAGAGGGTCGTGAGTCGGTCCCGAGACAGATTACACTAGGTTAGCAAACCCGGGTGCATCCCTAAAGGTGACGGCACCCGAAGGGGTGCCATGAATGTTTCCTGGGCTTATGTGGAATGCCTAGAACGATAGAGGACGACTGGAGGAACCGTCATGCCCCTGTCCATGATCTGCTTCCCTTGGAAAGCTTGCAGCTTGTCAATTGTATGCACCTATATCCTAGCCACCTATCCAAAAAGTGTGTCAATATGGAAGGGCAAATGCTGCCAAAGAGGCATTTCCCTGACAACGCAATCGCCTTGATGGTGAGAAGAGCGCTGGCGAGTGCACCTGTACCAGGGCTTACAGTTAAGGTAGGATCTACCTGTACCTGCTGTCTCGCCACATGTGCGTACACATGGGGAAACGAGCAACCGAGGTAGTGCTTACCTGAGGGACACACGATGTCAAAACTTGATGTATTGGCATGTAAGGAATTGCGAACTTGCTATGGTGAGCCAGGCATACAGTTGAGTGAGCACACAGACTCCGGTCAGGCAGAGGAGCTCGCCTGTCCACCTCACCAGGAGGATGGGTGCATGACACCGCGCAAGACTTGTCCGCAAGGCCAGGATCTGTGTCTCCGAACTAGAGCGCTTTGAAGAACAACTCTCCTGCTCGTCCTTTCTTTCCGAAGGAGATCGGTGAGCAGCCTTCCTTTCCCCTATGCATGTCACAAGGCGAGGAGGGCAGGGATACTGCTGTGCACTGGAGTGCAAGCAGAGCAGTAGGTTCTTCCCCATAATAGATCGAAACCTTAGGTACAAGTTTTGAAAAACTTGGCCTGGTAAGGCTATGAGCACATTGCTGTATCCTACAAACATGACAGTGAGGGTCGGGAGCTGCAAGCAGCCACCTAATGTCATCGTCGTCTAGCTTTGAAAAGCTAGAGCATGGCATAGAAGAATCTAGCGCATGCTTACTGGCTGATTGCAGCTAAAGAAGGGTAGCCCTCCCGCAAACAAGCAGGTTGCCCAACGCCTGGAAGTGGCTTCCGGGCAGCGCACTCTGCTTCCTTTCCGACCGCTGGGCAGGCACAGGAAGGTAAGCATCGTGTGCTGCCAGTGGAACATAGCCGAAGGTAGTGCCTTGGTTCCCCCTGAAGGGATACCCCACCAAGCGACCCTTCCCACTCACACATCTATAATTGAGCTCACTGCTTAGAGGTAGGACTTCAAGGGGGATAGGGTTGGCGGGTAAGTTTTCATAAATCGCTAAAGGTTTGTATCGTTAGGAAAAATGACAAATTCGTAGATAATTTGTATTTTTCCTAACTATACAAACCTTAGCAATTCAATAGGGGTTATTACTTTCGGCATAGCTGAAATGACGAGCCATTAGAATTTTAACGAGGGTTTACTACCCCACCGCTATTTAGCAGGGGGTAGGGAGGGTAGCTTGCTACCCCCCCCCCCCACACACCTGTGCTTTGTTTGGAGGTAGATCTTCAAGGGGGATAGGCTGGTGGGCAAGTTTGATTCAATAGCAAAGGTTTGTATAGTTAGGAAAAATACAAATTATCTACGAATTTGTCATTTGTTCCGTAACTGACATACAAACCACGCTATTTAATAGGGGTGACTCATCCATCAGGAAGGGTGGAAAGTCCCTGCCATACTGGCTTTTGGCTTTGCCCGGGGACTCATTATTTGAGTGTGTTCGCACTCAGCAATAAGGAGTCCCTGCACCTTGCTAGAACCTTGCTACGCAAGGACTGCGGCCTACGCAAGCTGTGTGTGAAGGTATAATAAAGTGTGACTCGTCCTAGGAAGTTGACCTGTAGTCCTTTAGATTTTAACTTTAGGCTAGGACTCTCCCAATACCACCTCGTCAGGCTATGGGGACGTGACAGTATTATCTTAATACTAGGAACACAAGGAAACATAGTTTACCTGCAGTGGTTTGAGGTCAGCTGTGCAGAGAACCCAGGATGCTGCTTTCCCCAAGAGAGGGGAAGATGAAGAAAAGAATAAGGGCCAGACAAACCTTTTCATTCATGCAGACTAAGACTGGGTAACAATGCCCTAACCTTCTGCTACTTGTCCAGTAAGGAGCCTGAGGTTTTAAACCAGCTGTTGTGCAGCCACCACAGGGCCGATAGAAAACGTATCGAGCCTCCTGTGGGTCATGTCTTGCAGGTAGTGGGCTGTGAAGGTCGTCTGACGCTTCCACACCCCAGCTTGAAGAACCTGCGTCACTGAGAAATTCTTCTTGAAGGCCAGGGACGTAGCTACGCACCTGACATCATGTGCTCTAGGGCGACGTGATGGAGGAGGGTCTGGATTCAGGGACAGATGGATCACCCTGCGAATCCATGCCGAGATGGTGTTCTTGGTGACCCTCCTCTTATTCCTCACAGTGCTAACAAACAATGCTTGCACCTGGGGACGAATTGCAGCCGTTCTTTTGAGATATAGCCTCAGACTCCTTACTGGGCACAGTAGGAGATGGTCTGGGTCATCTATTACAGAACGAAGACTCGAAATCTGGAAGGAGTCGAACCGAGGGTAAGGCACCACCGGATTTTGAGTCTTAGCAATAAACTCAGGGACGAATTTGAACGTTACTTCCCCCCATCCCCTTGAATGGGCGATGTCATATGAGAGACCATGAAGTTCACCGACTCGCTTGGCCGAAGCCAAAGCTAGTAGGAACACCGTCTTCCAAGTTAGGTGGCGATCTGAAGCCTGGCGTAATGGTTCATAGGGAGGTCTCTTAAGAGACCTGAGAACTCGAACCACGTTCCATGAGGGAGGTCTCACTTCTGACTGGGGGCAGGTAAGTTCACAACTCCGTATGAGTAAAGAAAGTTCTAGCAAGGAAGAAATGTCCATTCCTTTCAGTCTGAAGGTAAGGCTTGAGGCTGAGCGATAGCCTTTCACTGCCGAGACTGATACTGATAGGCACATTTCTTCACGCAAATACATGAGGAACTCCGCTATTGCTGAAATAGTGGCATAGAGTGGAGAGATACCCCTTCCATGACACCAACCACAGGAGACTTTCCACTTTGCCTGGTAGACTGCTGCTGATGACTTACGCAGGTATCCAGACATCCTAATCGCAACTTATTGCGAAAATCCTCTCAGAGAGAGATGATGCTGGATAGTCTCCAGGCGTAAAGTCATAGCTAAGCTACGGCTTTGTGGAATATGTTGGCATGTGGTTGTTTGAGTAGATTGTGTCGTGGAGGGAGTTCCCTTGGAGGCTTCGTTAGGAGTTGCATAAGGTCCAGAAACCATTCTGCTTGATGTCATAGCGGAGCTATGAGGGTCACTGAAAGATTGACCGATGTTCCGGTCTTGTTGAGTACCCTACTCATCAGACAGAACGGGCGAAAGGCGTAAACATCGATGATGTCCCACCGTTGTTGGAAAGCATCTTACCAAAGAGCATTGGGGTCTGGGACTGGGGAACAGTACAGCGGGAGCCTGAAGTTCAGGGCCGTTGCGAAGAGGTCCACAGTCGGAGAACCCCACAAAGTCAGGACTTTGTTGGCTACTAGATGATCCAAAGACCACTCGGTACTCACTATCTGAGATGCTCTGCTCAGGTTGTCGGCGAGCACATTTCTTTTGCCCGGAATGAAGCGTCCCGATAGTGGTATCGAGTGGATTTCGGCCCATCTCAGTATCTCTACTGCTAAATGGGATAGTTGCTGCGAAAAAGTACCTCCTTGCTAGTTGATGTAAGCCACTACTGAGGTGTTGTCGCTCATCACCACCAACGAGTGGCCTGCCAGGAACTGTTGGAACTGTCGAAGGGCCAGAAAGACGGTCTTGAACTCTAGGAGATTTATGTGGAGGTTCTTTTCTGACTCTGACCAGAGGCCTGAGGATGTGTGGCGCAGCACGTGGGGCCCCCACCCTTTTCTTGAAGCGTCTGAGAACAGCATCAAATCCGTGGTGTGTGGTGGTGTGTGTGTGTGTGTGTGTGTGTGTGTGTGAGGTCCACTCCCTTTCAGAGATTCTTGTCTGTCACCCCCCACTGGAGGTCTGCCAGTTCTGCTGGTCCCAAGGGGATCCTGATGTCCGGGGAGTTGTGAGCTTGATTCCACCGGGACTTGAGTCGCCACTGGAGGGATCTCATCCTGAGAGGACCATTGGGAACTAGACGGGCCAGCGATGATAGGTGACCGAGGAGACGTAACCACGATTGGGCTGGAAGTTCTTCTCGTCTGAGAAAAGGTCTTGCGACCTTTCTCAGCCTTGTTATCCTGTCGTCTGATGGGAAGGCTTTGTGGAGATTGATGTCTATGATCATGTATAAGTAGAAAGCAGAGAAGACTTCTCGAGATTTACCATGATCCCCAGATCCTGACAAAGTCTCAGAAGTTTGTCTCGGTGTTGAAGAAAGGTTGACACCGAGTCTGCCAGGATTAGGCAGTCGTCCAGATAACGGAGGAGATGGATGCCAATCCTGTGTGCCCAAGATGACACTAGGGTAAACACTCTGGTGAAAACTTGTGGTGCTGTGGAAAAACCGAAGCACAGCACCTTGAACTGGTAATTTCTGTTGTTTAAGCTGAATCTTAAGTACTTCCTTGAAGACGGATGGACTGGGATCTGGAAGTATGCGTCCTAAAGGTCCAGTGTACCCATGAAGTCTTGCGGTGTTACAGCTAGTCTGACCGTGTCTGCCGTCTCCATGCTGAACGGAGTTTGTTTGACAAACTAGTTCAGGGCTGAGAGGTCGATGACTGGTCTCCAGCCTCCAGACGCCTTTCTTACAAGAAAGTGTCGACTGAAGAAGCCTGGGGATCCGTCGAAGACCTCTCGGAGAGCGCCCTTCTTCAACAGGGTCTGGACTTCTGCCCGAAGAGCTTGCCTCCTTGCCGATCCCATGGCAAGGAGGTCTAATGATACTGGATTCCTGGTCATGGAGATTGTCCAGGAATCGACCCCGAGTTGCTTCCACCTGTCTGAGCAACTTTGTAGGCATCCCCCCAATGGTGGAAACGTAGAGGGAATGCCTATCCTAGCGTTTGTGGCAGCCTCGGCTGCTCCATCTAGGATTCTTTCCTGTCCTTGACAAGAAAGGGTTTAGACACCACAGTCTTCGCTGCTGTTTTTGTCGTCGTTGCGGTCTTGGTTGGACGGGACTGGTGGGGTGCTGGAGGTTTATAGGGCTCAGATGTTAAAGCCCTACGGAGGAGGGAGTCTTGATGAGACTTCCTCCACCTCTCAGCAGCAAGTTCCACATCCTTAGGGTCAAACATATGGGCCCCCTCTAGGGAGGAATGTCTGAACCTGTTTATCTCGACGCTAGGGACCTTCTCGTGGAACCTCTCAGACACCGCATCTCGATGTTTCAAGATGGTGTTTGCCCGCAAGTTCGAGACTTGGTGGGCAAGAAACTCAATTGTGCGAGCGCCTAAGAGTAAGAAGGTTTCCATAGCTTTCCTGGTACATTCCTTGGAAAAATCCTCGGATCGTATCAGGATACCTAAGGTCCCTGACCAGATGTCCAGCCTCGAAGTAGTTTGCATAGCATACTTAGTGACCTTTTCCTGATTAAAGATCTTGGTTGCCCAGAACGAGACCTGTCGGTTGGAGACTTTCTCAAGAGGGACTCCCGTGGTTAGCTCTTCCAGAAGGGACTCCCGTGGTTAGCTCTTCCAGAGAGTGGTGAAGAGGAAGAGCTGAACTGGGTTCCTCCAGGATCTCAAAGTACCTCCTCTGCTGTACGTGAGGAGGTGGGAGGAGCTTGTTCGTGGTACCAGCACGGTTGGAGGAGGCAAACTCAGAGAGCTGTTGGGAGATCTTGTCCCTGGTACTCTTCACCCCTTGAGACCAGGGCAGGGCTGCACTGGTCTTTGAGGGTTTCTGAGTACCAAAGACGTGGTCTAAGACCGTGTCTTTGCCCTCTCAACCCTCATTAGAGTCAGAACCAGCCAGAATGCATGCTCTGACTCTTGTTGGTCTCCTCCTGCTGTAGGACTTGCAGCAAAGTCTCCTTCTATCCCCAAGAACTCTTCTTGGGATGAGTCACGGACATTCCCTGAGTGGCTGGCTGTCTCCATTCTAGCCCTAGTGGAGGACTTTGGTAGTGTTTTGGAATCTTTGGACTCCTTCCGAGGAAGGAGATAAGACTCCAACATCGATGACCTGTGTGGTATGTCCCTCCTGGTCTCAGATTGCGGAGAACTCTCCGCGTGAAGAGAGGTTTCCTCCATTGGTGCGATGGAAGAGTGTCTCTCCTCGCGCAGTTCCCTTTGTGCAAGGGAGGTCTTCGTCCGACAGGGATGGAGAGGCTCTCTGAGAAACAGGAGGAACTTGTCTCGATGGTCTGCATGGAATCAACTTCGCCCTCGGGGAAGTGACCGCGTCAAAAACTCCTCTTTTCCTCTTCAAAGGGGTAGAGGAAGCCATGGTTCCGTGCCTTAGGTCTAGAGCTATAGGTCGCTCTGATGAGCGATCAGACAGGACAGGCTTGAAAGCCTGTGTTACGGCTTTGACTAAGGCACTGAATCAGGGCTGCTGGCTGACGGATGCAATCTCAGACAGATCCCCTGAAGGGAAAGGGACTGAAGGTTCTTTACGAGGAGTCACGGTAATAGAAGGCAGTCTAGGGATCCTGAACCCATATGCTTGATTGTGTTTCCCTTCTCCTGCAGTGCGCGCTGGTATGCGTTTGCGGGGAGGGGAATGAGGTGACGGCGACCTTGCCAAATGACGAAACTGCGCTTGTGCCTGTTGATGCGCGTGCTCACGGGCTGGAGAATATTGGCGCTCATGCTATGGAGAATACTGGCACTCGTGCGAGGGAGAATATTGGTGTTCGAGAATGTTCAGGCGAGAGCTGGCGTGCCGATGAGGGCTGCAACGTGATTGCCGTTTCACCTACAGACTTGTGCGCTGGAGAATGTTGATGAGCAGAACGTTGGCGCGTAGGCGAGCGTTGGCGCAGGAGGGTGCTGGCGCGCAGGTGAGCGCAAGCGCACTGTGGTGTGCTGGCGCGTGGGCGACCCCGGGAGTGTGAGCAAGTAATCGTGGGCGCGTGGCGCGCAGGAGAGCGCTGACGTGAAGGCGAACATTGACACGCAAGCGCATAAGGCTGCTGCCGTATGTATGGGCGAGCAGGTTGAGGGGCGCGCCGAAGCGCTGTAGAGTGATGAGCTGCTGGTGAGCGCTGAAGGTGTGGAGGTATGGGGGCGTGGCGCGCAGGGCGAGCTATAGTGTGATGGTGCATAGCTGCACACTTTGGTGGAGCTACAGTGGACTCTGTCGGTGACAGGAATGGTGACAGAAGGTCGGCAGGTCTGGAGGATGGATGGTCGGCGTGTCCTTTGTAAGGATGACCATCCACCGAAGGAGATCGCGAACCATCTGCAGAGAGGTCCAAGACTGAAGTCACAAGACTAGTTGCAGGTGCAGTGACAGTCGATGTATGAAGGTCTGACAGAGGAGGCTCCTCTGCGAAGGACTGCAGTGATGACGTTGAACCAAAGAGGCGCCTCTTCTCCCCTAAGGCGAAGAGGAAGGCGAGCCTTCTGACGGATGCGCCCTCTGGGGGCCGTTGGATCAGCAAGCTGACCATCAGCAGTCCTCCTTCCTTCAAAGCAACCTTTGAAGGAGAAATATCCCGCTTGGATTTCTTCCGCCGTTGCGCAAACCTCTCCCACTGGGAGATGGACCACTCCCTACACTTGTTGACACTATCACACCTTTGACCTCTGCAGGAAGGACAAAGGGCGTGAGGATCAGTCTTGACCGGCGACATATATGTTCCACAAGGGCGGCCGGAGAGTCCAGGGTAGGTGCGCATGGTCGCAGAAGTCAACTTTACATAAACGCAGTACTAAGAGAAAAGAGAAAACAAAAGTCGTTAATGGTTGCCAATATTCGGCGAGGATGAAGAGCGGCAACGTCAGTTCACCATCCGAGCCGAAAGCAAGGTGAGCTCGATCACAGGTGTGTGAGGGGGAGCGGTAGCAAGCTACCCTCCCTACCCCCGCTAACTAGCGGTGTGGGTAGTTAACCCTCATTAAAAATTAATGGCTTGTCATTTCAGCTACGCCGAAAGTAATACTCCTATTAAATAGCATGGTTTGTATTCCAGTTACGGAACAACTATAGAATTCTTATTTTCTACAAATCATTTATTGCCCTATTCAATAATTTCAGTTTTTTTCTGAACTGTGCGAAGGTATTTTTTGACAGGTGAAAAGATAAAAGTCATTGGAGCAAAACGGGAATTTTAATGTTAAATCTGGGTTTCATTATAAGACAGGGCAATATTAGATAGGACATTAAAGCCCTAATAATTGAATAGATCTTTACAATATACTATTTTGAATGCCATATACTACTAGCTGAAATCTATTAATGAAGTTACAAATTTTAATGAAAAATGGTAAATATGATACTTAGTTTTTAGCCGAATACATGAACCATATATTTTTTCCCACTCACTATCTTGTGTTCTATGTATATCTGACCATGAATATTGGGGCAAACCACCAGTTCGTGAGTTTTTGGACCCCCTTATATAAAGAAAATTATGGGGGACCCTAGTGGGAAACCGGGGTATTTTGGGTGGGGAAATGTCATAAACGAGTGATTTTCAGCAATAATCCTTAGATTATGATAAAGTAAATCACAAATAAATCCTTCCAATGTGAAAAATTAATTCCACACCTTATGATTGACATAGTCGCCTTTTTTTTTTTTCTTGGCAATCTTTACAATAGCTTTGTAGTAGAAAATGGGCTGGCCTTCCATTAAAATTAAGTCAGAATCAGACCTTTGAGGCATTATTTTGCTGTAATTTTTTTTTTTTTATTTCACAACAATAGCTTTACACTGAACGGAGAGCATTTCCACTATAATCAATTGCCGACAAACGAAAATACACTAAATTTCGAAATAGATTGATTTGCTTCCCTTAAATTCCCTCTTGGAGACGTCTTTACGAGATGGTGGTTAAGTAGAAATCGAAGGCGAAGGTGGGAAAAAAAATGGCTGTTGTAGAACAACATCTGGGAACTTATGAAGTACTTGTAAGCTGTTAGTTGGTTTAAAAAACCACCTGACAAATTCGTCATTGTAAATGCACAAAAAGCTCCCCAAACCATTGTCTCATGTAAACAATGGACTTTGAGTGAAAAACATACTTCACATTTTAATAGACTGATACGTAAGTTATTATGCCCCAGCCCCTATCAAACATATAGAGAAAAATACCCAACTAGCCAGCACTCGTCCATTTCTTATAGCGAATTCCAGTTTCACTAGAAATTAGAGTATCATATATTAGTCAAAACAAAATAAAGGGCTCAACATTTTAAATGCTAAAACTGTTATTTGTTTTCAATATTGGCATATACAATATAGTTACCACTCTTACTTTATTTATCCTGTTAATAACAAAACATATACTTCATATATTTAGTCTGATAATGAGAAAAGGAAGCCAATCCATGTTTAAAAAGAGGCTGGAGTGCGAAGCTACAGTTCACCCCTTCATCAAGTTAGTACAACTGAACTAAGAGATAAATTAGATACATAAAATATCACCAAAATACTGGTCCACGGAGATATACATGTTCCGCTTCCTAGCATATAGGATCAAGGAAATATAAGGTTTAATCATGTGTGACACTAGCTAAAGCAGCGCAAACACCAATAAATTGTAAGGTTAATTAAGGAGGGAGGTATTTGTACGATGAACTACTAGGAACAACTTCATAGAAAACAGGAAGGTATAATCACATTTGATATGAATCCAGAAATCCTGGAAAACTAAAACTCCAGTGTTTTGACCGTCTTTCATTACTATTACTCAGCTTTGATTACCGTAACGGTTTTATTACACTGACAAGTTTCTTTTAAAATTGACTCATGGATTCAAAAAAATTTTAAAAAGTCAAATTAAATATCATACAATTAGACTGGTAAACGGTATATTTTGAGGTGTTTCAAACATAAGTGATGACAATGCTTGCTACGGTAGTCAACCCATCAAAGTAGAAAAAATATGGATTGCCGTCAGAAAACTTTATGAAAAATTTTCAAAACACGGAGTATTTGTTGTTTGTAAACACAGTGTGTTTGTTGTTTGTTAGGACAAAATGTAAAACCCTTTAAAATGATAAACAGACACTAGAAAAATACCTAACCTAACGTTCCCTACCTGACCTGGGAACCGTCTCCTTACCTACTTAAATACGGGGGCTACGCCCCTACGACCCCTCCTAACACAAACATTTTCGTAGCTCAGCCTGCCCCAACGAATTACAATCAACCAGATATTTATTCGATTATTAGAGTTCCAATTCCTTGCTAGTATTGTGGTATACTATAATAGAACCACATATAAGACTGGTTTGCCACTACATATCATTATGAAGAAAACGTTCAAAACATCTATGATCAAACCATATTTGCGTTTTTTGTCAAGCCGTAACCATTTAAAATTGACCAAACTTTATACTAGACCCTCATTAGCCATCTACCGAAACCTCCCTTTCCCAGTTTCACAGTATTCAAATTTACTAAAATCCCTCACAATAATTGTTACAACCAACTTTTGTTTAGGCCCCAACAATTCCAGAAAGAAAAGCTTTGGCTGACTTAGGTAAGAAGAAAAGTTTAATAACAGCCAACCGTACAGTAGACTGCATATGAACATGGGAAACTTTTCACTTCTTGAAGTTCTCACCGGGAACGAGTTAAGTTCTACTTTCGCTTAACCTAAACTCATCCCCCCATGAAAATAATAAAACCATTTAAACAGCAAACCAAGAAAATTGGGCAATGGTTGCATATATCCCTTGGCCGCCATGATTGTGGATCGAAGAGGAGGGCCTACGTTACGGTCAATAACTCAGCCTAAAATGGAACCTTCCTAAATATTTTAACTATCAAATAATGAACTAACGCATACTATAAAAAGCAGAGAGTTTCATTTTAAAAATCTTCATAAAACCAATGACATACAAATGTCTTACCACGGGAAAATCTGAGTTGTAAGACGAGCAATAAGCTCCCAGTCTTGACACGTACAAGGTATTTTTGATGACGTCATATTGCATGCGCATTTAAGTACGGAAAATTATTCGAAGTTTGATTGATTTTAGAGCCATTTTATATGCTAGAATGAGACCCAGTATAAAAAAGTCATAAATTATTAAGATTAATCTGTAAAAGGGTTAATTATGATTCCATAACCATAACACATTTTTTACTAATATTATTTTTCCACGTTCAAACCATCGCCAAGTTACCAGCAATAGCATCAACAATCTTACTTGCAAAGTTGCATCTACCGACCGTCAGTCCGTTACGACTGGTAAAGTAGAGTTGTTTTTATCAATCTATAAAATTATATACTTTACATCATTGTAAAACTATATTGTGAAATATAATAAACAGCAACTAGATATTATTTAGGATGCAAAAATGAAACGTTGCACGAAGTTCTACTTGCTAAGTTAATGAAATGTAATATATTTGATGGCAATTTATCCGGGAGTAATAGGTAATCATAAATTAAACCAAGAGCTGACAACTATTATATATATATGAAAATTTTATTATACGGTACCAGTAATTGGATATCATTTTGGGAACTCGCTTCTCTGCAGTATGCTTATCGTTGTTGCGTTCATTTTTCAACTAGCATATAACATCGACCCGTTTATATAGAAAATGACTCTTTATAGGCTAGTGCCTGAAAGCTTTTAACATAGTATTCATGACTCACAGCCCAAAATTTCATATTCCATTCCTCCTTCTAGCATATTTATACCGTTTTACAGAGGTGCATTGAGCAGTGCACTAAGGAAGTGGCAAGGAGTCCTTTTGATTCCCCCCGTCTCCCCCACCAACACACACAAGACATGCTCAACATTTATTATTTTCCACAGAATCTGTGATCTATAATATTGTAGTGGGTCTTTGGGGGTTATTAATCGAGACATGTATTAAACAGAGTCAAACAAATGAATCACTTGGGTAAGCAGTAAATATAACGTCTCTGCAACATCTTTACTGATATTATGTAATTTACTACTTATGAATCATAGATACATATTATTTAAAGAATATATCTTCTTATTTCAATATACTTTTACCAGAAAAACCCAGATTTCCAAATAAAAAACCCAGAAACCCAGACGAGGGGCAAAAAACCCAGATCTGGGTTTAAAAACCCAGGAGTGGCAGCCCTGGTTATTATGGTCCAGAAGCAAACACACGTCTAGCCTATTTATATTTTATTTATTTTCACTGTCAACATACATAGGCTACATACACACAATCACGTATATTCAAAGTTTTACATAAAGTATTAATATTACCATAAACTTATGCAGGTTTTAGAAATAATTTTATGCCATCGAATACTCCCTTATAATTAAATGAAAACATTTTACGAAGTCAAAATTATAAAAAGAAACTACCAACATGATATTCCCAAAACCAACTAAACTAATTGATACCACAAATTCTCTCTTCATTGAACTTACCACTCAAGTCCGTTCTTATATACAAACAAATAGTGACCGTCTAAATTTAGATATCCATAGGAACATTTGCACTATGAAGATACTGAAACAGCTATAACATGTTATATGTATCATAACATGGTAGGCTACTGTATTTTTATCATGGTAAGCTACCATTAGATGCTTTCCACTCGTTGTACCGTAGAAAGTTTTGTTCCACTGGCAAATACTACTATATAAATCAAAAGAGAGAGAGAGAGAGAGAGAGAGAGAGAGAGAGAGAGAGAGAGAGAGAGAGAGAGAGAGAGAGAGAGAGAGAGAGAGAGAGAGAGAGAGAGAGAGAGAGAGAATACTTCACAGTATTGTTTTTCACCCAGACATTACAATAGATAAGTCAAGTACCTAATAATATCTGCACAAGTACAGTACCGTATTTCAATCCATCACCTTTATTGCTAAAACACCCAACAGAGCTTGCAGCGGGCTAAAATGAAATTATAAAGGTGTACATAATGCAACCATTCTGACAAAAACGCATGAAATTTCCTTTTGCATTTTGATATCCAAACAGGTTACTTTTAGTAACTGGTAAAGGCTTATTAACTTCACCAGCCCTGTCATTAGACTCTTCATGTGTCTTCTTACTCTTTACCCTTAATCTTTGACAAGTTTTCCATCTCACACTCTTTAGCTTTCTAACTATTAGGACACACACCATAAAGTTCCCACCAAATCCCCGGTGTCTCAAAAGCAAGGATACGAAGGGAAGTCACCCATAACATTTTGATCAGCTCAACATTCCTGAAGAAGAAAACAAAATTGTGGAAAGCAAGCAAAAAAATATAGGCCTATAATAAAAAAAAAAAAAAGAAATCTGATAAAAAACCTATTACTACAACATCGATGTTCAGCCTCAACTTTACTTTGCTCTAGTTTACAGCTCTTATTTTTGGAACAAATCCTAACAAACTTTTCTGGGTCTTCAAACGTGACCAGATGAGCCAGCTAAACTGCAAGATATTAAAGACCACAAATATTTCCTTAGAACTTTACATATGATCCTTAAACTATAACAGAGCCACATTGATAATGATGACCCTCGTAGATATGTAAGGGGCATTAGTGAGAAGAGCTGGGATGGAATAGACGAAACATGGAGTTTATTACATGTATTAGTGTGCTACTGTTGTTAACACACATTTGGGTTCCCTTCAAATGTCATCTAAAATGTGTTAATTATTATAGTTGGTATGTTACATCTTCAAGTAAAGTCAAGTAAGTTAACTTTAAAATGGTTTATTCTTTAAGAACAACAGTGTTAACATCTCGATCATAGGAGTATAGCTGGTTTGGTCGGATGACCATCCCGTATGACATCGTCGAGTAAACTAAAAACAAATATCCATATGCATGTTAAAGTTATTTCAGCACTTAATGATTTATGTACACACCACATTAATACCGGAAGATACTCAGTTCCGTTCTCACAGGCAACCTTTCTCACGGACTGGTTAGTGTTTACTCTTCATGAAAAATGTTACATTGCTGAGGTTTGGTATTCGCATCCTGCTATGATATGACTACAGCACTTCTCACACTCGCTTCTACTTCCACAGTGACCTATTAGGTCATGTGTTTTAAACATGTAATATATAATTATTACACATGTAGATTGTTACAGTTCAACTCTGAGAAAATATGTGGATGCACGGTGGTTTTATCACACAAAGATAAGTATAAGTGAAGCGACTGGGTGCAGCCCCTCATCTTTAACATGTTCCACCCACAATCATTGTGAATGGCCACTCCCTTCTCTCACCTGATTCTTGTGAACATAACAATGATAATAATACAAAAGATTATATGTAACTATGATACTTTAATAATGACCCAATCAGTTGGCATGTGCAACTCATCCGTGTACTGCTTGCCAGAACAGAGGAACAATGAGATAAATATCTATTTGCAAGTGAAGCGAGCCACAACAAAGTAAAGATCATTTGAGTGGCGGTCAACCAGGATGCTTGTGGATGGAACATGTTAAAGATGAGGGGCTGCACCCCATCACAACCGAATATAAGCAGTACTAGTTGCGTGTACTGTTCAGTGAAAGGATCTTTTGCATAATTTCCTAGCAATCATATGACTTGTAAGTTTGCCATTGTGTATTTTTGTAGTCGCAATCTTTTTTTCTTAATAAATAAGTTGAAGCTTGGGGATCTTTCTATCAATGCTAAATGGTATCATATTAAAACAAGAAAAAGACACTCCACAATCAAGTAATAAGCCTTCCAACAAAACAAGAATCCTTTCAAGCAACAAAAGAAGCAACAATGAATTTAAGAACAAGAATGCAGACTTTGGAGAAATGGTAGGAAAGTTCAGACCCCTGGCAGAGCTAGATTACACGAAACCACAATAATGGTCAGAAGGGAAAAGCCGGCGGCAGCAATTTAGAATTACAAGCAAGCTGAGAACAAACAACAGAAAAATGCAAGTGGTAAGGTTGATTTACTATATGGGCAGGCAGGCTGAGACAGTTCTCCAAACTTCACCCTTGCCAGCGATAATAATAATAAAAAAGAATCGTGACATAGTTAGGAAAAGTTTGAGAGCCATTTTAGCCCAAAAGTGAACAAGCTTCATGAGAGGGCCAAGTTCCATAGCAAGCGCTAACGACCAGAGGAGAACCTGGAAACTTACATCAGGAACCTGCACAAGATACCTAAAACCCTGTGTTTACAATGGTGACTAGAAGGACGAATAGATCAGGGACTAGCTAGTCGTAGGTATATAAGGTAAGCAGACACCCGAGAAATTTTAGTTTAAAAATGACCTGAAATTGGCAGATGCCATTAAGATTTGCTGCTCATCCAAGTTGGTGAAGTCACAGCTGAGAACCTAAGCTGAGTTATCGACTCAGTGAAGACCAAGAAGCCATTCCTGAAGTACCGCAAGCCCAAGTTCCAGCAGAAGAAGCTAACATCAAAACTCCAAGACTAAGGGAAGAAGTGTCCCAACTGTGTATCTGTGTACAAACAGCTTAGTGTGTGCCCTGAAATAGGGGAGAAATGCTCATATTATAGTACAATGAATCTCTTCCAGAAGGCCTGTGGCAAGAAATGAGCAATGATGAATGAGGTACAGCAAGATGGCAATTCCGATGAAGACTTGGCATAAATTTTCTTAAGAGCTATAGATTGCCCGAACACAGCACCAAGGGTTGTGATTCTGAGTTTCAACTACACAGATGTCATGAAGTACAGATGCGATCTACATTGCTGCAGAGACGTACCAGAAGATGTCACCTAAGTCAGAGCTACATAAGAGCCAGGTCAACTTAGCATGCACTCCTAGTTTGCTGTTAATGCAAGGCCAGTTCACAGCTGACAAGACACAAGTGCAGAGAATAAAACTTCCCAGTGTACAGTACAATCTGCATGCAGTGATCTGGTGTGTTTTTTCCTTGTCTTGGTGACATTGGAATCAGACAGGTAAGACTCTGTTGTACCAAATAAGGTCACCTCTGCTTCCACAATAGCACTGGTCCAGCTGCTGTCCCATTGTGATTTTCTATTGATCTCAGTGTAGGCATTTTTATGAAGCCTATCGAACATGATCACGAATATGGCCTCTCCATACTCGGGCCATGTCTATTGTATTTGTTTAGCCAGAACCTACAACAGTTGGTCAACAGCAAATCCAGGGCTCTGTCCTGGGTTCAACGAAGTAACTGTATCACAGACCTTCGCCATGGCATGATTCATCGTTGTAACAGAATGAGCTTGGTCTCGTAACTGAGGCATCACTGCTGAAATGGTTGGCTCCACTTCTGCGTTGCATGGTGGGCTGACTACGTGATGCTGACTGCATTAGTCACATTCTTAGTAAGGAAGACTTCCTCCAACCAAGAATATTCTTCTTTCAAGTATTGGAACTGGAAAATGGACACACTTGTACCATGGAATTTTCCTGTATGGGATACAATTGGGTTCTTGCACTGTGCCCTACACCTAAAGTGATCGTTTATTCAGAGTCATAAGTCCTGTGAGATCTGTATGCCATCCAGATACCTGAAACCCTGTTGTCATTGGCCTAGCTCTCCTGCGCTGGCACTTCCTGTTCATTCAGGTATGTATGGCTGCCTAACTGATTTGGGGTTAGGCAGCATTTGGGATACTAGTAGGTTGTTGCAGTATAATGTACACACACATTTCCTACTTAGCTGACACTAAACCCCATGCTGAATTTCACAGCAGTGATGTCACCAATGTACCTTGGTAGTGCCCGACAATTACTCCTTCAAGAACTTCATTCACTTGAACGTTTTGGAGCTAAAAGTACTCTGTCACACACAGAGACCATGTGTGAGCCAATGAAGCTCACTACAGATCTGCAATGAGAAAATTAATGAGAAAAAGCGTCTGTGTGCTTTATTAACAGTAAAATCTTTAGAAAGGTGTATCAGTTTACTTTATAAACAGTATGTTCTTATGGAAAATGTGTTAATGTGCTTTATAAACATTAATAGCCTATATCTAGAAACAGGAATCCATCTCTAGATCATGCAACTCTGACAACAAATTTGACCGCCATCTTGGATTTTCAATTGGCCAATCAGCCAGATTCGATTTGTATGATTTGGAGAACAAATGTGCCAAATTTGATCCTGAATCATCATTTGCATGAATTTTCTGTTATCTCATACTCTAGAAGGCATTAAACCACTTGAATTATTTAATTCTGAAGGTAATGTTCTGAGTTATCAAATCTATATTGCCTATTGGCGACCATTTTGGAAAAGAGCTTCCATTGGCTTCCTGGGCAAAGTTTTGACAAACATTCTGCCAAATCAGAATATGATATTTCTGTGCATATCCGCTTGACTATTTTACATATATTTTCGCACTGTATTTGTTTTGTCTCCCACTATTTTTCTGATTCTTTAGATTTGGAAAATTATAGGCTACTGTTATTAGTATTTCTTTTTATCTCTACAGAACTAAACTATCCTATGATACTTTCGTCCATTTTTGAGCTTGGTCTCGTATTCCTGTACAAAAGTTGTAGGCTATACACTGTACAGATTTCTACATAAATTACGTTGTTATCCATCTATTTTTCTGGTGTTTTCATTCATTCATACTCCTTAGCAAATTGCAGCATCTTTTAATCTCGCAGCTAGTTATATAACAGAAATGTGGAAATGTTCGACTATATGGGTAACTAATAAATTTTGTTAGATTTCTTAGTTAACTGTGTTGATTCTCTTAAATAAATCATCAATCTAGAAAACTTAAAAAGATGAAATATCAAATTATGTATCACTTTCAAAGTAGACGTATGTTAATAAAAAAAAAAATTTAAATTGCAGATTTGTGAGGTTATCAGACAGCTCCTTGTTAATGGTTAAATTAGAGTGATTACTCGCTTTTATCTGATTTATAGCAGCTTTTTATTTAATGTTCATGTCATAAAACTATATGAAATATTTACAGAGAATCAAGGAAAATAACTTCAAGGGTGGATTTTAAACGTTCATATTTTCATACAAGACATAACCTAAGATTGAATTTTTATCATAAACTAAATGCTCTTATACTAAAATAATAAAGATGCTTCAAATGGATAAAAAAAAAAAAAAACAGATCTGTTAGTAGTGATCGAAGTAAAGAGGCAAAATGTATACAATAATCTCGAGGTGTGTTTTTATACAATGGAAGTACAGAAGGGAAATTCAGGAAGGAAGAGGTTCTGTAGATGATAATAGGTGGTCATTTGACCCCATTGAGTTAAATTTAAGCTCATTACTAGTCCCAATGAGCAGCTTTGCATGCGGGTTCTTGGTTGCAATTCTACGAGAATGAGACAGATAGAAATGAGGGAGCATCTTTCAGGATTTCACACTAGATGTATAGTGGAAAATAGATCGGTTTCTTTGAACTAATAAAGATCTACAACAGATTTTACTATTCTTAATCTTATACACATTCACAATGGTATTATACACCTTAATAAATGAATGCGCGTCAATAATTACCTCAGAAAAAAATTATGCAGTGTTATTTTCTGTTCACTTTTTAGTTTGTCAAAAATATTGTTTCAAAGCAAACCAAACTAATTTTCAATACTTGAGTGATAAATGATGCATTATTCTTTTACAGTTCCTTAATGCTATTATCAGAATTCCTTCGACATCGCTCAATGACAAAACTAAAGGAAAGTGATAGTGCTTACCATTAATGAATAACTATAACACCATATAATAGTAGATGAGCACGCCTCGATGCTTATTTCATTAGTAGTTATATGAAAACTGATAGAAAAGTCTGAAAATGTGGTATCCAACATCAATGGTAATGTCAAACAACAAAAAAAAGAAAAAAAAAAAAGGGGGGGGGGGCTAAGAAAGAGGATGCAAATGTACATCAAACGCTAAAAATCCCGTTGTGCATAAATACAACAAACATTGAAACAGAAATATTCTGCAGATCTTGTATATAACATAGTATGGAAATAAAGAATTAAAAGCGCTTCAAATCGATATATTATAACTGACATAATTTGATGGATTTAATTCTGTTGAAATCTATATCATTATTATATGATGACTTACTGGTGGCTTTCGTTCATAGAGAACAAATTGAAAGCCGATTAAAAAAAGGCGTATTTTCATTCCAAATGCAATAATTTCTATGGTTTGTATTGTTTGATAACCATTTGGATCTTGGGATGTCGGAAATAGAAAAGGTAAGTCTTGGATTTGTCTTGATGAAGAACCAAAGGCGTTAGGGCTCACCCAAATAAATGTTATTTCAAGAATTTATCCTCAACATCCCATCTCTGGATTCAGGCCAACGGTTGATTCTAGATTTTCAAGTATTTGTTGTATTTCCATATGTCTATACATAATGTTAAGGAGAAGTTAATGCAATTCCAATATTTCTAAAAAAAAAAAAGGAAGGAAATAAATGCTTAATCTAATTTGGTTTAGACCAAAGTGACATGCTGTACAGTGGCAGTGTATATTTTAAGGAAATTCCACCGGTCGACCAGATGTGTATTATGATTTGTAATATGGGGAATACCTAGGTAAGATATTGCGCTGATAGATTACCGCAAAAGCATTGTAAGTCTTAATGAAAATCCACTGGATAACCAGGTGGGTATTATGATTTGTAATACGGGAAGACCAATTTCCTTTAAGTATACACATTTGAAGGACAATGTGGAATACATCAAAACTAGACTGCTCGGCGAACACCTTACTACGATATTGCACTGATAGATTACCGCAGAAGCAGTTTATATTTCAAAGAAATTTCACTGGACGACCAGATGTGTATTATGATTTATAGCATGAGGAATACCAAGTTCCTTAAAATATACTCATTTGAAGGACCTTGTGCAATTCTTCTGTACTATATTCCTCAACATAAACCTAGCTATGATATTGTGCTGATAGATTACCGCAGCAGTGTATAAAATTCCACTGGACGACCAGGTTTGTCTCATTATTTGTAATAGGGGGAATACCACGATCATTTAAATATTCTTATTTGAAAGACCTTGTACTATACTGCTCAGTATAAGCCTAGCTACGATATCGCACTGATAGATTACCACAGAAACCATGTTTATTACAAGGAAATTCCCCTGGACGACCAGATGTGTAATACGATTTGTAATATGGGAAATATCAAGGTCCTTTAAATATACTCATTTGAAGGACCTTGTTGAATACCTCAGTAGAATACCGCTCAACATAAACCTAAGTAAGATATTGCACTGATAGATTACTGCAAAAGCAGTGTAAATCTTGAGGAAAATTCACTTGATGACCTAGTGGGTATTATGATCCATAACATGGTGAATACCGGGATCCTTTATATATATATATATATATATATATATAGAGAGAGAGAGAGAGAGAGAGAGAGAGAGAGAGAGAGAGAGAGAGAGAGAGAGAGAGAGAGAGAGAGAGAGAGAGAGAGATATGAAGGACCCTGAGGAATACCTCAGTACTATACTGCTCGGCATAAACCTTGTTACGATAATGCACTGATAGATTACCACAAAGGAGCGTAAGTAAATCTTAAGGAAAATCCACTTGATGGCCAGGTGGGTATTATGATTTGTAGTATGGGGAGTACCAATTTCCTTTGAATTTACACATTTGAAGGACCCTGAGTAATACCTCAAAACTATACTGCTCGGCATACACCTTGCTACAGTATTGCGCTGATAGATTACTGCAGAAGCCATGTATATTTTAAGGAAATTCCATTAGACGACCAGATGTGTATTATGATTTATAGCATGGGGAATACCAAGTTCCTTAAAATATACTCATTTGAAGGACCTAGGTGGTCTGCGAGTTCTCTGCTCATTGAAGGGGGTCCAGGGGAAGAGCCCCGAAGCCAAAGCTTTTAGTGTTATTTGAAGGCAATAGAACTCATCGCCACCAACAAAATTACAATTCTAGATATTAAAGAAAATATTAACGAGGACAATTTCATGTAGGCTACAATTTTGCTAGAAAATAGATGTAGTCAACCTTATCCCAAGCATTTCTTTACAAGAATAGATTTAGCACAACTGTTGTATATAATTTGAACGATAGAATAGTTCATCAATGAGTAATGTTTCAATGATAAAGAAATTTATTTCAATTTCCAACGGTGACATTATCTTTAGAGAAGTAATTGAAAAAGCAGGAAAAATTACGATAACCTTTAAATCAGGGACCAACCAGTATCAAATGGATACATTTGAAAAAAGATAATCATGATAGAATAAAATTCTTCACCTCGAAAAAAATGTGAAACAAAACAATTTAGAATATATTGATTTGCGCATCAAATGAAGAAAATGTAGAGTATACAATACATGATAGGTTAACTTTACCATAATTGTAAAAGTACGATATGCAATATAGAAAATATAAATTAATTGTGTTGTTTTTATCAAAAGAATTAAAATGAATACTGTACAGTAGGCTACATAACAAGCTGACTTTAAATTATCATGGAATAAGTAAAATGAAAAATGATAACGAAGCATTTGAATAATCTTTTACACTGAATATTGCTTAGCAAAAAAAAAAAAAGAAAAAAAAATTAAAAGAAAATCTTAATAAAATGCATGTCTTGATCAATGCTTTGTCTGAAACTTTGTATCTACGGTCTTTTTTCTTCAGTAACTCCCACAGAAGGTCTAAGAATCATCGAAATGTGCAGTTCCTCCACCATTAAAGGACTATATACATCCGATGATCCGACCGTTAATAGCTTCTCTGCAGTAACTGGATTGTTTGGGCTCGTTGATAATGGTATGGCATGAAACAGCCCCCTGAGGACCAATGCTGAGAGGAGTTAAAGACGAGTAGGCTTGATAAATGGTTATGTAGGCTAATAATAAATGTTTAAACATATATTCATTAGTATTAAGGCAGTAAGACAAGAGAAATATCGGCTTTAACGAATTCTCCTTTAATTGAAATTGGACAACAACCTCTACTACAATATTAACATTTCTTGTCAATTTTGAGGATTTGTCTAGTAGCCCAACATTAAAAAATTCTTGTTACTGGTCGACAACTTTTCTTCCCATATGGTCGCCCAGTTATATTGGCAAAATATGCACTGCGCAGAACATTCATGTTACAGAATAATTGCAAGAATTAAGATCTATGTGGGATGGGATAAGGCCTATTTCAAATTCTTTAGAGGTTTATAGTAGCCGTTGGAAATTAAGTCCTAGTCCTTCATATGTTTTATTGAGAACGTATTTACTTCTTTAATGATCAAGATATGTAATGAGTAGAAATAGAGTTTAATTTTCTTATATGGAAGGACCGTTTTTTTTTTCTCCCAAATTTCCAAATCCCTGGTAATGCGATTATATCGGTGTTCAAGAATGTTCTTTTCCCTTACGAGTATCCTTGCCTTTTTTCATTTACAACACATGCAGACATGCTCAGGTCCCCCTCAGAGTTTGTCAGTATCAAAATACAGGACACCTTTTCTGTTTGTTTAATATTTTTTTCTACAGTATTTGTGGAAAATTTGGATGAAAGTCATCTTACTGAAAAAAACTGAGGAACAAGGATTAAGAATAAGATTTATTAGCATGTATGAGGCAGCAAATACCAAAAGGCAGTTCGGCATATGGGAGGAAATGTCGTAAGTCCCATTTCTTCTGAATTTCACGGTAAATCCATCGTTGATGCAATACTTATTAGTAAGCCTATATGTATGATTACCTTGTTGGTTATAAAGAGGCCATAGCAAAGCTGCCGAATATGTTAGGTGCTCTATTAGTCAGTCTGAGCCATTGGTGGAATTTTACATGGCACCTCGTCTCCTATGACTTAACTCAGTTTTTTTTTTTTCTCAAGCATTGATTATTATGGGTAAACCTAAAATACTGGAAGTAATTTCGAAATTGAAAGGGTTTTATTGAGTTCCCTGAGTGGTGTTTATTTAATTAATGTAATGAAACACTTACAAATGCTACAGTAACCATTCATTTCAACAGCTTCCATCTTTTCATTTCCTTCACAGTCAGCATCCATAGTTATTTCATTAGAGAGTTGATAGTTACTGCCTTAAGTAATTCCTTTATGCACTTTATGTTTCCATGGATACTTTTTCTAAAGCCTTTTGCAGACGTCATACGACTGTACTCGTACTCGAACTTCTCTCATCCCACCTTTATTCATTATATTTACTCCCCATTGTTTTATATAAATCAACATCTACTCTTCTCTGTCCATACAAACATGCTCGTTTCATCTTTTCTCCTTTTCTCGCTTAATGATATTCAATTCTATTATCCTTTCTTCTGGATACTTTCAGAATTTCTCACTGGTCCCTGCAACCACTTTTCACCGTCACCAACAAGCGCTGCATCATCAGCAGGCATGACTCTATACTACTTTCAAACCTTTTTCACTAAATCCTTAAGTTTTTTATTAATACCCTTCAACACAAAACCACCAGAAAATACGCCTACTCCAAACTCCATTTACAGCTCTTTGTTTATTATAGCATTGCACTTATATCTATTGTTCTTTCTTAACCCTCCCTCAGAGATTGATAAAATTTACCTCCAGCTCCCATTCTTCTCATTAATACGTATCATAATGTATTTGCTTTACCTTAAAATTTTTATTATATAAATTTCTTGCTTTCTTTGGATTCCTCATATACTTAGCAATCTAGAAATTTTAACTACACATTTCCACAAGGCTTTCTCTGATTTTCTTCTCTCCAGGTATTCTTAATGTGCCAATTACACGGCATATTTATATTTCATCTACCATTTTATTTATACATCCAGCCCAATCAGTCTCTCTTCTTGACCAAACCTAGTCTGACACTGAATCAAATTCTCTCAGATATTTTTCCCTGAATTGCTTTTTCTTTCAGACACTGTAGTATATACTTACTATTAAAACCCTTTTCTACCACGCCAAGTTTTACCCTCATAATCTTTGAACTCTTTCCCACATCCCTAAAGTCTCATTGATACATCAAGTTCTACCATCTAGTTGCCGTACTTATCTTAGTTACCTGAGAGACAATCACTCTTTGTTCTTTTAAATCGTGAAAATCCTGCACATTCAGCATTCAGTTTGGGATCATGAAGCGCGATGATATCCGTTGCTCCTATTAGGACAGCGCAATTGGCTATATGGAAAAAGCACGGATCCAGCAAGTTCAGAAAGGGGTTAGGGAAGCACTAAGAGGATTAATACGATGTTATTTTCCCTCCAAGATTAAACATGATCAAAGCAGGTGGAGGACCGGGGTCCACTGAAAGATCCCCAGGAAACTGGCGCAATTTGAAGCTATTTTAGAGGTATTTGTTTATGTTTTTGAAACCATTTTCACCTTATAATTGAATATTATTAAAGGAAAATTCATCATGCAATAACAGGATCTCGATAGAATATATAATAAATTTCAGCAGTAATCTCTACAATAAGATATCGGTAGATTTGAGTCGCCGCTAGTTCGCCTTCTCCCTTTCAGCCTATGTCACAGATGTCATGAATGTTATATCTTCATGATCCTTGGTGAATTGCTCAAAGCGACTGTACCCAACAAGGGACACACAACCAGACATCAGATTTTTTCCTGACTTTTATCTCGAGAGATGAAATGAAATGATGAACTCGATTACCTAATGTTTTAATTTATACAAACGATTATCACGGATACATAACTAAAATTATAAAATAATTGACATTGCTATCAAAATGTAAAAGTGCTAACGTGGTTGAAGCAATATACACACTGATGGAACATTTAACTTTCCTCTAATCATATAACATCATCATTTTATCGTCATGACATTTCTCACAAGACAAGGATTCCAACATGCAGCGTTGTTTATTTACAATGGGGAAGTTTTGGAGATGATCCCCATGATGGTCCATATAAGTGTTAGCACAAGGTATTAAATTTTAATGTTTTAAGAGTAAAGATATCAGAAACAAGAAAAACTCCTAAACACACAAAGATATGCGTACAATCATACATACATACATACATACATACGTACATATATATATATATATATATATATATATATATATATATATATATGTATGTATATATATATATATATATATATATATATATATATACTTATATATATATATATATATATATATATATATATATATATATAAGTATATATATATATATATATATATATATATATATATACATGCATATATATGTATGTATGTATATATATATATATATATATATATATATATATATATATATATATATATATTCTTATGAAGCTGGTTTAGTGTAGAGTAAATACAATAGTTTATTCATGGATTAGGCCCCTCGTGTAGACGTTAGTATATTATGTAAATTATGTAAGACCTTTGTCGTTAATTTCATTGTATTCCTTATTAAAGTTACTATAGGTAAATTCATGTTATTTTTAAGAATTGGCTTTATTTCACATATTTATGTTACGAAGTCTTACATAAACTGTTTGAGAGTGTTATGTGACCATATGAAATATGAACAAGGGCTTATGTAATGTTCTTTTATATCTTTATGAGGTATTGTGTCATGTTTGACAGAAAATACGCAATTGTTTTGGGTACCATGTGCCTTGGAATATTAGCAAAAAACCTAGTGATAGGATGCTATCTTTTTTTTTATTTCGGAGACAAAGGGTGGGCGGAGCTAGGTGACAGAGAGCCGCCTGGCGTTGCCTGAATACACGTTTGAGAGAGTAATACTTGGCAGCTACGATGCCTGAGGCCAACCCCCCAAGCTTCCAAAACTATTTGGAACAATCAGGAAGCAGCTAAGTCTCTTATATGAGGTGACCCCAGGGTTTCAGAGATAGATAAAGATTTCCAGTCTTACGATCCCCATCTCCCCTCTCTCTCACTCTCTCATGCAGCTCAGAAAATTATCTTAAAAGTGTTCAGTACCTTTAGTGAGCCCTCTCCAAAGTGATTTTGTGACCTTGCATATATCGTGTGTAGTGAGTATTTATAAAAATTCTCTCAGAGTTTTTGTAAACGGCCCTGTAGGAAGGTGATAGATTCTTGTATTATGATCTGGTTATCTATTTTCATTTAGTGTCAAACTTAAATATTGTATTCAGATCTAATTTCAAGTGAAGCAAGTGTTTGTATAGTTTTCCTAAATATTTCTTTTGTGTTAGTCTAAGGTTTATTCAGATTTAACATTTAAAGTCAAGTGATTATATAATTTTCAGATCGTAACATTTTTGTCTTAATCCAAGATTTGTTCAGACCTAATATTTCCAGTTATTTATTTGTTTTATGTAAATTCTTTCAAAGTGTTGTGATTTCTATAGAATATTTCTTTTTTTTTTTTTGCAAAGTGTTTTATTTTAATCATCATTCAGTGTTTTATAAATTTCTGACTGGGAGTTAATATAACTGTCTCAGAACTCGTGTATTGATATTTTCAAGTGTAACAGACTTAATGTAAAAGCAAACAGGTGAGTTTGGAATTTGAGAGGTTGTATAACTTGCCAGTTGCAATATATATCACATTATATGTTTGGTTCCCAGATACGAGCCATAATCATATAATATATTTTTTGGTGCCCAGAACCGGGAGCGATCATCGTATAATATATTTTTTGGGCCGAGACCCTTGGGATTGAGCGAGTCTGTTTTAAATATTGGTGATAAGAGCTGTGTTTTGATTAAAGGTTTTTGAACAATAGAGAGTTGATAGGATTTTGTATATTGTTAGAGATATTTTTTGGAAGGTTTAAAATTATCTATTAAAGAACAAGATGGCACAGTTTCATATCCAAGAGTTTTTGAATAACCCAAATTTTCAGGAATTGTTAGAAGCTAATGTAACTAAAGCTCAGTGGCTCTCTATCTTAATGGGATGTGGTGGCCATGCAACGAGTGGGATGATTAAAGCCCAAATCAAGTGGCTAGCCTTAGAAACGTTGATAAATTCGGGAAAGTTGTTGGAAGAAAATATTGTGGCAGTTTGTGAAGTGTTGAAGGAATCTGAGGAAGATTTCTAGCAAAGCAAGGACTAGTTGACCCTCAAACTGAAGGCAAGAAAGCAGATAGGGATGTTAATGGCTGAAATTCGACGAATTGCAGCGGAGGAGAATTTGCTTAAGTTGAAGATGATGGCAAGACGAGAAGAAGATGAACGAGAATATACCAGAGAGATCGCAAGACATGCAAGGTTAATGGAAGCAAGGAGAAAAGAAGAAGAGAGAGAAGAAAGATGACGTGCGAAAGAAATGGAAGCAAGGCAAGAAGAAGAAGAGAGAGAAGAAAGACAATGTGTGAAAGAAATGGAAGCAAGGCAAGAAGAAGAAGAAAAAGAGAGAAGACAGGAAGAAAAAGAGATGGAAGAAGCGAGGTATCCGCAGGAGTTGGAGCTGTTTAACGCCAGTGCACAGTTGACAACATAGACAGAGGCGACTCCTGCTAGGCACGAACGCATGTTTAATGTGTCGGATGCCCAGAGGTTAATTCCAAGGTTCACAGAAGAGGCTCCAAATGAGTTCTTCGATCATTTTGAAACGGTCGCAGCAACGATGAAATGCCAGAAGATAATGGCCTGTGTTATTACAGAGTCTGCTCTTTGAGAAGGGCCGCAGTGCTTACTTATCCTTCTCTCAGGACCAGAGGGTGGATGGGGGTATCAAGAAGTGAGCAGGAGCGTGCTGCAAGTGTATCAGATGACCCCTGAATATTATAATGAAAGGTTCCAAAATTTGAGAAAATGATTTTCCTTGATTACGCTTATAAGGTACGACGGTGTTTTAATAGACTGACAGAGGCTGCTAATGTGAGGGAGATGACCAATTTAGAAGAATTGATAATACTAGAGCAGTATCTACGAGGAATTCCTGAACATATTGGAACGTACTTAAGAGAGAGAGAGGTGAAGAAACTTGATAAAGCCGCTTCGAGGTATTCGAGGTATGTAACGCTTATTAAGAAAGCATGAGTTGTAACCCAAACAAAATGGTATTTGGATGAGAAGTACGAGGAACAATTAAAATGTTAGCAGAAAAATGGAAGGACCGAGAAGAAACAGATGAAGAATATGTCAAGAATTTGGGGAAAAGGATCGGTGAGTTAAGGAAATTTTCTCTAGAAAACTTCGAGACGAGTCAAGGAAAAATGAAGAAAAGGTTCTATATGAAAAGTTAGAACAGACAGTTCTCGATAAGACAAAAGATATTAGTTTTCCTGTCAATAAGGAGATTCCCACTCACTAAGTTCTAAGGACCATTCAAGGTTTTGGAGAAGATCAGTGACCTGACCTACATTATCGAAACCCCAGTACGAAGGAAAAGTCAAAGTAAAGTACACCTCTACCTACTGAAACCCTACTTGAGCGAAAACGAGACCAAAGCTTCACAAGTATGTATGGCGCAAACCATACCATCAACGGAAGATGACAACGGATTTGATGTAGGGGCAGAAAGAAAATAGAATAATTCGTCTATCATTCTGATTTTGGGAGAGAAGTTAACTCATTTGGACCAGGAGCAACAAGAGGAATTCAGCCGAATAATTAGAAGTTTCCGTGAAATATTCTCGGACGTCCCGAAACGAACCCACCAGATGAAGCATAAGATACACCTCAAAAGAGCAGAATGACCTTTTAAATGAGCCTATCAACTGTCGCCGTGTCACTAAGAAGTCATGAGAAAAGAAGTGGCCTATTTGTTACAAAACGGATTAATCAAACAAAGTTGTAGCCCTTACAGTTCTCCATGCTTGCTCATGAAAAAACCGGACGGATCTTTTAGGATGTGTACGGACTACCGAAAGTTAAACTCGGTCAGTGTGGCCAATAATTATCCATTACCGCTCATCAACCAACTACTCAACAATATCGGACAAGCGAGGTTCGTTTCCAGGATCAACTTGTTAAAAAGTTATGAACAAATTCATTTGGATAAAAACGCAAAATTGTTATCAGCTTTGATAACCCCGTTTGCGTTATATCAATACACCGTCATGCCATTTGGTCTAATGAACGCCCCTGCTACTTTTCAAGGTGTAACGGACAACCTTCTAGGATTGATAGAAGGAGTAGTCGTATATCTCGACAATATTGTGGTATATTAATGAACAGGGAAGAACATCTCCGAATCCTGAAGAAGGTATTTCAAAGGCTACGAGGAGCCTACCTGACGATTAGCCTGGACAAGAGCGGATTTGGAAAGGCAACAGTTCGGTACTTGGGATTTGAAGTAGGACGGGGATTAATTGCCCTGGTAGCCGCTAACGCTGAAAGAATAAGGAAAGCATCACCCCCACAATGAGGAAGCAATTACAATGCTTTTCAGTGTTGGCCGGATTTTACCGACGTTTTTGCCTGA
Source organism: Palaemon carinicauda (assembly GCF_036898095.1). Classification (NCBI taxonomy): domain Eukaryota; kingdom Metazoa; phylum Arthropoda; class Malacostraca; order Decapoda; family Palaemonidae; genus Palaemon; species Palaemon carinicauda. The sequence continues at coordinate 55,794,975 of NC_090739.1, forward strand.
ACATTTCGGCTGTAGTTGCTCCCTTGACGAACTTGACTAGGCTTAAGAAAAATTTGTATGGAACAGGAACCAGGAATCCTTCGACAGGATAAAGGTCATATCAACTTCGAAATCAATACTGTGAGCACCTGATTTCAACAAGAAATTCCTTATCCAATTGGATGCATCAGATAACGGGATTGGAGCTTTCTTATTGCAAGAAGACGAGGAAGGAATTCTTCCCACTGTTTGTTTCATGTCGTTTGAAGCTGAAGAAACATCAGCGAGCCTACTCAACAGTTGAAAAGGAATTACTAGCGTTAGTCACAGCAACAAACAAGTTTGAGGTCTATGTGAATCGACCACTAAATGAAGATAGTACAGTGTATTCAGATCATAATCCTTTAACTTTTGTGAATAAGATGAAAAATAATAATTAAAGGTTAACTAGGAGGTCATTATGTTTGCAATCATATTGTATTAATATAAAGCATATATCAGGTGAAGAAAATGCGGTTGCAGAATATTTAACTCGAGGTGAATCGATGGATTCAGGCCCGATATAAGTAATCTTTTTTGGGGGGAACTATCTTGTGTAGAGGAAATACAGTAGTATATTAATGATTTTATTTATATTTTATTTGTACATTGAAGAGAGGTTAGCCAGCTCTTAAGATGAGCTCCTCTTGTTTAGAGGTAATTTTACTATGTAAATTACATAAGTCTTTCGTCATTGATTTCATTGTATTCCTTATTAAAGTCAATATATATAAATTTACGTCATTTTTAAGAATTAACTTTTTTGTTTCACGTAATTTTGTTACGAAGTCTCACATAATCTGTTTGAGAGTGTTATGTGACCATACAAGATAGGAACAAGGGCTTATGTAATGTTCTTTTATATTTTTATGAGGTATTGCATCATGTTTGTGAGAGAATACGCATTATGCCACGTCCTTTGGAAAATTGGCAAAAAACCTAGTGATAGGATGTTATCTTTTATTTATTTCGGGGACAAAGGATGAGTGGAGCTAGCAGACACAGTCCCCCCCCCCCCTGTGCATGACAGTTGCCCAGGAAACCCAGGATTCGTCTCCCTGTTGTGTTAGGAAACGTTTGAGAGAGAATACGCAATATGCCACGTCCTTTGGAAAATTGGCAAAAAACCTAGTGATAGGATGTTATCTTTTATTTATTTTGGGGACAAAGGATGAATGGAGCTAGCAGACACAGTCGCCCACCCCCCTGTGCATGACAGTTGCCCAGGAAACCCAGGATTCGTCTCCCTGTTGTGTTAGGAAACGTTTGAGAGAGAATACGCATTATGCCACGTCCTTTGGAAAATTGGCAAAAAACCTAGTGATAGGATGTTATCTTTTATTTATTTTGGGGACAAAGGATGAGTGGAGCTAGCAGACACAGTCGCCCCCCCCCCCTGTGCATGACAGTTGCCCAGGAAACCCAGGATTCGTCTCCCTGTTGTGTTAGGAAACGTTTGAGAGAGAATACGCAATATGCCACGTCCTTTGGAAAATTGGCAAAAAACCTAGTGATAGGATGTTATCTTTTATTTATTTTGGGGACAAAGGATGAATGGAGCTAGCAGACACAGTCGCCCACCCCCCTGTGCATGACAGTTGTCCAGGAAACCCAGGATTCGTCTCCCTGTTGCGTTAGGAAACGTTTGAGAGAGCAATACTTAGTAACTCTGACATCTTGTCCAGCCCCACACTTCCAGAACTCGCTCTCCTGGAACATTCTGGAAGTAGCCAAGTCTCTTATAAAGGCGACCCCTGTGTTGCATATATAGACAGATAGAGAATCCCAGCCTTAAGACAGCCATCTTCCTCTGTCTCTCACTCTCACACGCAGCTCAGTGTATTGTTTTAAAAGTGGTCAGTGAAGTATTTAAGTTTTGGTGTGACGAGTCTTTGTAATCATAGCAAGCACTTATAAAAATTCTTTTAGAGTTTTTTCAAACAGCCCTGTAGGAAGATGACAGATTCTTGTATTGTGATCTGGTTATCTATTTTCATTAAGTGTCAAACGTAAATATTGTATTCAGATTTAATTTCAAGTTAAACAAGTGATTGTATATTTTTCATAAGTAATTCTTTTGCCTTAGTCTAAGGTTCATTCAGATTCAACATTCAAAGTCAAGGGATTATATAATTTGCAGATCTTAAAATTTTTGTCTTAATCTAAGTTTTTGTTCAGACTTAATATTTCAAGTGATTTATTAGAGAGGTGCATTAGAAAGGTTTCATCAAACTTTAAAAAGTATGTTAACGAAGTTCTGCAATGAAACGGGGAAAGAATGGAACATCAGACTGCCGTTGATGTTATTCGAGGTATGTAACGCTTATTAAAAAATCATGGGATGTAGCCCAAACAAAATGGTATTTGGATGAGAAGTACAAAGAACGATTAAAATGTTAGCAGAAAAATGGAAGGACCGAGAAGAAACAGATCGAGAATATTTCAAGAATTTGAGGAAAAGGATTGGCGAGATAAGGAAATTTTCCCTAGAAAACTTTAAGACGAGTCAAGGAAAATGAAGAAAAGGTTCAATATGAAAAGTTAGGACAGACAGTTTCGATAGGACAACAGTTATTAGTTTTCCGGTCAATAAGGAGATTCCCACTCACTAAGTTTTAAGGACCATTCAAGATTTTGGAGAATATCAGTGACCTGACCTACATTATTGAAACCCCAGTTCGAAGGAAAAGTCAAAGAAGAGTACACCTCAACCTACTGAAATCCTACTTGAGCGAAAACGAGACTAAAGCTTCACAAGTATGTATGGCGCAAACCATGGAAGACGAGGACGGATATGAGGTAGGGGCAGTAAGAAAATTGAATAATTCGTCTATCATTCTGATTTTGGGAGAGAAGTTAACTCATTTGGACCAGGAGCAACAAGAGGAATTAAGCCGATTAATTAGAAGTTTAATTGAAATTATGTCGGACGTCCCGAAACGAACCAACCAGACGAAGCATGAGATACACCTCAAAATAGCGGAAAGACCATTTAAACAATGAGCCTATCAACTGTCGCCGAATCACCGAGAAGTCATGAGAAAAAAAGTGGACTATTTGTTACAAAACGGATTACCTAAACAAAGTTCTAGCCCTTACAGTTCTCCATGCTTGATCATGAAAAAACCGGACAGATCTTTTAGGATTTGTACGGACTACAGAAAGTTAAACTCGGTCAGTGTGGCCGATGATTATCCATTACCGCTCATCAACCAACTACACGACAATATCGGATAAGCGAGGTTCGTTTCCAGGATCAACTTGTTAAAAAGTTATGATCAAATTCATTTGGACAACAACGCAAAATTGTTATCAGCTTTGATAACCCCGTTTGCATTATATCAATACACCGTCATGCCATTTGGTCTAATGAACGCCCCTGCTACTTTTCAACATGTAATGGATAACCTTCTAGGATTGATAGAAGGTTTAGACGTATATCACGGCAATATTGTGGTATATTAACGGACCTGGGAAGAATGTCTCCGAATCCTGAAGAAGGTATTTCAAAAGCTGCGAGGAGCCTACCTGACAATTAATCTAGAAGAGAGCAAATTTGGAAAGGCAACAGTTCGATACTTGGGATTTGAAGTACGACAGGGACTAATCATCCCGGTAGCCGCTAACATCAAAAGAATAAGAAAAGCATCACTCCCGCAACGAGGAAGCAATTACAATGGTTTTTAGGGATGACAGGATTCTACCGACGTTTCTGCCCGAACTTTTCGGCTGTAGTTGCTCCCTTGATGGGCTTGAATAGCCCCAAGAAAAAATTTGTATGGACCAGCGTGTGCCAGGAATCCTTCGACAGGTAAAAGCCATATTAACTTTGAAACCGATACTGCGAGCACCTGATTTCAACAAGAAATTCCTTATCCAAGTGGATGCATCAGATAACAGGATTGGAGCTTTCTTATTGCAAGAAGACGAGGAAGGAATTCTTCCCACTGTTTGTTTCATGTCGTTTGAAGCTGAAGAAACATCAGCGAGCCTACTCAACAGTTGAAAAGGAATTACTAGCGTTAGTCACAGTGACAAACAAGTTCGAGATCTATGTGAATCGACCACAGAATGAAGAGTTTACAGTGTATTCGGATCATAATCTTTTAACTTTTGTGAATAAGATAAAAAATAATAATCAAAGGTTCAGTAGGTGGTCACTATGTTTGCAACCATATTGTATTAATGTAAAGAATATATCAGGTTAAGATAACACGATTGCAGATTATTTATATCGGGGTGAATCGATGGATTCAGGACCGGAATAAATAATCTTTTTTGGGGGGAGCTATCTTACAAAGCTGGTCTAGTGTAGAGTAAATACAGTAGTATATTAATGATTTTATTTATATTTTATTTGTGCATGGAAGAGAGGTTAGCCAGCTCTTAATAGAGCGCCTCTCGTGTAGATGTAAGTTTATTATGTAAATTACATAAGACTTTCATTGTTAATTTCATTGTATTCTCTATTAAAGTCAGTACATATAAATTTACGTTATTTTTAAGAATTAACTTTCTTATTTCAAGTAATTTTGATATGAAGTCTTACATAATCTGTTTGAGAGTGTTATGTGAGGTATTGCGTCATGTTTGTGAGAGAATGTGCAATATGCCACGTGCTTTGGAAAATTGGCAAAAAACCAAGAGATAGGATGTTACATTTTTTAAATCGGGGACAATGGATGGTCAGAGCTAGCTGATAAAGTTGCCTCGCTGTGCGTACCAGTTGTTCAGGAAACCCAGGATTCGTTTTGTTGTTGCATGAGGAAGCGTTCGAGAGAGCAATACTTGGTAACTTTGATGCCTTTTGCCCAGCCCCCATGCTTCCAGAACTTGCTATCCTGGAACATTCTGGAAGTAGATAAATCTCTTATAAAGGCAACCCCAGTGTTGCATATATAGACAGATAGAGAATCCCAGCCTTAAGAGAGCCATCTTCCCCTCTCTCTTACTCTTGCACACAGCTCAGTGTATTGTTTTAAAAGTGTTCAGTAAATTATTTAAGTTTTGGTGTTACAAGTCTTTGTAATCGTATCGAATACTTATAAAAATTCTTTTAGAGTTTTTGTAAACAGCCCTGTAAGGTGATAGATTTTTGTATTGTGATCTGGTTATCTATTCTAATTAAGTGTCAAACTTAAATGTTTTGCTCAGATTTAATTTCAAGTGAAACAAGTGATTGTAGAGTTTTCATCAGTATTTTATTTTTCGTCTTAGTCTAAGGTTCATTCAGATTTAACATTTAAAGTCAAGTGATTATATAATTTTCAGATCGTAACATTTCTGTCTTAATCTAAGTTTTGTTCAGACTTGATATTTCGAGTGATTTATTTGTTTTATGTAAATTTTTTTCTTGGTGTTGTAATTTATATACAATATATTTATTTTTGTGAAGAGTGCATTATAGCAATTACCTTTGTTAAAAGTAGTGTTCGCGGGGGCCCTGTTATAGAATCGTGGTAAGTAATAGTGTTAGATAATTTTTAAGAATAATTACTCAGTGTTGTTTTGAGTGTACTTAAGAGACCTTTGGATATTCAATGTTTTATATATTGCTGTCTGGGAGTTATTTAACTGTTTCAGAGTTCGTGTATTAATATTTTCAAGAGTAACAGACTTAATGTAAAAGCAAACGGGTGAGTTTGGAATTCAAGAGGTTGTATAGCTCGCCAGTCATAATATATATATTATTATATGTTTGGTTCCCAGATACGAGCCATCATCATATATATATATATATATATATATATATATATATATTATACATATATATATAAATATATATATATATATATATATATATATAGATATATATATATATATATATATATATATATATATATATATATATATATATATATATATATCCCTTTCTGAGTGGGGACACTTTAAGGTGGTGAAAGGGTGTTTATTAACATGATCAGCAAATTTATACAAGACATAGCCACCTGTACCTAGGTGGTTTGCTGCGAGGGGCAGACAAGTCTCCCACCATCACCAATCCGGAGTGGCTAGCGTGGTGGTATAAATTAGCTAAACCACAGATAAGAGTGTGTGTATGTTTATATATATATATATATATACATACATATATATATATATATATATATATATATATATATATATATACATATATATATATATAAATATATATATATATATATATATATATATATATATATATATATATATATATATATGTATATATATATATACATATATATACATATATATATATATATATATATATATATATATATATATATATATATATATATATGTGTGTATGTATATATAGGGTAGTAAAGCATGTGTTAGGATAAGAAATAAAGTGAGCGAGTGGTTTCCAGTGAGATTGGAGCTGAGGCAGGGATGTGTGTTGTTGCCATGGTTGTTCAACTTGTTTATTGATGGAGTGGGGAGAGAGGTGAATGCTTGAGTGACTGGTCGTGTATTGAAACTGATAGACGAGAGTGATAATGAGAGGGAGGTAAATCAGTTGTTGTTTGCAGATGACATTGTACTGGGGTCAGACTCGGAAGAGAAGCTTGGTAGATTAGTGACAGAGTTTGGAACGGTATGTGAGAAAAGGAAGTTGATAGTAAATGTGGGTAAGAGTAATGTTATGAGATGCATTAGAAGGGAGGGTGGTACTAGGTTGAATGTCATGTTGAATGGAGAGTTACTTGAGGAAGTAGTATTAGTTTAAGTACTTGTGGTCTATTGTTGCAGCAAATGGTGGAGTGGAAGCAGATGTACATCAGAGAGTGAATGAAGGATGCAAAGTGTTGAGGGCAGTGAAGGGAGTGGTAAAGAATAGAGGGTTAGGTATGAATGTAAAGAGAGTTCTGTTTGAGAAGGGGATTGTACCAACTGTGATGTATGGATCGGAGTTGAGGGAAAGAAAAGTGCCGTAGAGATAAAAATTGAATGTGTTTGAGATGAAGTGTCTGAGGAGTACGGCTGGTGTTTCTCGATTAGATAGGGTTACAAATGAAGTAATGAGGGTGAGAACGGGTGTAAGAAATGATCTAGCAGCTAGAGTGGATATGAATGTGTTGAGGTGGTTTGGCCATGTTGAGAGAATGGTAAGTGGCTGTCTGCTAAAGAAGGTGATGAATGCAAGAGTTGATGGGAGAAGTACAAGAGGAAGGCTAAGGTTTGGGTAGATGGATGGAGTGAAGAAAGCTCTGGGTGATAGGAGGATAGATGTGAGAGAGGCAAGAGAGCGTGCTAGAAATAGGAATAAATGGCAAGCGATTGTGATGCAGTTCTGGTAGGCCCTGCAGCTTCCTCCGGTTGCAGAGGTAGCAGTAGTAGGTGATTCAACGCATGAAACTTCATCTGTGGTGGATAACAGGGGAGGGTGGGCTGTGGCACCCTAGTATGTTATCTAAAGTTTTTGAATATATTTTGGCAAACCATCTTAATAGGTATGCTAAAGGTAATAATCTGTTCCCTAGTTAACAATTTGGCCCTTGCAGAGGCCTTGGAGTATGTGATGTCCTTATGATTTCCAATGTTGTACAGAAATTCCTTGATTATAGTCAGGAAATTCATATAATTGGCCTTCATTTTAGTGCTGCCATTGACCGTGTTAATCACGAGGCTTTTGTTTTCAAACGCAAACAGTTGGGAGTAGATGGGCCTTTCCATAACATTATTTCCTGAATTTTTGCGTTGCATATTATAAAGAGATGTGTTTAATGGGCCCCATAGTGAGTATAGTAATGCAATATCTGGTGTCCTCACAGTAGTGTTGTAACCCCATTACTTTTCATACTATATAGGCTACACATGAAACGTGGTTTGGCCTAAAAAACAAGGTCGTTGCATATACAGTAGATCTGTGGTTGCTGAATCCCTTAATAGAGCTCTAGTGAAATTAGTGCCATGGTACATTCAAGTACTTGAAAGAAGGAAGCAAAGTTAAATTAGATGGGTGGTGAAGTAGTTCTGTAACACTGAGATGATGGGTTTAAAAGGGCAAAAGCTGAAGATAAAGCATAAGTGAAAGAGAGTGGTTTAGTGGAGGAAAATGGTTTCTGTAGTAGTTGGAGAAAACGCAACAAGGCAACCGACCCCTTAGCTTAAGGATATTATTATTATTATTATTATTATTATTATTATTATTATTATTATTATCATTGTTTGCTAAGCAACAACCCTAGTTGGAAAAGCAAGGTGCTACAAGCCCAGGGGCTCCAACAGGGAAAATAGCCCATTGAAGAAAGGAAACAAGGAAAAATAAAATATTAAGAACAGTAACAACATTAAAATAAATATTTCCTATATAAACTATAAAAACTTCAACAAAACAAGAGGAAGAGATATTAGATAGAATAGTGTGCCCGAGTGTACCCTCAAGCAAGAGAACTCTAACCCAAGACAGTGGAAGACCATGGTACAGAGGCTATGGCCCTATCCAAGACTAGAGAACAATGGTTTGATTTTGGAGTGTCCTTCTCCTAGAAGAGCTGCTTACCATAGCTAAAGAGTCTCTTCTACCCTTACAAAGCACTGAACAATTCCAGTGCAGTAGTGAACCCCTTGGGTGAAGAAGAATTGTTTGGTAACCTCAGTGTTGTCAGGTGTATGAGGACAGATGAGAATCTGTAAAGAATAGGCCAGACTATTTGGTGTATGTGTAGGCAAAGGGAAAGAACCGTAACCAGAGAGAAGAATCCAATGTAGTACTATCTGGCCAGTCAAAGAACCCCATAACTCTCTAGCAGTAGTATCTCAATGGGCGGCTGGAAGAATACACACACACACACACACACACACACATATATATATATATATATATATATATATATATACACACACACACACACACACACATATATATATATATATATATATATATATATATATATATACACACGCACACACACACACATATATATATATATATATATATATATATATATATATATATATATATATATATATATATATATATATATATATAGTTTTATATACAAATGTGTGTGTATGTGAGTGCATTATTATTATTATTATTATTAACAGTCAAGTTGCGACTCTAATTAAAGGTTAAAGGTGTCTGGTTTCAGTTCCAGTTCCATCAGAATAGATGCTCACCAGAACGTCAGCTGGGCAAGCCCAACCCCCCACTGTGGTGCCCTTCCACAGCAGTAGCCTCCCCAGTAAACAGCTTAAACTCACGGCCCTGGGCGGGGATCGATCTCTTGCCACGCGAATGCGATGCAAACACGTTACCACTGTACTAGCCAGGAGGGTAAAATACTACAAGCCCAGGGGTCCCAATGGGGAAAGCAGCTCAGTCAGGAAAAGAAACGGTAAAGAGAAAGTTGCAATGGAGAAATGCCAAAAAATGAAAGAAAGTATGATAACTTGCAATGTTCAATTAAGTAACCGCTTAACTACGAAACGAGGTTTATACTAATGTGCTCAACAAAAAGTTTTTGAGCAAAGTCTGAATGTCTGAAGTTCCACCAGATAAACTTCTGTAC
>NC_090739.1:55809489-55834489 GCF_036898095.1 Palaemon carinicauda
CGCGCTATGACAAACGCTAGGGATTGCATCATGTTTCCACGTGGTTGGAAGTTCCAGGAAGGTTCTTGACTAAAAATTATTCTATTTTTTAATGTTACGAGAGGAGGTGGGCGGAGTTAGCTGAGAGAGAGAGAGAGTTGCCTCGCAAGCAACGTTAGTACCCTATCTTCAAATTACTTAGTTGGCAACCTTGCGTTGCTAGAGCTATGCCCCCACACTACAAAAATGATTTACTAGAAATTTCTAGAGTGAATTAAGTTAATATATATAAGATCTAGCAATGCATAAGAGATGGAGAGATCCAGCCTATCCCTTTGAAAGAGCTAGCTTCCGCTAGCCCTCTTTCCAGCCACTACATAATTCCTCTCAAACGCGAATAGTTTTTTTTCTCTCAAACGTGAATAGTGATTTCTTTCCAACATATACCGTGTATAATGTTGATCAAACATTGGTGATATTATTGGATGATTAATTAAAAGTGTAGTGTGGTAATGCAAGTACATTTTATAGCCTAAAATTTTGTAACTGGCCCTGTGAGATTAGGTTAAATAGTGAAGTGTATTTATATTGCTTAACCGTTCAGTAACCTTGTGTGAGCCTAAGGACATAAGAGTAACAGTTAAGTATATGTAAGCGTAATTCTGATTTATTTTCTGAAAGTGTTAAAGTGTCATTTAGTCATTAATTGTCAAAATTAAATATTTTCATAAATTAATTTCTAGTGAAACAATTGATTGTATAATTCCTATGAAGTATCATTTTGTCCTAGTCTAAGGTTTAGTTCAGATTTAACATTTCGAGATATTTGATTTTGGTGTTAATTTTGAATTGTTAACTTTTTGTAGAATATATTTATTTTTTAAAGTGTGTATTATTTAGATCACCGATATTTTTCTCAGTGCTTTGCCCATATCCCTTGACTAAGAACCGAAGTAAGAGGTTGATTTAAGAATAGTTCCCATTAAAAGTTAGGCAATCATCCAGTTTTGTTTTGAGTGTAAAGTAAAGAGACCTTTTAGATATTCAGTGTTCATATATATTATTGTCTGGGAGTAGCGCATTATTCTCAGAGTTTGGAGGTATTTCTCTCGTATGTCACATTATGTAATACTGTATAAAGCAGGTGAGTTTTGGAGCTTGGGAATTTATGTAATTCGCTAGTCGTAATAATATATATACTCAGATACTTCCTCTTCATTATATAGGGGAGATTAAGATTATTATTATTATTATTATTATTATTATTATTATTATTATTATTAATATTTTCATTTTTATTATTATTATTATTATTATTATTATTATTATTATTATTATAATTACCATTATTATCATTCCTATTCATTAAAAAGGATCACTGCCTCAGTAGCATTTATCTTATAATTAAGCTATTTCTATTCTTTCATCAGTACTGTATTCCGCCCGTAACTGTGCTATGTTTGTCATTGTTAGGGGGAGCAAAATTTACAGAAAAAATTTATAATTTTACTAGAGAATAAAGGTATCTAAATCGGTACAATAAGCTTCGGCTGCTACGCGTTACTAGAGGGTGCTGGGTGTCTTCCCTCATTGGCAAGCTAAGAATGGATGAATAGTGTGGAGCAGGCTCTATTTATACAGCTTGGTTGGCTCATGATGTCAGACGCTGATCGCTGACTGGTTCTTGTGGGGGGACTCTGTAGCTGGTCTGGGCACTTTCCGGGAGGGAATCTGTTGCAGTCAGGCTGCTACTTCACTTGTGATCGTTGAAGTTGGGTGGAGTCAGGGTTTGGATAGATACAGGCAGGGTTTCCGGTGCTGTGCGCTGATTGGCCTGACAGGACTCAGAGTCAGGCATGCTCTCCAGCCGTTCCGAGTTCAGTTTCGGGGAGTCTCTAGGTACTTGCTGACTGGCTGAGGCACTTGCCAGGAGAGTATCAGTAGCAGGCAAGATGCTGGGCTGCTGATTGCTGTCGTCATTATTGCTTGTTTCCAGGTCAATGGAAGGTGTTCTTATAGCAGGAGGGGAGGAGGAACATCGCCTGGGTCGTGTTCAGGTTTGGTCTTTCTTGCTGGATGAGCAGACCCATTAGGATCATAAGCCTTCTGCCATATGGGGCAATGCCAATGAATGCACGAGGAGTAGGTGCATCTTGATGGCTCCTTGTTGGACATGGCAGGACAATCTTTTAGAAAGTCTCATCATTGTCCTTTACATGTAATGGATGGGGGATCCACAGACTGGGCATTGGTAGGAATAAACAATGTTGGGCCTCTTCAGAAAGTCCTGCAAGAAAGGGGTCTGGTTAATTTCCTAATGAGAGCTCTTGTTCTCATAGTCTGGTCGTAAATAGTAAAGTTGATGTCATGGTCCTTTTGTACGGGCATGGCATGGTTCTTGACAATGTCCTGCATGGCCTTCTCATTATGTTGGTACTGGCTGTGCATGATGCCTCAGTAGTATAAGCTGACTTTAGAAGGCATTCTCTCACTGTTGAGCTCGGTCTCGTACCAGTTGTCCATTGCACGTTTGACCTGCCGGCTGGAGTAACCGGTGTTCTTGAGGACCTGGGTAATCCTATCCAGCTCCTTATGGACCTCTGTTCAGGAAGAACAATGGGTGAGGGCCCAACATACATAGGCTTAGATGGTGGAGGTCTTGTACCTGGTGGGACACTCACCATCACCATTCAAGTAAATAACCTAGATTCATGGGCTTAGTGTAGATGGTGGTATCAAAAGATCTTCAGCTTGTTTAGAATTCCGTTGTTATGGCATCTATTAATTTTCTTATATGTCATTGGTCAATTAAAGACTCATTCATTAACCCTCGTTTCCATTTTCTTGTAATTCCTCCCTCTGCCTAAAACTATCTTCAAAATCAAGACTTGAACCTCAGTCATTTGCAACATATCTATGATTAGTATTCCAAAATAACTATCACGGTGAAAGAAAACTAATCAATATCTTAAATCTCTTAAAACTGATTTATGTATATTTTCAAATAAAGCATAATTGAAAGAAAAATAACCTGTACAATTTCTTACCTTGGATATAGTGCCAAATCAATACTGTATATTAAAATGATAGTAAGTGAAATTGTACCTTTATCTAAATATAATTGTGGATAAACCACACCTCACATGACTCTTTTTAAACTATTCCTTACCATTGGCAACTAGCTAAGTGCCTCATTCTTCTTATCTATCAGCCAAAAAATGGGGCTATAATTAGTAATTCTGCGAGAATGTAAATCACCTCATGCACGAGTGAAAAATATTTTTTATTTCAACTTAACTCACAAATTCCTGAATGCTGCTTATAGGAATTTCTTAGTGATCTAAATACAGTTATTCCTTACTTGTATAGTTTGTGTAAGGAAGTATCTTTCCCTAAGACTTTTGAATTCCAGGGCTTTGTACTGTGCCATATACTACGCACCATTGAGAATTCCAGATTGGCCTATACTCATCTCAAAAATACCAAGTAATTTTGTATCTTACTTTCTGAGGGGACTGACCAATAACTGAACTTCCTTATTCGTCTTATATTCATTGACAGCACCATTTACAATATCACCATTAGGTGTTCCAATACGATTCTCCAATGCCACGTTATAACCATCTGTAAAGGACTGCATTTATTACTATTACGAAACTCATCAACTCTTTAAATGGAATGTTTAAACCTTTTCTATTATCTATCTATAATAATTCTTATTATCTTCCTGGTAGCTTTGTCTGTCTGACATTCTTCGTGATCTTTCTTTCTAGTTATCTGTCATTTCTACAATGAACATACTTTGATATCGATGTGTTGCTCTTGCAAATATTTTTCAAAAGAACAACTGCTCGTGTGGATAGGTAGTTCGCGACAACATTCTACTACTACTACTACTACTACTACTACTACTACTACTACTACTACTACTACCAACAACAATAACTGCTGCTACTACTACTACTACTACTACTACTACTACTACCAACAACGATAATAATAATAATAATGATAATAATAATAATAATAATAATAATAATAATAATAATAAATACTTCATACTAGCATGCTTCTAGATATCAGTAAATAAATCCACATTAATGATTCTATAAGAATTATTAGAAAATGAAAGATTCAAAGATAGCATTCACGAGCAGGCCCGATGCTCTTGTACAGTCTGACTAAAAACGTTCAAACCGCTAACAAAGTAAAATCAAGAATATCGAAATTATGTTGACAATACAGTATACTGTAGCGTATATATGGTTAGCATGATTCCGTCGTGTTTAGACGACGTAACATTCAGTCTCCTGGTGGCCTATTGGAAACACCCTTGCTTAGAATCGGGTGGACTTGGGTTCGAGACCCGCTCAAACTCTATAGTTTCTTGTAGGGTCTGAAACCTCATCATCCTGGTGAGCTAAGGATGGTGGCTTTCGGGGAGCCTATACCTCTAATTGCTGAGTCATCGGCAGTTTTCCTAGTATAGCTTTTCTTAGCTTAGGTGGAGAGGGGGCTTGGGCACTCATCATATAAATGTGTATATATATATATATATATATATATATATATATATATATATATATACATATATATATATATATATATATAAATATATATATATACACATATATATATATATATACATATATATATATATATATATATATATATATATATATGTATATATATATGTATATATATTTATATATACACACACACACACACACATATATATATATATATATATATATATATATATATATATATACATATATATATATATATATATATATATTTATATACATAATATATATATATATGGGCAGTGCTAGGGCAATGTCACTGTCCCTTGCCTCTGCTATTCATGTATAACCTTTAAACCTTAAACGCCTAATAGTTCAGTACCCGGGTCGTTTTGAGGTCAGCTGCAAGGGCAAGTGATTCTGCACACTTACTTTACCAATTGTAATGTTTTGAGCTTGATAAGTTTTGTGTGACTGGTAGGCCCTGGCAAGTAACGACAAATATAATGATCCATGAATATGAGGCAAAAATAGCTGGTACCGAATCCCAAAATGAGGTCTTCGAGACTTGCAACAGTCATTGGAGGTTTAGTGATGACAGTTCTGGCTACAATAAAGCTTCTTGCTTATATTACGATGATGAAGATTTGAGTGTCTTCATCAGTTCTCTTATTGTCCATTACCACAAGTTAGGATTTATGGAGCTATTTGAAACGGTCGCCAATTGACTGATGTTCTTCGCGCCTTTTCTATTATTTATTCCACTAACTATGCCTATATAGTTTTTCATGATATGGAATGAATAATTAGAATCAATATTGTATTAGTGATATTATTGATGATGATTATAGTCCTGATTTGAAATCCTAAATTTGCAGTTCACATGCCATACCAGAGGTGGAATGATCGTGTTTGGCTCGGTTTGGTTGGTTCCAAGTGCTTCATATCATATTACACTTTCCTTTAATATTTGTTCGATTTTCTTTCATAGTAGTATTCAAAATCTCTTGCAGTCTGAGTCTACACTATGTCTCTCCTTCGTTATCATTATTACCATGACTATATCAGACTCCATCAACCCCATTACACCAACTCTCTCTCTCTCTCTCTCTCTCTCTCTCTCTCTCTCTCTCTCTCTCTCTCTCTCTCCTTCGTTATTACCATGACTATCTCTAATTATATCAACCCCTTTGCACTCTCTCTCTCACTCTCTGTATCAGATTACAAACGCGACAAGCAGAACGGTTCATATGGGTTCCAAATGGTCATTTAAACCGTGTTATTGCTATTTTTTATTTACTTTTACGACTTGCAAAAAGCTAACCTCGAACCTATATGAACACATTATCAATAGAAGGTGAAAAAAATTTATCAACAATTTGTCTGCATATGTAGCAAAAAGAAAACAAGGGGAAAATTTGTAGCATTATATTTTTCCTTATGCTTAATATTGGAATGAAGTTGGTTTTATCCTTACATATTATGTCACTTATTAAATTTTTACGTGTGTAGCGATCATTAGGTAATTATGTAAAGCATAACTGATAGGCGAAAATGGAGAAGTAGATGGCTCCTTGCTGAAAATGTTAAAGACTTGAATTTTCAACATAATTATGTGTATGTCGATCTGAGAATAGCATCTGCTCTAAGAAATTCGTCCACATGACTCGCTACCACATTTGGAGAACATTCTCCTACGGAAGATATCGGAAGGTGTCGTGAACACTATTGCAAGAGTCTGTAAAGGAAGAGAGAAGCTAATAAAACGATCAAACAAAAATCTTGATCATCATGACCATTTGTGTCAGAATCAAGATCTTGGATTTTATTAGTGTCCTCACCAATATAACCACACCGTAAGAATGACGATGCCATTAGAAATACATTTTTTATATGTTAGTTGACATTTTGTCAGCACGGCTCTGGCTCATTAGCAGCTCGTTTGCGAGAGGATTATTACTGCATGCAATGATCCTAAAAACGCAATTTTATTAAGGAAAAGTGGTGAGAGACGACTGCAAATCTTGATGTAGTTTTGATACTCGGAGAATATTTTTGTCGCAGACCAAGAAAAACTTCTCTTTATACACTGTACGTTTTTTATGTAAACAGTTATATTCCGTATATAATAAACAGTGATCTTTTTTAAACGTTAAATCAATAACAAAACCCAGTAAAGAAGGAAAGAACATTGCACAAGTTATCACTTTATCGCTGACATATTAGCTCCTATTACATACTCTTTCCATTCTACTGTATTATGTAGAATATTGTGATGCATTTCACACAGCAGGATTCATAATGTTTTCCCAGTTTAATTTGTTTTTACATCTATCTTGTTGACCAAACCATATCCATCCACTCTAGAGTGATCCTCTTTTCACCCAGCCTAACGAATTTTTTTCCTTTTACGGAACCCCATCACTTCTCTTTTCTTTCATTTGATTGATTTCAGTATTTTTTTTTTTTCGCGTTCACACTCAACGATTACATTTGCCTTTCTTGGAGACTTAGCTGAACAACATCATATTTCCTTTTCCATTTCATACTACCTCAACATGTTCCACACTTCAGCATCTCCTTGTGCCATTACTCATGTTATGATTATCATCCTTATCATAAAAAGTGTACATCTTGATCATTTCCGTCACCCAAAAGCGAGGTTTTCCACTTCTTTTGTAAAAATGATGGTTTAATAACAGATAACATCTGTTATAAGGTAAGATATAGAAGATATATAAAAATAAATAAAGAAAAAATAGATTTTTTTTTCACAAGAATTTCAAAGGGAAGCTTGATATCTTCGTATATAAAGTTAATTATCTATAGACCAAGATTCAGGTATTCGGATCCCATTTTCATATATAGCTGTTTACACAAAAGCACTTTTTAAGTGAGAAAAGAACGCTTATGTTCATTGTCACATTATTTCTTCAGCTGGATGTTAGGGGTCCATACTGTACAATTGCATATTCCTAATTGTTTTTTGGCAGCGAAATTCATTCCCTTCTTGTTATGGGCGCGAGGAAAACTTTATCTTTTTCATGGAGAAAATATAGGTTCATTGGAATTTTGGAAAAGAGATCAAAGAGAATACAATTATTAATCTAAAGACTTTTGGCAGTGTCTCAAGGCTATAAAACATTTTTTCGCTCTATTTTTGAAATGCAGAATATGGTGGACACAGCTTTAATATTTTCACTTTCGTGTAGTTCTGCTTCCATTTTAAATAGAATTTTCCTTTCAGCCCCTTGTATCGGAAGTTTGTATTATTATTATTATTATTATTATTATTATTATTATTATTATTATTATTATTATTATTATTTTTATCATTATCATTGTTATTATTATTACTTTCATTGTTAGTATTATTAGAATTATTATTAGATTTATTATTATTACCATTATTATTACTATCATTATTATTATTATGATTTCTATAATAATTATTATTATTGTCATTATTATTATTATTATTATTATTATTATTATTATTATTATTATTATTATTATTATTATTATTCTCTGATGAATTCCACTGGAGCTTATTTCCTATTAATCAAATCTTGTGGAATTAGAAAATGGTAGTGACAAATAGGAAAAGCTTTGTCATAAAGTAGAGCTGTCTGCTCTAAGGGTAAAGCAAAAAATCCTTTAATTAGGAGCTCTGCTGGTCTCTTAAAGACATTCCTTTAATGATAAGAGCGTAAATGTGGTAAACTATGTCATGGATTGCATCTGTGGATCCCTAGCTATAGTGTTCACATGATGACCAATTGGTGAATATCCGGAGAATAGATTAAAAGTTTTTTTTTTTTTTTTTTTTTTTTTTTTTTTTTTTTTTGTATCAATAAGTCTAAATTACATTCAATCTAACATTTAAGGCTTAGGAAAAAAACTTAAACTTGAACAAGTTGAATCTTTGACATGCTTTTACCCGCTACTAGCAAAAGCTAGTAAGATCAGTTTACAGATATATTTATCCAAGTGAAACAAACTAATATACTCCACATTAGGGATGCACATTTGTTTTAGTTTTTTTACGAGATTCTCTGAATTTATAAACAGTATTAAAAATTACTGTTGACATAAAGATCTAAAGTAGACCGAGGTTAACACGATAAGTGAAATATGAGATCGTAGTTATGCAGTGATCGTATCATTAATTGTACTTTTGTTAGACAGCAAATTCTATTTTCATTCAAATATATTAAATACATTTTGTTTAATATTACAAAACTATCACGAACGTTATATTTGATTCATAGCTCCTTATCAAATTCTTGTTCCTGCTTGTACTAATGGGTCATTTTTCGGAGAAAAACAAGATAAAAAGGTTAAGAGAATTTTTTCCCCCAACATATAGAAAATTAAAGAATTCTTGTCAGATGAGGCTAAGTAAAGTTTACACAACAGCTTGAGTGACTGTCCTATGATTCTTCACACTTCATTATATCTATGACCTATTACGTTTTTCTTTAATATACAGATTTTCTTTGGTTCTTTGTTCTGAAATCATCTGGATTATTTGTCACGACTATAGTCTCATCAGTGTTATATATGTTATTGTTTCAGTTTTCACAGACATTTACTGGACGGTGAGAATTCAATATTCATTTTTGTTTTACTCTTCCCTATCATTCCCTTATAAGATATGGGACTCTCTTTCTCAATTGGTTTTGCGCTTTTCTGTTAGTTATTGCCTATTCAATAATCGAGAAGGATATTTCATGGCATTTAAACCGTTCTTACTTCGATAAATCTTGAATTAGATGGCTAAGTCAGCATCATATTAATCTCCTTCAAAAAAGTTAAAAAGATTGTTCACCACAACGAAATAATTAGGAATTAACAATTGTCATTTTACGACGATAACAGCTCAGTCTGAATATTTTTTATATAGATACGGTCAGCTATTACTCGACGTAGATTATATAAAATCTTCTTTAGTGTTTTGTTCCTTTAATAAATGATTTAGCAAAGAATATAGCAAAACAATAACAGCGAAAAAAAAATAATAGCCAACCAACATCAACAATAACTATAACTAAGATTAAATACAAGTATTTACAATATTCTACAGAATTCATGAAATACTCACAATTCACCAATTTAATAATAATATAAAGATCGTATGGCGATGTAGGCCTTAGCTTTAAATGTCTCTATGAAGTGGGAGACAGATGACGATAAAACTCGACTCTTAGTTTTGAAGGATTTTCCAGGAGGTAGTTTCAGATGTAAAAGATGATAATCAGGAACACAGCTTCTGGTGATATTTGATCTTCCAAGTATTCTTTATCAGTTTCTGAATACCGTAGTGTTGTATATGAAATATAAAATTTCAGGTCAACACAGCAAGCGTTACTGGAATGTCTCCACAAGAACAATATTCACTGGTAGTAAAACGAATCAAGTGTCCCCTCATTAACTCGTCGTCGGCCTTTTATATCAGACCCGTTTTCTCTGGAAAATTCCTGATGGACTCTAGAATGACCAGGGCTAAACTACATAACACAATATGCATGTCTGGCACCTAGCGACGTAGACTAAGTTCTGAGAAATATCTAGAGGGTTTTGTTCTTGAATACAATGATGTCTTTGAGTTACATATAATTACAATGTTTTAATCTTAATATTAACAATTGATATGTAAAAATAACGTTCCTCACAGGTCCTATAACGTAATATGCATAAAATGTAATCCACATATAACAATATATAAGATGATATTACTTTTAGTAGGGTTTCTAATGTTGTCAGGTAATTTTCTAGTGGTAAACACAACATGAAACATGCTTTTAACTCGTACTGGTGCACAATTTTGAGATTTATATGTTTCCAGAATCCATCATTATTTGGCAGTTATTTTGAATTTTATGATTAGTTACTCGAAATATTTGAAAATGATGTCTAATCATCAATTTTTGAGGTCAAGGAAAATGGTTAAGCACATTGAATAGATCTAAAGCCAATATTGTACGCATAAATGCAAGTTTTTGGCGGCCATTTTGAAGTGTTGCCGTAAATTAGGTTTTTCATCACTTACACAGTCATCAATCACTCAAGATACGCAAAATTAGTGTCTATCCTATACTTTGAGGTTAAAAAAAAAAAATCAATATACAGAGGTAAAGCCAACATTTCAAATGTCAATCAGTATTGGAAAGTACCTTCACAATGCCACGAAAAGAAACACGTTAGATAAACTGAAATATTGATTCTCTGCATTACAATTAGTATTAAAACTGACATTCTGTCTCGATGTGTTTATATTCATTTATATTCATAATATTACAACTAAAAGTAATAATTCGTTCCAATGTAGTTATCATAATCATGGATATTCATCAAACTCTTCGTCATCAGATTGGGTCTCTGCAACATCGTGTGTGTCAGTGTTTTCACATTAATTTTCTCTTGTTACATGGCACATTTTTGTGCATGTCATCTTACCTCTGAAGCAAGTGTAGACTTGAGTTCCACATGCTCCGTGATAATTGCACTTGCTAAGTTTCATGGTAGCTGTAGAGGCTGATGTGTTTGTTGATGGAATTGGGAACCATTTGAGACCAGTTCACTGCCAGCGAAACATTCCATTCTTCGCATCAGGCATAGAGATGATAGGTTTGTGAGCATGTCTCCAGGCCAAGGTTTGAACTAAGGCTCTCAACAAATGCAGTCTAAAGACCTTTGTCATTAGAGGCAACTTATCTCCTTGAGCTAGTGTTTTGGTGAAAAGAAACCACTGAGCAGCTGGAAGTGAATATGTATCTTTAGCATTACCAAGTGCCACAAATCTGACCAGTGCTGCTTCTGTTGAGCTTGAAAGGTTTGAGTTTCCCCGAAGTCTTGGAAGCCATGGATGACATTTTCATTATGAGTCTCATGTAAAGTAAGAAAAATGTTCCACCAGCTTTTCTTTCCACGACCAGCAAATTTGCCGGTTATGTCACAACCAGTCATCGCATGCCAACCCAAAATGCATGCAGACTTTGCAGAATCTAGGTAGCTGTGGAGACCTGTGATGTCAAAGGTCTTGTCCTGCCTGGATATGAAGGTTTTAGTCAACAAAGCTTTCTTGTGGTATATTAACAACAATAAGACAACTGTGTCAGGACTTCATACATGCAGTACATCAGAGGGTTTTGCCTGGTCTGTGAAATGTGCATCACTGGCAATGATCATAGTGTCTGCCGCATCGTGGTTTATCTGCAGGCCTACCACTTTCTCTACGCAGGTTCCAACGTTTGTCCATGCCACAATGCATCCTTTTTTTTTTGTGTGTATGAGGTTACATATAATTGCCTTTGGTCTTTGTTGGCTTGAATGAATTTGTGTGCTAAATATGCAGAAAGTTCTTGGTTTGTTCTCTCATGATTTAGAAATTGTCTCATACCAGTCATTGCCAAATTAGGTGTACTTACAGCATAGTAAGTTCAAGTTCCCTTTTTGTCTATTGGCCCTTATTGCCGGTTTACGCAACTCATCTGTGTATGGATCAAAGACTAAACGAATCTCTTCATAATGGCTCATCTTCTCAATTTTGGCTTTGAATCTCCTACTCAAATCGAAAATGGTTTGCAGCTTCGAGCTGTCAGGAATCAAGTGCAGGACTGCCATACTGTCAATCAATATGCACTTATGTGAAGGCACCAATGATGATAACAGTTCAGAATGCAGTTGATTAACTTTGTCCATGTTCACTGGTATGTCTGGATCTTCTTGGCCTATCATCAACAGATCCTGCATACAATCATGTTGATAATCTTCAGAATCTAGTGAGTCTTGAGATACAGAGTAATTTTCACTGTTCCATCTTTCCAAGCTCTTTAAGTTTTGGGATCAATTATGTTTGACATCATGTGGATGGCATTTTGAAATTTAACATGCAATGCTTATCCTACTTCACTTTTGTCGGTGCACGAAAGCAGTGTTGCCTGGAACAGACTTTTAGGGTAGGATGAAAACTCGTCGTGGGTGGCTGATTGACTCTTGCTCATCAGTGCTTTGGGATGATCTTGATACTATCAAGAATCGACTTAAGAGGTCAAGTTCTTCCTTCAGGTAGCTCTGAGATTCATTCTCAAGTGATGTCTTTTCTTTGGAGTTTGGCTTATAGAAGGATGACAGATTATTTCGAGCTACCCTTTCCCACAAACCAGGCGACTGCTTTTCAAGGTGATTTGTTATGAAATTCTTGTAAAGTGTTTTGCCTTTAGCAGCAACATTTGTGATGCCATCTGTGAACTCGTTTGCAACGATTTATATCACTAATTTACAGATTATTCATGTAAACCATCACAAAATATAAAATTTGCGGTGGCTTAGCAGTGCAGAGAAGAATTTTAGTGATTTCACATTCATAAGAATTATGTAAAGGAGTCTGAGTCAGTGATATTTTTATCGACTACGACTCTGACTCTTGCTAAAAATAGCCTGAACTCCGACTCCTGACTCTGATTTCGACTTGGACTCCACACCCCTGGGAAAACCTTTGACATTTGAGCAAATAATACAATATACATACTGACAAATATCAAAAACACGCATTTTCACCATAAAAAAAGTGCTGTTTCAAGATAATTTCTACTGTTCCTTTTCTACTGTATGCACCTGGAACCTTTACAATAATATTAGCTACTTCGATTAAGAGCTATTATAAAGAACTACGTAGACCTCTTAAACCAACCAGAAATAATTCCAAATGATAGTTTTAAGTGTAAAAATCAATGAAATATTTGCTAATATGAACATCCAATTATAACTAGTGCCTTGTAGATCCCAGTTAAAAGTCTGGAGAACTAATATCTCCCAGGGAGGGCGAAGAGTAAGCCCAAACCATCTTCATCTACCCCTCACCACGATCTCATTCACATATGGCACTCGAGTAATCTCTCTTATGGTTTCATTTGTAATCCTATCCTGCCATTTAACTCCTTTCTCCTTCCAATGATATTTCATCTTCCATTGCATACTCCGTTCTCATCATCTGTCTTTGTTCTATTTATCTTGAGCCTAACCTCCTGTGACATTTCATGCATTCTGGTAAGCAAGCATTGCAAATCCTTTGGTGTTCTGCTAATAAGGACAATGTTATCAGCATACTCCTGGTCAGATGATTTAATTTAGTTTCTTGTAATTTCAAAGGACTCTGGTGGGACAATGATAAAAAACCTGGTCAAAGATATTGCATATTAGATGTGAAGGATAATGCAGACAAGCAAAAGACAGTTTAGCGAATATTAAACCATTACCCTCATCCTGGTTCCGAGGGTTGCTTTAGACGCTTGGTAAAATGCCAATAAACTTTTGCTAACCAGGTTATGCCTGACTCCCATTTTTCAACCTAAAAACCACCGAATATCTTACCTACCAAAGAAACAAACTTTATTGAGAATGGAATCATTCCCATGACCAATAAAAAAACAATGGTCCCTATCAGGAACTCCGTTGGCATAGTGGCTTGGAAAGGGGTAACAGAATATCAATATAAAGGTAGAGAAAATATTTGGGATATAGGAAGCAAACACTTCAAGAGTAAAAGAAAATAAACTCATTATTCTAGTAGATTTGAAAACCTCTGTAAACGTTAAATTTGGTGCTATTTCATGTTATCTAAAGTCAGTGAACATATTTAGAATAAGGTTATTCAATTTCTTGAACTAAATTTAACTTTAAAATGTCTTTCCTTTTAATTTCAAATATTTATATGATAACCGTCATGTCTTTTTCACTAGCACACCACGGAAAAAATAGATTGGGTGTTGGAGTAAAACATATAGACTAATATATTGCAATGTTCTCTTCCACTCTAATATGTTTGCTTACATGTTATCACTGCAATATTAATTAAGATCCTTTGGATATATACTGTCAAATATTGACCACAGGCTTACAACTTAGCAATAATTGCAAGAAGCTAAGCATCTTCTATATTATCATACTGTGTTCGGGGAACTACACATGGATCTCGCAACGACAGGAAATACTTGAATTCAGCCGTTTATTATGACCGTACCATAAGCTGTGTTACGTCTCATTTACGAAGAATAATGTGTGGTGCCTAGTATATAGCAAACAATATATACAATATATGCATTTTTGTTTTTTCGAATAGTGAATCTTTTCTTCCAACACATATGCACACACAAGCTATATATATATATATATATATATATATATATATATATATATATATATATAAATCATATATATATGTGTATGTATATATATATATATATATATATATATATATATATATATATATATATATATATATTCTTACAAAGCTGGTCTAGCGAAGTGTAAATCATTTATTCATGTATTTTATTTATGTATTTCATATGTGCATTTAAGAGGTGACTATCCAGCTCCTAGGGTGAGTTCCTCTCATGTAGATATAAGTTTTGTATGTAAATTACATAAGACTTTCGTCGCTAATTTAATTGTATTCTTCATTCAAGTAAGCATATGTAAATTTACTTTATTTTTAAGAATTAACTTTTTATTTCATGTATTTTTGTTATGAAGTCTTACGTAATTTGTTTAAGAGTGTTATATGACCCTACGAGGTATGAACGAGGGCTTATGTAATATTCTTTTATGTTTTCATGAGGTATTGCGTCATGTTTTTGAGGAATATGCAATTCTTATATTTGTCATGTGTCAGGTTCATCTTTTTTTTTTTTATTATTTAAGGACAAAGGTGGGCAGAGCTAGATGAGAGAGAGAGTCGTCTTGCTGTTGCGTTGGTATGCATCCAAGATTTCAATCATTGGCAACCTTATGCCATTAAGCCAACCCCCAAGCTTCCAGATCTCTGACCTAGAATAATCTAGAAGTTATTAAGTCCATATATATGTGCCCCTAGTGATGTGTAGGGCAGAAGAGAACTAGCCTATCCTGTGAAAGAGCCAACATCCTCTCTCTCTCTAGCGCCTCGAGAGTGTCCTCTCCAAAGTGATTTTGTGCCCAATGAATATCGTGTGTAGTGTGTTAAAACGTCACTACTTCGTTGCAAAAAATTTTAAACTTATTGTGTTGTGATGCGTGCTAGACTGGTGTTATATAAATTATTGTAACTGGCCAATGTGCAAGTAAGAAACGTGAAGTATACTTATTTTGACCTTACTTCATGCGAGCTAAAAACTCTCCAGTTTATCAGTTACTCTATGTAATTTCTATAATAGTTTAATCATTACAGTGTTGAAGGTTAACTATTTTCATTAGGTATCAAGATTAAATGACGATGTAAAATCTAATTTCCAATGAAACAAGTGATTATATAATTTTCAGAGTGTAAACATTCTTTTGGTCTTAATCTAAGTTTTGCTCAGACTTAATATTTCAAATTATTTTTTTTTTTTATGTAAATTCTTTCAAAGTGATGTAATTTTTATAGAATATATTTATTTTTGTAAAGAGTGTATTATTTCAATCACCAGTGTTTTCACAGTACTCTCTCGTATCCCTGTTAAAGAATTGAAGTAAGAGGTTGTTGGAATAGTTCTTGATGATAATTACCCAGTTTTATTTTGATTGTACTTAAGAAACCTTTGGATATTCAGTGTTTTTATATATTGCTGTCTGAGAGTTGTATAATCTTCTCAGAGTTAGGTTGTTTTTAAATACAACAGATTAATGTAAAGACAAACAGGTGAGTTTGGAACTCGACAGGTTGTGTAGCTTGCTAACCGTCATATATATTATATTTTAGCTCCCAGACCACGGGACTATAATATACTATATATATATATATATATATATATATATATATATATATATATATATATATATATATTGATGTTGTTGAATTAAACTCAAGAAAACTATTTTGATGTCAAAGTAGCAAAGGGCAGAAAGCCTGTCCGGGTCATAATTCATCTGTTCGGTTGGATGAAACGTCTCTGAAGCTGTCCTCTAACTTCCTTAACAATTTTCACTAATAACCTCTGAACTTTTTGAAGAATTTGTCCCAGATTTCCTTCATAAGCCTGTCATGAAAAAGAGAAAGCTGTTGATTTGTATTTTGTATCTTTTCTAATCCTGTCGTTTTCCTTTTTTTATGAATAGAAGGGCAAGTGACCTGGTTGATAATTTGTTATAGAATTTGTACCGACCAATTTTATTTCATTGTCAATACCCGAAGATTTAATATTCCTCCGGATTACTTTATTTATCAATCTAGATAACCAAAAACCCTGAAAAATGTACTGACCCACGTCTCTCTCTCTCTCTCTCTCTCTCTCTCTCTCTCTCTCTCTCTCTCTCAATTTCCTCTGAGATCATATCAGTAAAATGCTCCGTTACCGCAGATGGGAAGGAGGTGTAGAGGGAAGAACCCGACGCCAGTCGCATTCCCACTTGGGTCCCTGCTCATAAGGACTGACAAATGCCTCCTTCTTTTCTTTCTTTTCACACATCACTTTTCTTCCCTCCTCCTCCTTCGTCTTCTCTGGGAACCAAATAACCCTTGTAGTTTTGACGTTGAGAACCTTAATGGTATCTTTATTATGAAGATTTTTTTACGATTTTCCGAGATTGTAATTGAAAAGGCATCAAGATGCTTGATTATGCTCACTGGATAAATAGATAAACTCAAGTCTCAAGTACCAAGAAGTTAGATTTTCTGTCAAGTGTAAGGGGATTAGAGGTCACAGTACCAATTGATTGATTTCTCGGGATTACTGTCATTCCCGGTGTTTGAAAGCTATGGATCGACGTTAGATTATATTGTTTTCTTTGAATATGGTTGGATCTTCGTATTAGAAAATATTTTATTGTTAAACCGACTTATACCTAAAGATGAAGAGGAAAATTAATAGTGCAATAATCAGAGAGATCATTGGAATTTTGGACTGATCTGGTACAAGATTCGTGGAATACTTATTCCTGCAGGTGGTGGCCTTAAATTCAGTTTTTCATCTCCTTTTCCCACATCTGAAACTTCAATGTTATTATTGGCATGGCCTGTCAGCTCCTCATAGCCTTCGCTAGCGTTCGTCTGGATGACAGAGGATCGGAAGAGCCTGTCAGCAAGCGAGTGATGGAAATCCTTTATCCAGTTCTTATTCATAGGAAACCACAGCCCTTGACTCCCCTCGCTCAGATAAATCACTCTTTTATCGCACAGTGTGAAAGGGTGAGAAACATTAGGTAGGTAATACTAGTGAACAGCGAGTATGGGAAACAAATAAACACAACAAAGGCCAGTGAGTGGTCAGGATCATTAAAGCAAAGGGCATTCAGTTATGTTGCAAAGTCAACTGGGGCTTTAAAGTTCACGAAAAATTTACGAAGAAAAGGATAGGATTGCTGGACATTATCTGAAAGTCACTAGAACAATTTCCAATATGCGAAATAGAATTTACAACTACAAATTACTTAATTAAGAAAATATGCTAACATTCCAAAATTTATAAACAAAAGAAGAAAGGCTTGTTCGAGTAAAGGAAAGTACAAAAATGTTAGCATTCTGTGGCAAGACCAGCTTTACCCGCTATTTTATAAAGACAGAAGCGAAAGTTTGTGCATGTGTGGGTATCCATCGAGTCTAGATATATGCTACTGAGGTTATGGATCTATCTGCAGCATCATGTAGTTTGTTAGAATATAGTACCTCCTCCTCCTGAAATAAACGCAGACTTTATTGGTTATCTTTTTCTTGTTATATATGTATTTTTATAGTTATAATAACCGCTAAAATTGTCGTCTTCCTCAAAATTTCTTGGACTCGCTTATCACAAAAGCCTGCTCATCTGACCACAGGAAATAAAAGAAATGTTTACGTTTCCGTATAGGATTCGAACCAGTGTAAGGTTCTCATGGATACGCATTTTGCTGGTGTACATATCTGACGAGTCTGAATCCAATACATGCTGCATGCAGTAAGTAGACCTATTATATCATTGGGTTTAAATGTTTATTGCTTTTCGGGTAGAAATTTTGTAGCAAATCTATTGGTCACTTTTATCTACAACTAATAAAGTTTTATAACCAAAATGACCTCTTAGCTTTCTAAAACATTCTGGTTCTCTTAGGCTCACTTATCACTTTAAGCTACTTAAAGAGATCAAGGATAATTAAATAATTCCTATGGTGGGTTTAGAACGAGGAGCTTTTATATATTTTACCTACTATTTTGAAATGATACACAATAAGTTTAGTTCACCACATGCTTTATTTATAATACTTATACTGTTTACTCCAGCTGCACCATTATATGGTGTTTTGGTCTTTCTTGTTTTTTTAGGTTGAAACATATATACGATCTATAAAAATTCAAAAAACTCTTTGTGCGTCGGGTTTGCTTATCACTATAAGCTCGTTAATCCCAGAAAGAGAAACTATTAAAACGTTTACCTTCTACAGCGAGTTTCAAAGCAATTCACGACAAGTTCAGGCGAGTGTGCGCTATATCTATTTTCTTAAAAGACACATATTAGACTTAGTTGACCTCATGTCTGTTAAGTTAAGCTTACGTGCTATTTAAGCTGAATCCACATGTACTATGGCATAATAGTGTTTCAGTGCTTATTGTGATTTTAGGCTGAAATATATAATTTATTTCTAAAACATTTTGAATATTTTTTTTTACCAGTTATATAGGTTACAATCAGGAAATATTGGTGATCGAAATGATGCACACTTTGCAAAAATAGATATATTCTATAAAAAGTTACTACACTTCGAAAGAATTAATACTAAAATAAATCACAAAAAATATCAAATCTGAACAAAACCTTAGACTAAGACAAGAAAATATTACTTTATGAAAATTATACAATCACTTGTTTCACTGGAAAATTAATTTTATAAAAACATTTAATTTTGAAAATTAATAAAAATAGTTAACACTTCAACACTCTAATGATTAAACACTAGGGATATCGGCGGGTCTATCTTCCTCATAAGCAACCTATCCTGAAGGTAATAACAGGTGGGAGACTGCTGCACCTCCATCTCATCCACAACACAATAGCCTACAATAACTCTGTTAATGTTGCATCCTTCCGTTGCAAGCGTATCAGCTTTTTCCGAATCCATTTTCCTACTTCTAACGCTGAGTTTTCTATTTCTTCCAAATCCATTCCTCCTTTGTCTTCCTGTTCATTCAACTGTCGTTCCTCTTCTCTCGGGCTCATACCATCAAGGGAATCCTCTTCTTCTGAAAACAAATCCTCAAAGATCATCGCTCCTTTGGTTTCTCTTTTTTCTTCTGCAGCCACTTTCTTCGTCATACTCCTAGTCGTCACACAGCTAGGAAACAGATAAAGGTAGTCCTTTTCGAGTTCATTTGTAGGACTATACTTCAATGGTTTCTACGTTACATTGGGAAAAGGCACAAACGGCGCTCCACCAACCTCATTACCCAACAGGACGTCTATTCCTTCTACAGCCAATGAATCCTTTACCGCAAAATCTAAATAACCTGTCACCAACTCGCATGACAGTTTTAGACGGCAAATAGGGGAAGCCTCTTTCTTCCCATTCTGCCATCATCTTCAACTTAATCAAATTCTCTTCTGCTGCAATTTATCGCATCTCAGCCTCTGCATTCTGCTTTCATGCCTTCAGTTCCTAGGTCAACTGATCTTTGCTTCGCTGTGAATTCTGTTTCAGCATTCTCCAAAGGTTTGCAAGCTTCTACAATATCTTCTTCTGACAACTTTCCTGAGATTATCAACACTTCTAAGGCTAGACACTTGATTTAGGCTTTAATTATTTCACTCGTTGCATAGCCACCAAATGCCATTAAAATAGAAAGCCACTGAGCTTTAGTTACATTAGCTTCTGACAATTCCTGAACAATTGGGTTTTCCAGAAACTCTTGGATATTTAGTTGTGCCATCTTGTACTTTACAAAAAAATAGACCTCTCCAAAAAAATATATCCTAATAATGCACAGAATCCTATCAACACTAAACTGCTCAAACCTGTAATGAAAACATGGCCCTGTTATCACCAATACTTAAAACAGACTCGCTCGATCCCGAGGGTCTGGGCACCAAAAATATATATTACGGCTGGCGAATTACATAAACTCCCGAGCTCTAAACTCACCTGTTCTTATTACAGAAGTCTGTTATACTTGAAAAATTGAGAATATACGCAACTCCCAGATGGCAGTATATACAATATGAACATTGAATATCCAAAGGTCTCTTACATAACACTCAAAACAAAACTGGGGGGTTATTTAATTTGAACTACCCTGTATTCAAAAACAACCTCTTACTTCAGTTTTTAGACAGGAATTATGAGCAAAGCACTGTTGGAAATATTGGTGATCGAAATAATATACATTTTACAAAAATAGATATATTCTATAAAAAGTTACACTCCAAAAGAATTAACACCAAAAGAAATAATTCACAATATTAAATCTGAACAAACCCTTAGACAAAGACAAGAAAATGTTACTTTATGAAAATTATACAATAATTTTTTTTTTTGCTGGAAAATTGATTTTATAAGAGCATTCAATTTTGATAATTAATAAAAATAGTTAACACTTTAACACTAATGATTAAACACTAAATGAAACTTACATAAATGTTAACTGTTACACTTATGTCTCTTTGTTCACACGAGGGTACCGAACAGTCAAGCAAAATAAATACACTTCACTGTTTAACCTAAATCTTACAGAACCAGTTACAAAAATTTATGTTAAACTATACTCACATTAACATGCTATAATTGAATCAACATTCACTAGTTTCATTAATGTTTGAACACACTATACACGATAAATGTTGGGTAAAAAACTTATTCATATTTGAGAGGTTACACACTTGAGCACTTGAGAGGAGAGAGGGCTGGCTCTATCAAAGGGACAGACTGGGTCTCTTCCGCTGCTTGGGTCTATATATATTGACTTAATTCATTTCAAATTTCCTAAAAAGATCATTCTAGTGGCGTAGGGGCAAAGCTCAAGTGGCGAGGTTGCCAACATAGTAAATTGAAAAAGGGATATAAACGTTGCTTGTGAAAGAACCATCCCTCGGCTACCTCCGCCCACCTACTCCTCGAAACAATAAAAAAAGAGTAAATCTACTTCGAGGACTTTCATGCAGGTTGTAACCCCATGGAAACATATAAATTACACAATCCCTCGTGTTCATACCTCGTATGGGTCATACAGCATACCTAAGCGAGTTTACATAAGACTTCGTAACAAGACTTCATGAAATAAAAGGTTAATTCTTAAAAATAACGTAAATTTACATATACTGAATTGAATAAAATTACGATAACATGAATGACGAAAGTCTTATGTCATTTACATACATTACTTAAACCTACATGAGTGGAACTCACCATATGAGCTGGCTATACATCTCTTAAATACACAAATGATATACATGAATGAAATGTTTGTTATTATACTAGACCAGCTTTGTAAGAATATATATATATATATATGTATATATATATATATATATATATATATATATATATATATATATATATATATATATATATATATATATATATATATATATATATATATATATATATATATATATATATATATATATATATATATACATATATATATATATATATATATATATATATATATATATATATATATATATATAATGTCAAATTTGCATTATTTATGTCCACATGTTGATCCTGGATTCTAGCAAATAAAATGATCAATCATAGCTATTTCCCAAATGAAATAATTTATGTAAAAAAATGGTTAAACATCATATAGTGTTATATACTGTAGGTAATGATAAACTTAAAAATATAAAGATATATCTATATATATGTACCACTAAATATGCACTACCGTGTCTATGTTTGTCTGGCTCGTGTGCACAACTAATGACACCTGATCGGATGTGATGCTAGTAGGCTACTGAATATGAGTGACTAGCAGATGGTAGTCGTTTGTCAAATTAGCAAAAAAGCCACTAGATATGGAGTATTTATTAAAATAAAAAAAAAAGACATATTTTGAATCTAGGTGCCAGTGTAATTTCCTTGAACTATTAGGTCTTCATCTGGCAAAATTTGTAATTCATTCATTAGCTAGAAATCGTAAATATTTCAGGAAATGAATTTTTATGTTTTCATAAGTTATTACTTTACTTTTCATCATAATAAATAATATTATATGAAAGAAAACATTTTGAGCAAGGAGTTATTGCTACATTTCCTGAAAATAGGTTTAAAATTAATAGTGAATATAATAATATTGAAAAAGAGACAGTTATGAATAAATGTAATATAATTGGTTTTACTATTTTCTACATTCTCTATCATGAAGATCAGCAGCCTATACTACTGTACCATATAGATAATGAACTTAGAAACCTGAAGGTATACCTCTATGTACCAGCATATTGAATACACGTTTGAAAGTTGTGCTTTTTTAAATTGTCATTACTTTTCCTATAAATTATATGTATATTACTGCTTAAAGATTTCATGATTATGTACATTTTCAGAATGCAATAATAAAAACATTTAATTATATATCTATTATTTATTATTTGGCATTAAATGCTGCTATTTTATAAAAGAAAAAATAACAAACCAACTATTTATCAATCAAAAATAAAAGAAATCTTTACTGAATCTTTTAATATAAACTTTAGAATATTTTGTTTTGAATATTTCCAAATATCTTTATCTTTCTTTTTCTTCACCCGGTTATCATATGTAGAGTGGTTTCTACTAAAGCCGGCCATACACGTAGAGGACTGACCGTACGGTTTGTCCAGCAGGACTGGAGTGGCGACCTGTCCTGTGCAAAATGCCCACACACGCTACGGACTAGCCTGGTTAGTTCAAGAGGATTTGGGACCCAGGATCAGGCCTACAGGGTTACGTTTTTGGTACTTGTTAACAAAATTTGGTACACCCAGCAACAAAACCGGTGTCACCTGGCCAGACCTGACTTGGAGAGATCATGCCCCTCTTGCCCTGAAAGGTGGCCGACGTTAAACAACCGAGACATCGTTAGGATGGTTTGAATGCGAGGAGGAGGGAAATTACCGATATCACTCAAAGCAAGGCGATGAAGAGAGAGAACTCTTTTATTCTTTTAAGAAATGTAATCTGATATTATTTCGAAACTAATTCACCAAAAGATTTTATCATAACTTTTTATGTGAATTTTCCTATCCAATTTCTATATAAAATTTTCTTGAATAATATTTGAACTAACTATTCATATTAATATTCATAACATGGAAATATCCTTCATTTACATTTTCTTAAGCAATTCTCTCTCTCTCTCTCTCTCTCTCTCTCTCTCTCTCTCTCTCTCTCTCTCTCTCTCCACATACACACTGTAGCCTATGCATTATATGTAGGGGCTAATAATGTATCGTTTCAAATAGCACCTATTGGGTCACCAATCATTAATAAGGGGCCTTTGTTCAAAATTTCGAAGGTAATGAGGATTAAAGGTTTTGTTGTTGATTTCAGTGTTTTCCTTTGATTTCGATCACGAGCCACGTAGCTCGGTGTGGTTGGGGTCAGTTTTAGTCACGGGCTACTTGGCTCCGGCCCTCTTGGAGAAAATGGTATTATTTGCTATATCAATTATATTAGTTTAAGGTTGGAGGTTTAAAATGCATCATCAGTTAACATAATCTATATTGTTTCAGAAGTGATTGGTGAAAATAAAATATGTGAAATGACATGCAATGAAAGTTCATTGGTGCATTATTATAGTGATGATGTGGTATATAGGATGTAGGGTATAACAGATTAAGCTATCAACACATTGTTTACTCAAATTATCTGGTTCGGCGTCAATAACCTTAGATGTCAGGATGTCAAAAAACTCCTAATCAATCAATCAATCAATCAAATTATCTTCCAAGCGAACCCCCTTCCCTGGTGACGATTGCTCAATGCTAAAAGGTCCGAGTCTAGCTGGCTTCACCCTTTCAAAGGCAAAAGGAAATATTTCCTTAGCATTGAGTATTCGCATTATTACGATTTTATTTGTCGTTTCATGTCCTGATGTTCAACACCTTAAAAGTGTTCCCCCGGTAAGATCTTCAAGAAATCCATTACTCTCGATATTTGTTCAATCAGTCTTTAGCACATTTACTTCGTTATTTATAGTTTTTATATAATTTTAAACACCTGGAAAGCAATCTGTATGAAATATTGTCATCTTAGTATTTTGTTTTTCATTTACTAAAAAACTTCCACCAGAAGGATCTCATCATAACTGTGAGACCTTTAAACCTCAAACATGTGGGGATGGGGGTAGAAGGATATAACCAGGTGGGGGTTTAAGATGATGGTGGAGAGTGGGCAATTGGGGGATCTTAATGTATGGCTTGACAAGGTTTGCTTATTAACATTTATGATGTGATAATGACGATGGTATCACCCCTATTGATAACATTTGATATCAATGATTCCAACTCGCAATGAAAACGGGCATATATCGTTCTAACATTGTTTTTAGGTGGCCACTGAACATCTTTGGAACAAGGGAATCTTCA
>NC_090739.1:55836989-55854489 GCF_036898095.1 Palaemon carinicauda
CAGAAACATCGACACCACAGAAAAGTGGGAAAAGATACAGACAACGAAGAAGAAGATGACCTCTATTTTTAGGTGCCTTATCTCTAGCATTAGGGGCTTTCAGACCTCTGATTTGGAGGTGCCTTATCTCTAGCCTATAGCATTAGGGACTTTTTGACATTATTTTGAGGTGCCTTGTCTCTAGCATTAGTGGCATTTTGACCTATATTTTGAAGTGCCCTGTCTTTAACATTACGAGCTTTTTTACCTCTATTTTAGGTTCCTTATCTCTAGCATTAGAGGGTTTTTTACCTGTATTTCAAGGTGCCTTACCTCTAGTGTTAGTCTTTTTTTTTACCTCAATTTTAAGGTGCATTACTTCAAGCATTAGAGGCTCTTTGACCTCTATTTTAGGTGCCTAATTAATAGCATTAGGGGCTTTTTTTACCTCGATTTTGAGATGCATTACTTCAAGCATTAGAGGCTCTTTGACCTTTATTTTTAGGTGCCTTATTTATAGTATTAGGGGCTTTTTGACCTCGATTTTGAGATGCATTACTTCTAGCATCAGAGGCTCTTTGACCTCTATTTTTAGGTTCCTTATTTATAGCATTAGGAGCTTTTTGACCTCGATTTTAAGGTGCATTACTTCAAGCATTAGAGGCTCTTTGACCTCTATTATTATGTGTCTTATTTATAGCATTATGGACCTTTTCACCTTAATTTTGAGGTATATTACTTCTAGCATTAGAGGCTCTTTGACCTTTATTTTTAGGTGCCTTATCTATAGCATTAGGAGCTTTTTGACCTCAATTTTAAGGTGCATTACTTCAAGCATTAGAGGCTCTTTGACCTCTATTATTAGGTGTCTTATTTATAGCATTATGGACCTTTTTACCTTAATTTTGAGGTATATTACTTCTAGCATTAGAGGCTCTTTGACCTTTATTTTTAGGTGCCTTATTTATAGCATTAGGAGCTTTTTGACCGATTTTAAGGTGCATTACTTCTAGCATTAGAGGCTCTTTTACCTCTATTATTAGGTGCCTTATTTATAGCATTAGGGGATTTTTTTACCTCGATTTTGAGGTATATTACTTCTAGCAGTAGAGGCTCTTTGACCTCTATATTTAGGTGCCTTATTTATAGCATTAGGGGCTTTTTGACCTCGATTTTAAGGTACATTACTTCTAGCATTAGAGGCTCTTTGACCTTTATTTTTAGGTGCCTTATTTATAGCATTATGGGCTTTTTTACCTCTATTTGAGGTGCATTACTTCTAGCATTAGAGGCTCTTTGACCTCTATTTTTAGGTGCCTTATTTATAGCATTATGGGCTTTTTGACCTCTATTTGAGGTACATTACTTCTAGCATTAGAGGCTCTTTGACCTTTATTTTCAGGTGCCTTATTTATAGTATTAGGGGCTTTTTGACCTAGATTTTGAGGTACATTACTTCTAGTATTAGAGGCTCTTTGACCTTTATTTTTAGGTGCCTTATTTATAGCATTATGGGCTTTTTGACCTCTATTTGAGGTGCATTACTTCTAGCATTAGAGGCTCTTTGACCTTTATTTCTAGGTGCCTTATTTATAGCATTATGGGCTTTTTGACATCTATTTGAGGTGCATTACTTCCAGCATTAGAGGCTCTTTGACCTTTATTTTTAGGTGCCTTATTTATAGCATTATGGGCTTTTTGACCTCGATTTAAGGTGCATTACTTCTAGCATTAGAAGCTCTTTGACCTCTATTTTTAGGTGCCTTATTTAGAGCATTAGGAGCTTTTTGACCTCGATTTTAAGGTGCATTACTTCTAGCATTAGAGGCTCTTTGACCTCTATTATTAGGTGTTTTATTTATAGCATTATGGACTTTTTTACCTTAATTTTGAGGTACATTACTTCTAGTATTAGAGGCTCTTTGACCTTTATTTTTAGAAGCCTTATTTATAGCATTAGGAGCTTTTTGACCTCGATTTTAAGGTGCATTACTTCTAGCATTAGAGGCTCTTTGACCTTTATTATTAGGTGCCGTATTTATAGCATTAGGGGATTTTTTACCTAGATTTTGAGGTGCATTACTTCTAGCATTAGAGGCTCTTTGACCTCTATATTTAGGTGCTTTATTTATAGCATTAGGGGCTTTTTGACCTCGATTTTGAGGTACATTACTTCTAGCATTAGAGGCTCTTTGATCTTTATTTTTAGGTGCTTTATTTATAGCATTATGGGCTTTTTGACCTCTATTTGAGGTGCATTACTTCTAGCATTAGAGGCTCTTTGACCTTTATTTTTAGGTGCCTTATTTATAGCATTAGGAGCTTTTTGACCTCGATTTTGAGGTGCATTACTTCTAGCATTAGAGGCTCTTTGACCTCTATTTTTGGGTGCCTTATTTATAGCATTAGGAGCTTTTTGACCTCGATTTTGAGGTGCATTACTTCTAGCATTAGAGGCTCTTTGACCTCTATTTTTAGGTGCCCTATTTATAGCATTAGGAGCTTTTTTACCTCGATTTTAAGGTGCATTACTTCTAGCATTAGAGGCTCTTTGACCTCTATTATTAGGTGCCTTATTTATAGCATTAGGGTTTTTTTACCTCGATTTTAAGGTACATTACTTCTAGCATTAGAAGCTCTTTGACCTTTATTTTTAGGTGCCTTATTTATAGCATTATGGGCTTTTTGACCTCTATTTAAGGTGCATTACTTCTAGCATTAGAGGCTCTTTGACCTCTATTTTTAGGTGCCTTATTTATAGCATTATGGGCTTTTTTACCTCTATTTGAGGTACATTACTTCTAGCATTAGAGGCTCTTTGACCCTTATTTTTAGGTGCCTTATTTATAGCATTAGGAGCTTTTTTACCTCGATTTTGAGGTACATTACTTCTAGCATTAGAGGATCTTTGAACTTTATTTTTAGGTGCCTTATTTATAGCATTATGGGCTTTTTGACCTCTATTTGAGGTGCATTACTTCTAGCATTAGAGGCTCTTTGACCTTTATTTTTAGGAGCCTTATTTATAGCATTATGGGCTTTTTTACCTCTATTTAAGGTCCATTACTTTTAGCATTAGAGGCTCTTTGACCTTTATTTTTAGGTGCCTTATTTATAGCATTATGGGCTTTTTGACCTATATTTGAGGTGCATTACTTCTAGCATTAGAGGCTCTTTGACCTTTATTTTTAGGAGCCTTATTTATAGCATTATGGGCTTTTTGACCTCTATTTAAGGTCCATTACTTCTAGCATTAGAGGCTCTTTGACCTTTATTTTTAGGAGCCTTATTTATAGCATTATGGGCTTTTTGACCTCTGTTTAAGGTCCATTACTTCTAGCATTAGAGGCTCTTTGACCTTTATTTTTAGGTGCCTTATTTATAGCATTATTGGCTTTTTGACCTCTATTTGAGGTGCATTACTTCTAGCATTAGAGGCTCTTTGACCTTTAGTTTTAGGTGCCTTATTTATAGCATTATGGGCTTTTTGACCTCTATTTGAGGTGCATTACTTCTAGCATTAGAGGCTCTTTGACCTTTATTTTTAGGAGCCTTATTCATAACATTATGGGCTTTTTGACCTCTATTTAAGGTCCATTACTTCTAGCATTAGAGGCTCTTTGACCTTTATTTTTAGGTGCCTTATTTATAGCATTATGGGCTTTTTGACCTAGATTTTGAGGTACATTACTTCTAGCATTAGAGGCTCTTTGACCTCTATTTTTAGGTGCCTTATTTATAGAATTAGGAGCTTTTTGACCTTGATTTGAAGGTGCATTACTTCTAGCATTAGAGGCTCTTTGACCTTTATTTTTAGGTGCCTTATTTATAGCATTATGGGCTTTTTGACCTCTATTTGAGGTGCATTACTTCTAGCATTAGAGGCTCTTTGGCATCTACTTTTAGGTGCCTTATTTATAGCATTAGGGGCTCTTTGACCTCTATTTTCAGGTGCCTTATTTATTGCATTAGAGCATTTTTTACCTCTATTTTTATGTGCCTTATTTTTAGCATTAAGCTTTTTTAACCTCTATTGTGAGGTCCCGTATTTCTAGCGTTAAAGTTTTTTAACCTCTATTTTCAGGTGCCTTGTTTATAGCATTAGAGCCTTTTTTACCTCTATTTCTATGTGCCTTATTTCTAGTATTAAGGTATTTTAACCTCTATTTTGAGGTGCCTTATTTCTCGTATTATGGACTTTTTTACCTTTATTTCAAGGTGACTTACCTCTAGCATTAAAGGCTATTTTACGTCTCCGTTTAAAGGCTCTTCATTGCTGTTCTATTCTGTCTGTTTTAGTTTTTCATGATTAGGTTTTTGTTTTCCTTTGATATTTCATCTTCCAGTTTCCTTAGTTCGTCAATATCCTTCCTGATTTCATTGTATTCTTTCCTAGTTCGTCAGTTGCCTTCTAGATTTCAAGAGAGATTTCAGTGCCGTGTGTCTTCATTTCGTCAGATTCCTCAGAGAAATCGATGGCATCCATGTCTTTGTCCATCAGGGCGATGGGTAAAGACAGGAATGCTATAAATTTTCTCTGCTTACGTCATCACGCTAAAGCAAACGATGAGCAACACAATATATTTACCATGACGATCTGGATATGTCCTTTCTTCAATGTCGAATTTTGGGACTATCCTGTTGAAGAACCACAGGTCGCTCACCGTTCAGTTGAACCATTCTGTCTCTGTCCTTATTTTCTTAGTTCCAATAGTCTCCAAAAGCCAAAGCAAAGGATCATTCAAGGCGCGTATATTATGTTCTTCAAAGCTTGACAACTTCTGCAGCAACCACCAAAACCAGCTGTATATGAAGGTGTTCCGAAGAGCCTCCTGTTGGTCCTGTAGTTATAATACACAATTCTCACAGTCAGCTTCCTGTTTTAAAAATAGCCATTAACAATGTTCACTGCGTTGCATGCTTAGTTTGAAAAAAAGAGATCAGGTCTTCAGAAGTCATTTGAATCTCGGGGCGGAGCCGTTCAGAACTGCTCCGTGAAGATTCTGTTCCGGAGTCATTTAGAACTCCATGCTAAGTTTACGGCTATATCTTCTGATGCCTTTTGAAGATCCCGGAAAATTTTCTTCAGGTGACGTTCAGGGACCTCCAGGAAGAATCTGTTCTGGAGTCATTCCGAACTCCATGCTAAGTCTACAGCTGTTTCTTCTAAAGGTATTTGGAAATCCGGGAAAGTTTTCTTCCCAAGCCGTTCAGAGATTCTGTTCTAGGGTCATTCAGAACTCCATGCTAAGTCTATGGCCATTTCTTCTGAAGCCATTCGGATATCCGTGAAGATTTTCTTCCGAAGCAGTTTAGGACTCGCGAAAAACTCATCTTTCGTTTCAATAAACCCATCATCATCATCATCATCATCATCATCATCATCATCATAATAATAATAATAATAATAATAATAATAATAATGATAATAATAATAGTAATAATAATAACAAACTACATGATTTGATTTATGGATTTGCAATTTGAAGGAAAAGTTAAGAGACTGAATAGGAAGATGAAAAGATGTCTAATACTAAAATTTATTACTTTCATTATTAAGTAACGCCTGCAGCGCACTCGGCGATCGAACTCGGGCGAAGGGTAATTGACGCTTTCAGCAAACCGTATTGAAATAACCGAAGGCTTCGACTTATTTTTTCAGGTTTGAGATTTAAAACAACCCATTTTCGGTACGTACCCATATCAAAGCCGTTCGAAACAGAAAATACGTCTCGGAAAAACGCATTTCACGAGTACTTTTCTGAGGAATTCATTTTAGATAATCAATAATGATGTAATATTCACATGATTTTTCCAATGGAATTATTACCTTCTAGATTTTTTTCGAAGGCGATGGATGTTACTATGTGTAAATGTTACGTTTCTACCAATGGTTTATATATTCACACACACACACACACATATATATATATATGTATATATATATATATATATATATATACATATATATATATATATATATATATATATATATATATATATATATATATATATCATTTCCTCCTACCGCTATTGACGCAAAGGGTCTCGGTTAGATTTCATTAGTCATCCCTATCTTGAGCTTTTAATTCAATATATTTCCATTCATCATCTACTTCACGCTTCATAGTCCTCAGTCATGTAGGTCTGGGTCTTCCAACTTTTCTAGTGCCTTGTGGAGCCCAGTTAAACAAAACATATATATATATATATATATATATATATATATATATATATATGTACATTTGTGTATGTCATCAGCCGTGACTGGTCCACTATAGAAAAAAAGACCCCAGACATGCCACGTTATTAGATCGTCTTCTCTTCTTTTACCATCTCTAGGCACACATTCTACAATTCTTAATGTCCATATATTGTCTGACATTCTCATTATATGTCCTGCCCATGTCCATTCCTTTCTCTTACATGTTAGAATATCTTCTACTTTAGTTTGCTCTTGTATCCATGGTGCTCTTTTTATGTTTCTTATTGTTATTCTTATCATCATTCTTTCCATAGTTCTTTTAAGTTATAATCAGCTTATGTTGCAAGGCCTTTAGTAAGGCTCCAACTGTCTGATGGTTTAGTTAATACTGTTAGGACCATCTGATTAAATAATTTCCTCTTTAGAAAAAAGACATATATATATATATATATATATATATATATATATATATATATATATATATATATATATATATATATATATATATACAATGAATACACAACGTCTCCTCGGCGTCCAAAATCGAAGACAGCTTCTCCTCGGACAGATCGTCCTGCAGATAGTTTTCAGGATAACAGCAGAAATACATTTACTTTTCTCCATTAATTGTTTGGTATCGACATGTGTTTCGGATCACTTCGAGACCCTTCTTCAGGACTACATTGACTTTAGGAACTACACTTTAATATAAAGTTTATGGTGGTGAAAATTTGATCAAATTTTCACCATCATAACCTTTATGTTAAAGTGTCGTCTGTCCTAAGTACATTTATTCATTAGCAATCTCTAGAGGTTCCTCCGTAACCTTTATAGGTTGTCTCTGCATTATCTTTGTTTTACTCATTTATTTTTAGTCCTACATTTCTGCTTTCTCTATTCAAATCTTCTAATATCTTTTGCAATTCCTCCCATGATTCACTAATTGAACTATGTCATCTGCAAATCTTAAGTTGCTAAAGTATTTCCAATTTATGTTAATTCTTATATTTTCCCAATCTAAATTCTAAAAAACTT
The DNA here is from genome assembly GCF_036898095.1 of Palaemon carinicauda. Taxonomy (NCBI): domain Eukaryota; kingdom Metazoa; phylum Arthropoda; class Malacostraca; order Decapoda; family Palaemonidae; genus Palaemon; species Palaemon carinicauda. The sequence continues at coordinate 55,844,209 of NC_090739.1, forward strand.
CTATGCATGCTGTGAATGATTTAGGAGAGAGGGGGTCACCCTTTCTAAATCGTTTATCAATCAGATTTTTTTTTACTATCTCTATGTAGTTTCTCTATAGATATCGTAAAGATTTTCAACAAATAGAAAGGCTGATCCTTAACCAAGAGAGCAGACAGGCTTTAGAAGCGTGTGTTCAACAAATGACCATATCCATGTCATTAACCAGTTAATAGAAACATCAACAGAGTATGACTAACCTCCATGTAGGGCATTTATAGACTATGAGAAAGCTGTTGATTCCAAAACTTCAGCAGTAATGCAAGCACTTCAAAGACGAGAAATGAATGCATCTCAATGTTAGAACTCTAGAAGATATTCATCATATAAATACATCTCTCTCTCTCTCTCTCTCTCTCTCTCTCTCTCTCTCTCTCTCTCTCTCTCTCTCTCCACACCCACACACATACATACACACAGTTTCAAATAGCGCCCATTGGGGTAACCAATAATCAATAAATGGCTTTTGTTCAAATTTTTTAAGGTAATGAGGTTTAAAGGTTCAGTTGTTGATTTCAGTGTTTTCCTTTGATTTCGATCATGAGCCACGTAGCTTGATGTGGTTGGGGTCAGCTTTTGGCACGGGTTACTTGGCTCCGGCCCTCCTAGAGAATATAGTATTATTTGCTATATCAATTATATTAGTTTAAGGTTGGAGATTTAAGTTGTATCATCAGTCACCATAATTGATATTGTTTCAGAAGTGATTGGTAAAAATAGAATATATGAAATGGCAACCTTTTGTTTCCCATGCACCAATTTTTTTTCACTTCTAATTCCGATGCACCACACAACATTTAACCCCCTTTCAATCCTGTTGGCGCATGCGCCATAGGTTGGCCACCCCTGGTATATATGATGTAGGGTATAAATATTATACTATTAACACATTGTTTACTCATATTATCTGATTTGGTGTCAATAACCTTAGAGGTCCGGACACCAGAAAACTCCTAATCAATCGATCAATCAATCAAATTAACTGGGCAAGTCGCTCGCTTCCAAACGAACCCCCTTCCCTGGTGACGATTGCTCAATGCTCAAAGGTCCGAGTCTAGCTGGCTTCACCCTCCCCAAGGCAAAAGGAAATATTTCCTTAGCATTGACTCTTCGTATTGTTATGATTTTATTTGATGTTTCATGACCTGATGTCCAACACGTTATAGGTGTTCCCCAGGTAAGCTCTTCAAGAAATCCATTACTCTCGTTATGTGTTCAATCAGACTTTAGCATATTTACTTCGATATTTATAGTTATGAAATTATTGTAAACACCTGGAGAACAAATGTATGAAATATTTTCGTCTTAGTCTTTTGATTTTTAACTTCCACCATAAGGATCTTATCATAACTACGAGACCTTTAAACCTCGAACATGTGGGGATGGGGTTGGGATATAATCAGGTGGTGGCTAAAGATGATGGTGGAGAGGTGGTAACCTTTACGAGGTTTGCTTATCAACATTTGTGAAGTGATGAAGATGATGTGATGATGATGATAATGGTAATATCCTTATTGATAACAATTAATATCAATGATTCCATGAAATAAATCAAATTGTTATTCATTTATTATTTTTTACATGCAATATGGCATAAAATGTATCAAATTGAAATGATGGCGATGTTTAAAAGCTATTGCTGGTAACTCAACTAAATTTTGACATATATGCAAATCCTGTACTAGATTAGGATATCCTATAGTGTCTTCTCAGTCTAGAATAATTAGATATTACAATTGCTAATTTGTAGCCATGATGACTAATAAAAAAATTGGTTACAAAACTTGGCGTGTAACATTAGTTTTGGGTAACATATACCTGTATAGTCCAGGCTAAAGATGTGGCTTGGGCTGGTTTTAGATATTCACGCTAATTGTCCAAAGAATCGATAACCAACAAATTTTATGGTCGCCGGCCTTTCAAAACCAAACCGACATGCAAGAAAAGTGTAAGATCAAAATTATTAACTTGTTTCTTCTGGTGACAAAGTAACAAAGTTTTCGTAATGAGGGATATCATTTTCAATAATTGGACTGTTAATTGCCGGAATGTGATGAGTCATATATGACTTACAAATAGCTTTAATCTTTACCAGTTGAACCGGAAACAAAACCTAAATAGCAGATGGATGGACAGCAATACTTAATAGCCACAACTCATGACAATGGTATCAATAAAGCTATGATTGACTTCGCTCGATGTTTCTTAAACATAGGTGCCTGTTCCCTTTAGAGGTGTGTGGTCGATTCCTAACCATATGAATATCAATAATTAGAACAAAAATATTACGTTTTATTCGCAGGTTAATTTTTTTCTGTGAAAACAGTAATACAGCATTTGTCCTAGAAGCAATTTTTCATTTAATACACATCGGATCCACTTTATATCATAGCATTTACGCGTTTTTTCTCTTGTATTTCAACACTTCAGGGGTGCAAGAATTTTATGCTAATTCGAAAAGAGAGCAGACATTGAAAAAAGATCAAGAACCACTGATCGCTATGAGCGTTCATGAAATAAAATAAGACATTGTTTCCTTACTGCTGTTACAATTCAGTAAAAGGGAATATGCCAGGGGGTTTTCCGTGAAGTATCATTAATCATCGCATTTCTTTGAGTGCTATTGGTAATTTCTCTACCCCTCACATTCGAACCATCAAGATGTCTTGGTTGTTTAAACGTCGGCCACCTTTCAGGCAAGAAGGGCATGATCTCTCCAAGTCAGGTCTGGCGAGGCGACACCGGTTTTGTTGCTGGGTGTACATTACGGGGTATCAAGTACAATTGGTAGCCTACAACTGATTTTGAAAATGCCAAATTTTGATACTTTTTACTTTTTTTATTTCTTACTTGATATAAATCTGACTTGTAATAATATGAGGGAACGTGATAGGCATTCTCTGGCGACTTCTATATGGTGGTGATTTGTCCGCTACGGTGTTAATGTACTTATTTCTCATGAAGTCATTATAGGACTCCCTTTTCCGTTTATCCCTCTTAATCCGAGAGTCCAAATGTCTCCTAGGGGAAATCTATTAAGAGGATTTTGGGACCTCTCTGGAGCACTACTCTAATTAGGCGTACTTGTTTTCGCGTTAGTTTATGGAAATTTGAAAAGGATTGTGTTCAAGTTAATGTAAGCAAAGAGAAAATGTGATAGAGATATATTAGGTTAATAGAGTTATCGGTAGCTACTTAATTCATCGTCTATCCATATTTTACTCTTCTGTTATTTTACCATGAAGATTATTCATTACTTTTAAGCGGAATACTCATTATTTTCTTTCTTTCAGTATCTGTTTATTATCAGAATATAAGATACTATCGCATGAATAAGGCAGATTACTGTGTGGGTTAAAAGACAAAATATATTATGAAAAAGGAAAGGAAATTTAGGGTATTCATAACTTGGTGAATGAAAACCTAAAATAAAGAGCAATGAAATGCAAAATATTACAAACTAGTTTGGGAAATGGATAGTTTGGCAGACGGAAATTCTAAATGATAATAAAGAAAAGAATAAATAGATGTTACTCTTCCTATAAGATTACAAGAAAATGTCTGAAGACATAATGAATGGTAATGATTGATTTTCTATGACTTTTGCTGAAAAAAAAGATCCTCAAGTATCATGTGTAATATATGCAAAATTTTAAGATATATATGTCATAACAAATATAATCATAAACAAATTCTCGAAAGTAATAATATCAATTGAAAAACAAAAAAAATGTTTAAGTACAGTAATAAGTCAAAAGATTGTGAAATGCAATCAGTGTATCACTACCCACACAGGCAAGAGACTGGCGGGGCATAATGCCACTCGTGGCGGGACTAGCCTGTCCGGTCAAACATGCTGACAGGATAAGAGGACAGGCTAGTTGCGCCGGGTTTGACCTGTTTAAACCCCATACACATAAAGGATTGGCGCCTTCATGCCAATCGCAGTCAAATCACCAAGCCAGTCCTCTGCGTGAATGGCCTTTTTTTTTTTTTTTTTTTTTTTTTTTCGGACTAACGTTTGCAGGAGAGCGACTCCCACTTAACCATTTTCCTGGTGTTAACGTTGCTCAGCTCTCCCTGGCTAGTCCACTTTTCCTATTCCAAATAGGTAGCATATCATCTAATGCTAGCCGGCTTAAGCCACATCTTGACGAAGGTGTGGGCTACCATAAGCTAAACAGGAAGCCAATCAGATAAATTATCATTCTCAACAGGTAGTTCTGGTGGGGGTGTCGGACTCTTTATTCATAAAAGTTACTCAAATCTCAAAACGTTGAAAAGAAATAGTGTAACAAGTTTTGAATATATAGAAATAAAATTTACGCCAAAAAATAGAAGAATATCCTTTGTAACAATCTACAAACCTCCTAGAACAAACACTAGTAACTTTTTTGAAGAATTCGGTGCTCTCATTGAGATGATTATCATGGAGAAAAACGAATTAGTTATCTGTGGAGACTTCAATTTTTGGAAGGATGACGCATCAAATCCTGACGCTTTGGCATTTAGTGAGTTACTAGAATCATATCGACCAGTGAATAATGTCGATTGCACAGCTACTTTAACTGGTAATACATTAGACTTAATTATAAGTGATGACATGAATAATATTGTATCTGATATAAAAGTCGAAGAGAAATGAACTATCTCCCCAGTACACAAACTTATTACGTTTAGTCTACCTCTACAGAAACGTGCATTAGTAAAGAAAATAAACTTTAGACATAAATCAAATTTTTTCTCCTACCGTATTTATTGAAGAAGTTACAAAGAAAATAAATGATGCTATCAACATTCCCTGTGATCATGATGACCAACGTCTGTTAGGAGCTAAGTGTGCTAACTGTCTTATGACCACTTACAATAAAGTGAGTAAAAGTGAATATGATACCAATTGCCCACCGATGGAAAAGACTATAACTGTAAAAGACCAATCTCCTTGGTTTGATGGTGAGACTTTGGTAAAAAAGAAGGAAAAAAGACGCAAAGAAAGAAAGTAGAATAGGTTAAAAACTGAAAGTATTTGGGTAGAATATAAAACTGCCGCGTGTCAATATAACTATCTACTAAGAAGGAAAAAAAGTGAATACTATATGAGAAAGATCCTCGAAGCAGCAACAGCCATAAATAAGTTATATCGTCTATTGAATGGTATAATGGGAAATGTAAAAGAAAAGAAGCTACCTGATGGATACAGTGACCAGAACTAGCAAATAATTTTCTATTATTCTTTAGATACAAAATTGAAAACATAACCATATCATTTGTAAATACTCAGCATCAGATTAATGATACACCAGGCACACAGACAAAATTAATACGATTTAACAACATAACACAAGATGACATCACCAGAATTATCAAGAGAGCAAAGAAAACAAACTGCGCGATCGATAATGAGAATAATGAGAATAGCAAATGCAAGCATTGATGAATATAAGTTTCCTAAATCTGAGAAAATGGCTATAGTCACACCAGTTCTGAAAAATGCACTGGACTACCAGGAATTAAGCTCATATAGACCTATTTCAAATCTATCTTTTGTCTCAAAAGTGCTTGAATATGTAATTCTTGAACAATTAATCAGCCACTTAGAAGTAATAGAAGCTTTGCCTGACAACCAATCTGTTTACAGAAAACTATATTCTACGGAGACAGCCATCTGCTCTGTTGTAAATGATATGCTAGAAATGATGGATAAAAATAAATGTGGTATTTTTAATATTGCTCGATCTCGGTGCTGCTTTTGATACAGTTGTGCATGAACTGCTATCAAATGATCTACGGTCCATCGGCGTTGAAGATCAAGCTTTCGAATACCTAAAAGACTACTTAGTTGGTTGAAATTACTGTGTACCAATTGGAAACTCTTATTCATCATATGAACCCTTAAACAGAGGGGTATCCCAGGGGAGTGTACTTGACCCAATATCATTCTGCATCTATACTATTGGTCTATCGAAAATATTACAAAGGCATGGCGTGAAGTTTAAACTATTTGCAGATGACAAACAATTTTACTTCTCCATAAATGATATACATGACACTACTGAAACTCTAAACCGAATCCTTGATGGTGTTAGAGAATGGATGACATTTAAACAACTAAAATTAAATGAGAACAAAGCTGAATTCATGGTGGTGGGAAAAAAAAAAACAGAGTGAGAAACTTAGGTGATATTCAAATGAACGAACTTAAATAATGACTCAGTGCCGATATCCAGTAAAGTTCGAGATCTAGGTGTATTTCTTGACTGTAACCTGTTTCTAAATGGCCAAATAGATAAGTTGTAGTGCTGGTTACTATCTAAGAAATATTGCGTTTATAAGAAAGTACCTGGACGAAAATTCTGTTAAGAAACTTGTGATAGACTGTTATTACCAGGATTGACTACTGCAACTCTATCTACTACAATTTACCAAAAGTGCAGCTTAAGAAATTACAAAACATAATAAACAGAGGAGCAAGACTTATAAAAGGTGCCCCACCTAGAGAAAGGATCACTCCTATACTAATTGATTTACATTGGCTGCCGATTAATGCGAGAATTGAATTTATGTACAATAACCCACAAAGTTATCAGAACCGATCGTCCAAAATACTTAAGAGAATTACTACATATTGCGCAGCCAACAAATCGTGTCGACACGAGAATAGTTACAGATGGCTTCAAACTGTTGGAACCTAGATTTATGTCCACTTTGGGCTCCAGAGCCTTTAAATTTGCGGCCCCGAGACTATATAATAAGCTCCCACGAATGATTGAAGAAATCAAGGCTTTCAAGAGGAAACTGGAGACTTTCTTATTTCATGAGACTTTTGACAGTGGCGGTTTAACAGTAAATGAACAATATGTGACTTAAAAACATAAAACAACAGTGGAGGTCCAGTAGAGAGTGGGGTTCCCCTGCTGTATGGGACCGGAAAAGCAGCCATCAAAGTAAAAGTAAGTAAATTAAGGTGAGGAATTGAGCATCTAAATTACAAGTTCACTAAGTGTACTCATTTTGTTAAGTTTTATGGGATTTTGGGAAAAAGATATACTAAATGTTTACATTCACATGAAATCCGTTGCAAATCTGCTATGAGTCATCAAAATTCCGCTAGATTTCCCTTATTCATCGAAGAACTTTGAAATCTATTAACAAAGATTAAAATCCGCTAAATCTAGCGGATTTTCCACTAACTTGGCAACACTAGTTCGCCGATTCCCCAAACTCATGAAATTCCTTGAGACGGTTCTAATGAACCAGTATGAACTGACTGAATCCCACTACTGTGTATATATATATATATATATATATATATATATATATATATATATATATATATATATATATATATATGTATATGTATATATATATATATATATATATATATATATATATATATATATATATAGATCATCATCATTTTCTCCTACGCCTATTCAGGCAAAGGGCCTCGGTTAGATTTCGCCAGTCGTCTCAATCTTAAGCTTTTATTTTAATACTTCTCCATTCATCATCTACTTCACACTTCACAATCCTCAGCCATTTAAGCTGGTGCCTTCCAACTCTTCTGGTGCCTTATGGAGCCAAGCTGAAGTAGTCTCTCTTGGGGAGTGCAAGAGCATACCCAAACTATCTCCATCTACCACTCAATGATCTTATCCACATATGGCACTCGAGTAATCTCTCTTATAGTTTCATTTCTAATCCTGTCCTGCCATTCAACTCCCAATAACCTTCTGATAGCTTTGTTCTGAAATCTACTAAAACTATTGGAGATTGTTTCATTGTCATACCATGACTCATGTCCATGTAGAAACACTGATCTTACTAAACTAATGTATAGTCTGATTTTTATGTGTAATTTCAGGCAATTTAATTTCCAAATTATACTTAACCTAGCCATTGTCTGATTTACATTTTTCAATTTTTCACTAAATTCTAATGCTAAAGACCCTGTTTTGGAGAGCATAGTTCCTAAATATTTAAATGACTCTACCTCATTAATCCTTTCTCCTTCTAATGATATATAATCTTCTATTGCAAACTCGTTCTCGTCATCTCTGTCTTTCTTCTATTTATCTTGAGCCCAACATCGTGTGATATTTCATGCATTCTGGTAAGCAAGTACTGCAAATCCTGTAGTGTCCTGTTTATGAGGACAGCATCATCAGCATATTCTAGGTCTGCTAATTTCCTATCAACAAGCCAGTTCAATTCTTCTCCACCATCTCCAACTGTTCTACGCATTGCAGAATCCATAAAAAGGATAAATAACATAGGTGACAACACGTTCCTTTGGAGCACTCCTCTGTTCACTGGAAATTCATTTAATAAGACTTCATTGCCATAAACTTTGCACTTGCTATGGTCATGAACAAACTTAATTCAAATTCACATATCTAAGAGGAATTCCATAATAACGCAGGACTCGGCACAAAATTGGCCGGTGCATACTATCAAGGGCTTTTTCATAGCCCACAAATGCCATCATAAGTGGATTTCTATATTCTACGCATTGCTGTACAACATGTCTCCAAATGAAAATTTGGTCAGTTTAACTTCTACCTTTTCGAAATCCTGCTTGTTCATCTCTCAACTTTTCATCAATCTTTCTCTCCAGTCTCTTTAGAATAAGCATATAATATATTTTCATAACAACTGATGTAAGTGTGATGCCTCTGTAATTATTTAAATCAGTCAGGTCTCTTTTCTTTGCCATTTTCACCAACACTCCTAACTTTTACTCAGGTTTTGCCTCTTCGTGCCACATTCTACAAAATAATCTTGTAAGTATTCTGGGGGTCACTTCATTTTCCGCCAGTATCATCTCAGCAGTTATTCCATCATATCAGGCACATCAATAAAATTATTCTCTTCGTATCTTCAATTCATAACCTCATTAAAGTGTTCCATCCAATGATTCCTTTCTATATCTTTCTTCAGCGGAAGCAAACTATAATATTCAAATTGCAATGCTTTGACTTGAACTTTGCAAATAACAATCTACCATTAACAGATCTCTACTCAGTTATTGCATTTTCTGCTCGTGGTGACATCATCATTCCTAATCCTTGTCTTTCAACTCCATCTGTTTTTTCTAAATAGATTATATACACTGTCTTTGTCTAAAGTTTCCTTATAAATCCCCCACAATGTGTTTCACTTAGGGTCAAGATATCCAAACTATATTTCATAAATTCACTCTCCACTTGCTGTAACTTCCCAATCTGATTCATGGTGCTAACATTCCAATTACAAATTTAAAATTTTTCTTTAGTATTTATAAAATGGGAGATTTTGTTATCTTCTCTGTTCATTGACTGATTAAATCCATAAAGGATTCATTGACTACATTCATCAAAGGGTAACCAGTTCCTTGTGATTCACAGTCCCTATTTAACTAAGGCAAGGGATCCCTGTCAGACCATACTAATTCCAGTAAGATCAACTGCCAGGCATCAGGAGTAAAAGCCGAAGAGACAGTTTTTCTATCGCCTTAAACCATCCATCACCCTGCTACCAGTGACGTTATCGAGATTTGGGAGGGGGTGGGATTTCCTTCACACCCAAAGTTCTCGTTACTCCACCAGGTTGCTCATCCGCTTATACAAGTATAACCGTCGGCAAACATGGATTGCTAAGATATTCTGCCTTCGCCCTGTGTGTGTGTGTGTATATATATATATATATATATATATATATATATATATATATATATATATATATATATATATATATATATATATATACAGTGGTTTTCACTAAGATGTAGACACTATCATGATCTCCTGTTAGCTCCTGTATAAAAAGTTAGCGTCTTGCGTAGACAATTTCACTCTTAAACTATCTCAAATACACATACAGAAAATTCTTCAACAGTGCGTCTACACCGCAACACATTCTGCACCCTGGACTTCTATCTTAACACGCCTCCATGCTTCCCGGATGTAACTCCCCTCTTGTTTCACCAACTCTTCCAACAAATTCAGCTAATGCAGCCTCAACCCCGGCCTTAGTCTCAAAACATTTTAGCATTCTATATTCCTCCAATCTCTCTATGTGACTAAACCAACTGATAACATTCTGATTCAAAATTCCAATCTGCTCACACTCTTAATTTGCTGCATTTTCTTCATGTTTCTGTTTTTGATCTTTTGAACTCTTCTTAGTCTATGCATACTATGATAAACATTTGTTCGCATTCATCTCACCCACACAGAGGCACACACTCATGCGCATACACAG